>NC_141939.1:11578370-11896741 GCF_057802395.1 Ceratotherium simum simum | reverse complement strand
CCCAACTGCTCTCAAAGTAATTCGACATTTATATTTTTTAAAACTCCCTGAACTAAAACAATGTGCAAAGAGATCATCAAATCAAATAACTTTAGTTTGGTTCAAGGTTCTGGGAAACCGCGCGCGCACACACGGTATTTCAGCAAAGGAGAAGTGTTCTAGCAGGGGTTGCGTTCAGCTGGTGTGCCAGGACTGTCGGATCAAGTCCCAGGTGTGTGTTTTCACGCCCCGCACTCGGCGTCACTCCAGCCTCGGCCGCGGCTTGGGCCGCAGGGACATATCTCGGGAAGGATATTCCTGACGGCCGTCTGCATGAGCAGTGCGGGGCTCAGACCTGAGATCTGGAAGGCTCCCAGGAAACCGTGCGGTGGCCTAGAATTCTGTTTCTGCCTCGTTAGTAAACGGATGATGGTTTCAGGTGAGAGCTGGGAATACAAAGGGCAATAGAAAAATAATCCTTCTAAGATAACGCTGGATATAAATGGATTATTTTAGTTTTGTGTCGTGCCACATGCCATTTAGAAAAGACAGGTAGGAGAAGATTTCCTGTTGTTTCTCAGGCGAGATCAAGGGTGGCCCCAAGTCGACACGGTGTTGTCTCGTGGGTTCGTTCCCCACTGTCACCTCGCGCTGACAGGCGTGGGCCTCGCCTGCGCCCCTCGTCGCCCGTCTGCTCGGCCTCCGTGCTCTCCCCCGCTCCCAAGGCCTCGTCCTTCTGTCACCGTCTTAGCAGTTCATTCTCCTGTTTAAATAGTTCAGCGCCTCCCTGCTGCCTTCAGGATGAACTTCAACTCCCTGCAGACCTGAGAGGGCCCTCCTGGTCCAGCCCATGCCCTGCCCGTCCCTGGAGCCTGGCACACAGCTCCACCAAGCGCCCCTCTCACCCGCGTCCAGCTCGCGCGCTCTCTCTGCCTGATGCTCCCTCTCGGACCCTCGCTGCCATCCACCCCACGCTTGGCTGGTGACCCCCACACCTGAAGGCTCAGCTGACCCGCTTTCCAGCACCTTAGACCAGGGCCCTGTCCCGGGCCTCCCTGTCTGGCTCTCCCTACACCCGGGCTTCTACCCCCGCCAGTGCGCTCAGCCACCCTGCTGTCTGGTTGGCTTTGCAGGGCTTCCTCATGGCCAAGGGGCTCCTGCCGCCGGCTTCCTTCTCAGCGGGTGTCAAGTGAGAAGCGTGATGAGTCTCATGTTTTCTGTTTCTCCTTCTTACAGGCTAAGGGAAATCCATTTGTTTTTCTAAAGCATCTCTTTCCCTCTCACACACACACCCACCTGTCTAAACGGTTGTTCCCGAATGCAGCAGGAGAGAAGGAGCCTAAGTTGGCTCATTTCAGGGCTAGGTGCTGGTGGTCCAAGAAGGCCCACAGGCCTTGGCCCCTTTACTCCCTGTCTGCCCCTGGCTGTGCACCATGCCCCCTGCACTGTGGGTCAGGCAGAGCAGCTGCCAGCCCGCCTGCCTCCTCTGACCATCTCTGTGGTCTGGCCTGCAGGACTTGTCCTACAAGGACCGACACTGGCATGAGGCCTGTTTCCACTGCTCGCGGTGCCAGAGCTCGCTGGTGGACAAGCCCTTCGCTGCCAAGGAGGACCAGCTGCTCTGCACGGACTGCTACTCGCACGAGTACTCCTCCAAGTGCCAGGAGTGCAGGAAGACCATCATGCCAGGTCAGGAGCGCTCCCTTCTCCCTCACGACACTGCAGAGCCGGCCGCTCTTCTCTTCCCTCCTACTGGCTGAAGTTGTGCTCATTCGAGTACTTCAGCAGATATGCGTTGTGCCCTCCTGTGTGCCGGGTACTGGGCAAGGAGCTGGGTGCTCATAGAGGAGCAGGCCGAGAGGCATACCCACTGCTCTGCCCTCGTGCACGTGACGTTCTAGACAGACCCAGATTTGACCGCAGCCGGGTCAAATGCCAAGGAGAGTAAAGGTGACTTGCCTGTTGATGGGGGAGGATGGGACTGTGTCCCTCGTTTTGGGGCGGGGGGGGGGGCTTAGTTTGCTTCTTTCATTCGTGGGAGAGAGGAATCTTTTATTTTAAAAAACAGAGTGAACAAAAATATATAGAATTTTTAAATACAGAATTAAAAAAACACATCTTGTTAGACATGTACAGAAATGAAAACAAGGACAGTAACCACTGTGAGAAGGGCCTAAGATTCGGACCCTGGACAACTGAGAGAAAGGTGAAGACAACGGCTGTGGCCAGCTCACCTGTCACAGATGATCAGTGACGTGCTCTGCATGACCAGTAAAGGGTCACTGGAGGGTACACTTGCCAGATTTGGTGGGTAAAAACATAAGACTCCCAGTTAAATCTGAGTTTCAGGTCATTTCTTAATATCTGTCCCATTTGGAAGCTGTAATCTGGCATCCAACCAGAGAGCCACCTAAAACCAGGAGGCACCTCTGGCCACTGAGTGTCATGGGAGTGTGGCCCTCACAGAACAGGACGGAGCAGTCACCAGACTGCGGGCTTGTCTAGTGCAGCAGCAAACTGGTTGGGGACCCCGAATGCCGAGAGTAAACAAGGACCTGGGGGCTGTGTCTGGACACGAGGGCACGCGGGCTCCGAGGCTCCCGTCAGGAGGGCGCTGACAGAACAGCTGTCACATGAGGGTCAGCTTGGTGGGGGGGCAGTGGCCAGCCCCGGGCTTCTAGCTGCTAAACAGCTCAATACAGCTGGGCGTCCCCCTCACATTGCTGGGGAAGGCAGCTGCTTCAGTGGGTCAGCACCCTTAATCTAGGAAGATTTAGGCTTAAGGGCAGACATATCGAGAGAATCTAACCCGGAGTAATAATATTGTCTTAAATCTTCTCATGAAGTTTGTGTAAGGTTTAAAAAAAATTGAGTCTAAAGAGTAAATTAGTCTTGTGAGTCTGACTGAACGTGTGTATTGAATAAGTGATTTAGACTTGTGATTTTAAATTGAAATTTTCTTAATTTAGAATGTTTTGATGTTTAAGATATCTTATGATTCATCATATTTACAAGTGTAATTCATTTTCAACAACAGTTACTTAAGAACTTGAGGTTTGGCTTGTTAGTTGAGGTGCTTAACCTCAATATCCAATCTGTTGAATTTTTAAATGCCGTTTTAAAGCAGTTCAGTTCACTACATTAATAAACAGAACCAAACACACAGGCCCCTTGAAAGTGGTTTTTAAAAATCACTATATTCATGAATGCAATAATAAGACATATAAGATGAACTTAAGTTGAGAGTTTTGAGTTTTTTCCATCAATAGATTGAATGTTAATTTTTAGAAACCTGGGTAACTTGCTTACTAGTCGTTATTTCCCACCGTAGCGAGATTCACACGGACGTGCGAAGAGAATTAAGGCTGCAGAGATGATTGAGAGTCAGGCTTTTGACTCTTGGGTGGAAGACTGATTGCCAAACAGAGTGTCTGTTTTATTTTTGGTTTGCTTTGTTTTGGGCCATGAAGAGATACTGGAGTTCTGAGTGAGAGACCGACATGAGGGGAGTGTTATTTTAGGAAGATATGTTGGATAAGAAATAACCATTTTTACAAAGGCAAGGGGGATAACTAGGCTTCAGTAAGGTGGTTTCTTATTGCTACCACATTTCTCTGGTTAATACATCTTAAAAATAACTGCAACACACTATTACTAGGAACCGAACCCCAGACGATGTCCCCGTAGCCCTGCTGGGAGTGTGAGCGGGGACAGCCGGAGGCCGTGGTAGCTTCAGGTGGGGCACTGCAGGCAGGAGGCCTCGGACAAGATGCCGTCAGCATTGCAGGTGTTGGGAGTGAGGGCCCAAAGGTGGCGGCAGTGGGAATGGAGACTAACCCACAGAAAGCCGGCCACCAGGTCCTGTCCCACAGGGAGTCACGTGCAGAGACACTGGCATCCTGGAACAATGAGAACCACAAAATTAACTGAAAAACAAATTAAATCTTTATTAGGTGTTCATGACCAGAGCCCAAGGAAGGACCCATTCATGACTCATAGCAGACTTCTGTATATCCTCTTTCCCATCTCCTTTTCGCCGCTCCCACATTCTGCGGCTGCCAGAAGACTCTCCTTCCCCCTTGACGCGCTGCCCAGAACTCGCCTGCAGCTGAGGGGGCGGGCTTTCTCGGCCTGCTATCTGCATCCTCTTCTCTGTGTTTACCTCCTGGTTTTTTCCTTCATTTGTTTGCTCTTCCTCAGCAGTGCTCTGCCCTTTTGCAAGAACAGATCTTCCTCAACTTATGATGGGGTTACGTCCTGATAAACCCATCATAAGTTGAAAATAGCAGAAATCGAAAATGCATTTACTACACCTAAGCCACCGAACATCACAGCTTAGCCTCGCCTACCTTACACATGCTCAGAACACTTACATAGCCTACACTTGGGCAAAATCATCTACCACAAAGCCTATTTTATAATAAAGTGTTGAGTGTCTCATGTAATTTATTGAATACTGTACTGAAAGTGAAAAACAGAACGGTCGCATAGGTACAAAATGGTTGTAAGTGTATCAGTTGTTGACCCTTGTGATCACATTGCTGACTGGGAGCTGCGGGGGCTGCCCCTGCCCAGCATCATGAGAGAGCATCTACTGCATATCGCTAGCCCGGGAAAAGATCAAAATTCAAAGTATGGTTTCTATTGAGCGTGTATCACTTGTGCACCATTGTAAAGTCAAAAAATTGAAAGTCGAACCATCGTAAGTTGGGACCGTCTGTAAATCCTGCTGGCCCCTGAGCTTCTCCAGTTCTCTCTCCCCTTCATTACCGTACCTGGAGGACCAGGTCAGGAGAGCATTCTCTGGGGGGTGGAGGGGGAGCCACAGGAGGAGGCCCCGGGCGATACTGGAGCTCCAGGGGCTGGTGGAAGGTGCACACGTAGCCTTAGCATCACCGAGGTGGTCGTGGGAACCGCCAAGGTCTTTAAGAAGGGGGTTTGTCATTCATTTTGCGATAGTGCAGGGTGCAGGTGTGAGAAGAATGCCCAGCTCGGGCACCGTTAATGAGAACGTAGTTCCATCTCACAACAGGCAATTGTAAAAGCATCAGCACTCCCCTCCCCACCTCTCAGTGAAGGGCTTCTCACTGATGGCTACCGGGGGATCTTCAGATGGAGACGCTGGAGAAGCCTGGCTGGTGCCTGCTGGGATGGGGGTGCGAGCCAGGAGCAGGGAGTCAGGAAAGAGAGCCTCAGGATATCACGTTTGAGCAGTCTTGAAGGATGAGGAGCTGGATTTCAACAGATGGAGGTCAGAAAAGGTCACTTCTGGCAGAGGAAATGGACTGGGCACCAAAAGCAGGGTGTCTGGAAGAAGCCTGGTGTGTGCAAAAACCAGGAGAAAAAAGAAGCACTAGATTATAGCACTGGCTTCTCCGCTTTGGTTTAATTTTTTAAAGTGCTACAACCAAATCAAGATGAACAGCAGTACAGAGCATCACATAGCTTTGGCAGTGAGTTTAGATACATAGGACGAGAGGCATGTACTAATGAAAAACTCACCCACTGGCCCCACACCCTACAAAAGTCAATTTCTTGACGTGGTCAGGAGACTACGGTTCCCTTGTCACAAAACCACTAGGTTTGTGCTAGGGTCCCCGGGGTCCCTACCTACCCAGTGCCGAGCCCCTGTTTGCAGAGGTTTATGCGGGTGCCCTAAGCCTCTGAGCACGCTCACGCCATGACTAATCCTTCTCCAGGTTTCTGGTTCCTCACTGGCTTATTTGAATCAGAAAAAGACACTCCTTCCTCAAGACAGTACTTCATCTGCTGGAGAATTGCTCTAATCTGTGGATTCTGTTAGAAGAAGGAACTCTGCTGCCACCTGCTGGCCATATCGTACAGTACTTACACACGTCTGTGTCAATGGCGGCTCTCAAATGTGTACCTGCCACCCACCTTGGGCTGGAAGTGCCCAGTGGATTCCCTACTAGGGACAGGAGTTTCCTGAACACTGGTGTTGATGTAAGACGATTTCAGAACACGCCAAGAATGCACTCATATGGTCCTGCTTGCCGTCATTAGGGAGACTCATAATGGCCCTATATTCATTGACAAAATCCTTGGGTTTCTAGGCTGCTTTTTCAGAGGGAAAGTCAGAGATTAAAAGAGCAAGTGACAAAGGTATTCATCGGGGAAAAAACCCTGGATACCAAAGAAAATCATTCTAGCATTTACATCCAAATCCTTCCACCATTTTTACCTGAAATTCAACTGCTGAATATAATTTTCCTCATTTCAGGATTCATCACCCCACGACTGAACCCCATAGCTTTGAAGATCACTGTGTGCCACTCCCCAACACATCACACGAATTCCCTGAGTATTTTATATGCTCTATGGGAGGTGGTGCTCAAATGTCTGGTCTTGGAAGCTGAGAAGATGTCCCCAAAATACATGTAACAAAATGATCACGGAATGATCCTCAGCGCACACCCTAATTACTTGAGACATGGACATCTCCTCACCAACCTCACAACCAGCTAAAATACAGCCGCTAGCCTTGTCGTTTCAACCCTATTATTTTTGGACTTAGAGCTAAAGCCTAGTTTACAGACGTCTGCATTATGCTGCCCCCTGGTTCCAAAGCCAGCCGTCCTGCTTTCCGCCGAATCTCCCCTCATTCCCAGACTCTCAGTTGAAGTCTCACTTGTGTGCCCATCATTCTACAGTCCCCATCCTCTAATTGAGCCCAGGGGCTGGCAAAATTTTTCCATATGAAACCAAATAAATGTTTTAGGCCTTGCAGGTCATCCATTCTCTGTTGCAACTACTCAACTCTGCCCTTGCAGCTGGAAAGCAGTGGAGTGTAGACGATGGCAGTGAGTGAGTGGGCGGCGCTGCGTTCCAGTGACACTTCAGTTGTAACGCAGGCCGCAGTCCAGACGAGCCCGCGGGCCCTGCCTAGTGTGCCGCTGCCTGAGCTAGCCCGGGTATTTGGAACACTTTGCTCCTTTTCCCCAAATCCTTCACTTCTGCTTCATACAAAGGGTGCTCGCTTACTTATCTTTCTGAACCATCTCTTTCTATAAATATCCGTGCTTTTTGTGTGTGTGTAAAGTATGGGAAAAACATCAATCAACAAATCCTGAGCATTCCCTGTCAATCATGCTGGGTGGGGTCGGGGTGGGAGTAAACCAAAAGGCTTTCAGTTCTCCAGGACTTGGTAATCTACTCGAGGAAATAATGTAGATGTATCAAATGATAATAGTCGTTCAGAAGGAAGTAGGCTGTCGCGATGGGAAATTACTAACTGGGATGTCCAGATAACACTTGTGGATTTCACGATAGCACTTAGCGCAGCAGGTAGGCCACAGCTTGGTGCATGAAGCGAGTGATGTGGAGGCTCCTTACTGAGTCAGGCTCCAGACTCTCGGTTCATTTCCATCCCATTGAGAAGCAGAGGGCTGTTTGTCAACAGGCCCCTCTGCCCCAAAGTCCACACTCGGTGAGGATTAGTCTGAGCTGTGCTAGATTTTTCTTTATATTTTATGATGCTGAGAGAGACAAATATTTTTTTCATTTAATGTTCATAACCACATTGTCCAACAAATAAATATTGAGTATGTACAGATATTGTTCCAGGAGTTGGGGGTCTAATAATGAACCAAAAGACAGAGCCCCTGCCCTCCAGCAGAAATTACTCCCATTGAGAGGTGAGCCTTCCGGAGCTACAGCCACTCGCCACGGTCACAAAATGAGATGGTGGCAGGTTCTTAACACAGATTGCTGGGCCTCCAAGCCAGTCCTTTGACAACTCTGCTCTTTCCTTCTTGACTCTCGCGGCAGGTACCCGCAAGATGGAGTACAAGGGCAGCAGCTGGCACGAGACCTGCTTCATCTGCCATCGCTGCCAACAGCCAATTGGAACCAAGAGCTTCATCCCGAAGGACAGTCAGAATTTCTGTGTGCCCTGCTATGAGAAACAGTATGCCCTGCAGTGTGTTCAGTGCAAAAAGGTATCTCTTCCTCTCCCTGGACCTCGCACTTTCTAGTCAGTTTGCCTCCATGGCCGCTGTTGGTCAGTTCTCCCTTTCCGAAAGTGAGTACACCTTAATGCTTGAAGGGCGAGGTAGTTAGGTCTGTCCTGCCTCACGTTCCATAGTTCTGACGTACTGCTGTATATTTTACCCATTGGACCTCTGTTCCAGTCCTTCTTTCAAAGACGGACTTTGAAGCTTGTTGTGATCTGAGACAAAAATCCTTTATCCCTTCTGTCTTCTAGAACATTTCCAAATATGTGACTTGATGCCAAAGGGAAGGAGAATTGACCATCCCGAAGCTGTCTTTGTTACACTGCTCTCCTTGAATAAACAAGAAACCAACTGCTAAACTTAGTGAGAGGGAAAGAGGATGTGGAAAGAAAAGGAAAGGGAAAAGGTCAGCCGTGGATAGGGGACAGACCAGGCATCACACTGCCACAGTCACCAATGTGCTGTACTGTCATGGCTCTGGTAGTTAGAGGACAAAAGGAAGCCACATCTACAGGAAGCCCTGTCTCCTTGCCCACCCTGTCCACCCCCACGTCCGTGCCCTTCAGAGTGTGGCTTCTCTTACACACACAGTCTCAGCACTGTTTGGACTGGAGCCGCCGACTTTGCCCTGGGCGGTGCCAGGTGAGGACTTAGTGAGACTGTCTGCCTCCTGCCCTTTATTGACCCCGCTGTCTCACCCCGGGGCCCTGCCTGCGCCTGCTCGGCCCTGGCTGGAATGCGCACCTCGCCTGCACCTTTTCAAAGGGCAGCGTGTGCTGATCTTCCTCCAGCCTTTCTCTCTTGTTTCCTTCTGTCTCATTTCCATTTTATTTCCATTTATTCTTTTATTTATTTATTTATTTTTTTGTGAGGAGGACTAGCCCTGCGCTAACATCTGATGCCAATCCTCCCTTTTTTTTTCCTCAAGGAAGATTGCGCTGAGCTAACATCCATGGCCATCTTCCTCTACTTTATATGGGATGCTGCCACAGCATGGCTTAACAAGCAGTGCGTTGGTGCGCGCCCAGGATCCAAACCTGCGAACCCCGGGCCACCGCAGCGGAGCGTGCGCATTTAACTGCTTGCACCACCGGGCTGGCCCCAACGTTTACTCTTTTAAATTCCGTTTCTCTCTATTTCCCCTATTTATCTACTGTGGATCCCTTCGTCCTTGGACGGCACTCTCATTCCTGTGTTTATGTCAGGAATCCTCTTCTCTGCTCACTTCCCTTTTGTTTTGTTTTGTTTTTCTCATCGAGACGGAAGGAAAGTTCATTTTAGTTGCTTTTTCTTCCTGTTTTCTCCCTCACCTCATTGTCCTTTTCAGTTGCACAAACATAAGTGACACATCCTCCTGGGACACACGCCTTTGTGTGTGTGTTCATTAGTGCACAAGAAAGCCCTCATGCCAGAAACTTCCATTCTTCCCACCGGGGAGTGGGCGCTCTGGGGTACTGGGTGGAAATGCACTCCAGTGTGAGACTTTCAGGTACTTACCGACGCGTGCTTTGGAGGAGAACAGAGTCTTAACAGAGTATACCGGGAGGAAGGACCTGAACTCATCTGAGGAGCCAGGGGCAAGGCTGGTGTTAGGGAAGGACTCTCTAAGAAAGTAACAGCCATGCTGAGGCACATCTGAGCTAGCTAGGTGATGTGGAGTGGGATGGGGGATATGGAATCCAGATGGAGGGGGATGAGGGAGTGTATTCCAGGCTGAGGAAACATCTCACGTATACCCATCTTCTATACAGACAGAGATACCTTCACCCAACATACTTTGCATAAATTCTGTTTCTAGGGGGAAAGCTTATAGGAAGATTATTAATGGTTTATAGTTTAATGAAAAGAGTACAGGATCGAAGGAAGTCCTGAACTCTAGTTCCTGCTTTGTCATTAACTAGCTGTGATTCTAGCTAATTCTAGCTAATTCTCAGGCAAGTCACTTAATTTCTCTGGGTCTCAGTTTGCTCACCTGTAAAATGAAAATAATATCTGTCTTAACGTAAGGACTTTTATACTTTATGTAAGGACTAAAGGACGTACTGGATGATATAGCAGTGTTAAAAAAATAAAATGCATGAAAGTGCTACTGTGAGGAGTTTCTACTCCATCTTGCATTGCCATCATTCTGTCACACTGAGACCCACCCAGACTCCTCTGATATCTTACTCAGTTCTGTCCTTCACCCATTTTTTAAATGAATATGAAAAGCAACAATATGAAGAAAGAAATACTAGATAAAATTGAGGTGTTGATGACAGTTCTATTACATCTGGCTTCTCACAAGTGTTCTAACGGCACACAGGGTGAGAAGGCAGGCTTTGGGCTTGTTTTTCCCAAACCTTCCAGGATGCCGTCCCCTCACTACAGCATCAGCAGGCAGCAACCCCACGGTGTCTTTTAAGTCTCTCCTCCTTCTACCACAAGTAACTGAACAGAGAGAGCTGCAGGTGGTGTTTGAGAGGTTACCCCCCGGGGTACAGAGCTCTTTACAAGTGACTTAGGCACAGGGCTGGTAAGCAGCAGGGTCAGGATTCAGATCCGACTGTCCTTGCTGCAGGATCCCATCTTTCCCTCCCTGCATGGCAAGGAAGCAGTACTGCCCCACGCACCCATGCCTTCGCTTCCCCAGCATCCCTGGGAGGGCTGAGAGCAGACATCCCAGGACCGGTGTAACAAACGGGAGAGCCGGGGTCCGCAGCAGTGGACTGAAAGCATGTGGAAGGGGCAACAGTGAGGTCTGTAGAGCAGTTTCTCAGTGACTTGTAATAAACTGGACATTTTCTGGATGAGGGTCTTGCGTCATCCAGTGGCGATGGCTGAGCGTGAGGAAGTGTGCTAAGAACACTTTGAGGCCACTCTGCCTGGGGAAACTGACCCTCGCTCTTGCCTCCTCCAGCCCATCACCACCGGGGGGGTCACTTACCGGGAGCAGCCCTGGCACAGGGAGTGCTTCGTGTGCACCGCCTGCAAGAAGCCGCTGTCCGGGCAGCGCTTCACGTCCCAAGACGAGTTTGCCTACTGCCTGAACTGCTTCTGCGATTTGTATGCCAAGAAGTGTGCTGGGTGCACCAACCCCATCAGCGGTGAGTGTCTGTGGAATTCCCTCTGAGTGCACGGCCGTCTGCTCTTCTTCACATAGCCCTTTGAAGGTTGAACAAGGTGTAAGATTTTAGCGTGTGAATTTGTTTATGCACCTAGACTCCCTAGGCCTCAGTAAGGTCCTGAACAGAGCCGACTCTTCTGCCTACCTGCGTTCCTCTCCTTGTTACACCAGGAACTCTTCAGCAGGTGACGACTTCCCCTCGAGCTCACCTGATCACTAAGAACTATAGGGCCTGTTGCAGGAGGTCTATTATTTCTGCTTTCGGTCAGATTATCTCCAAGACTGCAGCCTGTGAGTATATGACAGCCACATCAGCACAATGAAGCCAGCATTTCCAGGCTTAGCAGCAGTACTGTGTTCTTAAAGGCACTCCATAGCATCTTAGGCCTTTCTACCACCAAGCCAGGGCTGTATGAGGGCAGAGGGCAACGTTCTAGGTGGTTCTTTCATATTCCCCAAAGGGTTGGGCAAAGTGAGAGCCCAAAGTCTGGCTGGCTGGCAGACCAGGCATTGGACTAAACTAGTAAACATGCTGAGAAATTCAGTGTGGAGAGCAGACGGCTGGTCAGACTGAAGTCCTATAAATGTTCCCCACCTGTTGCCACACAAATCACTGGCTGGGCTCGGAGGGAAATGTGTGAGGGTTCCATAACGGCACAGGAAAAGTTCCATGATGTGGAGTCCCAGCGCTGTGAATTCAGGTGACCGGGTGATCCCTATCCACAGTAGATGGCAGACACGTGGTATAAACACAGCGGCCCAGCCAAACGGAGTTCCTGCGTAGCTTTGCGTGTAACTGTAACCACACAGACACATTTACACACCCTCTGTGCTCGTCCTTGACTCTTTTTCCTCAGGTCTAGAGCCCAGTTCACCTAACTCCGCTAACTCACCTGATGTAGGAAGTCCCAGGTCACTAAAATCATCCTCTCCTGTGTATCCAGGGCTCATGTTTCCAAATGAAATTAAAATATGAAGAAGAGCAGCATAGTATTGAAGTCTTTCTATGTTAAGACATCCAATTGCAGCTGTTTATATACCAGATTTCTCTTGGAATCATTCAGAGGGAAAAATGCAATCTTCTGCCCTAACATATTAATCTTTAATGCTATTTTCTCAGTAACTTCTGTGGAAATAAGTGTTTATAAAATCAAGCTTTATAAAGCAATATAATCTACATAAAAGTACTTTTAAATGTAAAGTATCAGATATGTGTGTTAATAGTACTAATTATTATTTAGCACTAAAAAAACAAAAAACACTAGAAAAACAGAATGAAACTTTCCTCCAAAAAAGGAGAGTCAGTTTTCTGAAATGCAGAGACTAACGTTCAGGAATTTTGAAAGTGTAGCTAAAATGTACTTTTAGCCAGATTCCTACACAGTTGTGCAAGAGTGTGAATTTAGGTTAATGGATCCTTACTTAGTTCTTTTTCTCTTTAACAAAATTTAAATGATTTTATAAATTAATTTGAAGTTGATATTTTCCAACTTTTTATGTGTAGTGATGCTTAATTCACACATAAATACAGTTGATCCTCATCATTCAGAGTTCATATTTGCAAATTTGCCTACTCGCTAACACTTATTTGTAACTCCCAAGTCAGTACTCTTGGGGCGTTCGTGGTCATTCACAGACATGCGCAGAGCGGTGAATGCGTACATGCCCACTCGAGGAGGAGCCAAGTGACACTCGCCCTTCTCGTTTCAGCTCTCATATTATGAACAAGGGTCCTTTCCACAGTCTGTTCAGTGCCATGCTTTTTGCATTTTTGTGCTTTTTGTTGGCAATTTCGCTGTTTAAAATGGCCCCCAAGCCCAATGCTATGTTCCTAAGCACAGGAAGGCTGTGATGTGCCTTATGGAGAAAATACACGTTAGATGAGCTTCGTTCAGGCTGGAGTTATGGTGCTGTTGGCCGTAAATTCAATGTTACTGAGTCAACAATACATATTAAGTAAGGTGTCTTTAAACAGAAATAGACATAAAGCAAGGTTATGTATCGATTGGTTGACAAATATCTTGTGACCAGAGGCTCGCAGGAACCTAAGCCTCTATTTCTCTTAGCAACGGTGGTTCAGAATTTGCTAGTTCAGTGTTCAGTGACTTTATAGAACATAACTACCTCAAATAACACGAACTGACTGTGTGTACATCTTGCCTTTAGGAGGATTTGTCTCCCTGGGGCTGTTTTTGCCTCCCATTTCTATCACTTGCCCCATTTGCTGGCATTTCTAGGAAACAGTGGAGCTTCTGAAAGGAGGCTTTCCGCCTGGGACAGCTGCCCGCGTAGCTCCTGTCACTAACATCCTTCCTCGTCCTTTCCCCGCCAGTGCTCCTCCTTGCCCCAAATCTACAGTGGAGCAGGACTTAGCAGAGGTGCGAGAAAGGAGAAAGCATGGAATGGTGGAAACGCTGGGGCACCCTAGCAGCTTCTTGGCTTTTCACTTAACGTAGAGCGCTAAGAAAATCAACCATCTTCCAACCACTCTGCAGCCCCTGCCCCGAAATCAAGTTAAAGTGTTGCCTAAACCACTGGCTTTCAAACTCGGCTGCACATTTGAAACACCTGGGGAGCTTTAAAAATTACTGCTGCCTGGGTCATGATTTAATTGGTATCGGCTATGACCTGGGCGTTAGAATTTTTTACAAGTTTCCCAGATGATTCAAATATACAGACAAGTTTGAGACCCACTGGCCTAAACCGTCGGTTTGGTTCTGCCTCAAGGCCAAGGCATGGGCGCTGGGCTCTGCAGGTCTTTCTTAGCCCTGAGTCTACGATTACGAAAGGCAATCCATACTCTAGTCACACTGGTTATGCAGAGTCACTCTTCTTGTAAAGCTCGATGATGTTTAGGAAAAGAGAGTTGAAAAGGTTTCTAGTGCATCCTCCAGCAGTAGCAGAGGTGGTGTGGCATTAGAAAGAGCACAAGAACTTGTGTTACAAGACCTGGGTTCAAGTCCTAGGCCAGTCACTAACCAGCTGAGGGGGATTAGCTCTAAGGTCTCCCCCAGGTGACAGGATTTAATGCCAGCATCAGCATAGCCAGCTAAGTCACAGAAGGAACTAACTGGTGGTGAATTACAGACTTCTCATGTTAGTCTGAGACCTCAAACTATTATAAATGGAGCAGTCAGTGTGGTTGCTTTGTTTTCAACATGGTAGACTGAACCATTGTTTTGGAAAGAACTCTTTGCAGTTGAAATTCATGATCCAAATTTCACCAAAATCGATTACAACTCTAAGAGAGCCCCATGTATTTTATTCTATTTTATTTCACGGGGCTCAGTGGCAGTACAAACCAACTATATTGTAATAGGCAGCCAGTTTAAAATATAAGATAGCTTCCTCTAGTGCCCCCATATCTTCATCATCTGCCCTCTCCTGTCTCGGCAGCCCCCTCTTCCACCAGTCTCACTGAATGTCCCGCTCTTATTCTTATCACCCACGTTCATGCTTCTGTAGCTTGTCTCAGGATATTCCCTCTGTAAGAATGTGATCCCCTCCTCCACAACCACCCATCATTGCTTTGTGAGGCCTCTCCTGGCCATTTTCCTCTTCTGCCCCCCTTTAGCACTTCATTCATTAAATCACGAAATATTTGAGTGCCAGACATGAGGCACCCAGTGAAGGAGTAAGGGAAATCAGCTCCCTGACTCACGGAGTTTCATTCTCGTGGGGAAAATCAAATACACACAATAGTCTCTTTATAATTATAGCATTTTGGGCCGGCCCGGTGGCTTGGCGGTTAAGTGCGCGCGCTCCGCTGCTGGCGGCCCAGGTTCGGATCCCGGGCGCGCACCGACGCGCCGCTTCTCCGGCCATGCTGAGGCCGCGTCCCACATACAGCAACTAGAAGGATGTGCAGCTATGACATACAACTATCTACTGGGGCTTTGGGGGGAAAAAATAAATAAAATCTTTAAAAAAAAAAAAAAATTATAGCATTTATCATACAGTTTTGGAGCCAGTTTATGCATGTTCCTTCTGATGTTTATGAGTTCCTCGAGGCTGTGCATCGTATCTGATTTATACGTGGATCCCCCACTAGAAACTCCTACTGTCCATCTCATAGAGTCCAAACGCAAGACGGAGCAAACCAGGATGCCTCTTCCAGTCCGTCGCCCGATTCTAGCCAGCAGCATTCCCTGCCTCTCCTCATCGCTGGTATTTTTCTCTGTTACCAGGACTCGGTGGCACCAAGTACATCTCCTTTGAGGAGCGGCAGTGGCACAACGACTGCTTCAACTGCAAGAAGTGCTCCCTCTCCCTGGTGGGCCGAGGCTTCCTCACAGAGAGGGACGACATCCTGTGCCCTGACTGCGGGAAGGACATCTGAGTCACACCCGTCACTGCTCGCCACACACAGATTTAGATATTTTCTTTCTCAACCACACGATAGTGTGTTCTGGTTTCCACCAGCCACATCGAGACTTTGCTCTTGTGCTTCTCAGTGCTACTCACGTTTGTTTAAGCCCTTTAATCCTTTGTACTAGTTCAATCCCAGGGAAGGAGAAAGCCCTATGTAAACCTTAGGTGGGAAGATGGTTTTGAAGTTTTGTAATCAAGCAAGGCAAATCCAAGTTAAAAATCCTTTTGAATATCTTTATAAATGTATCTTTCTTTCACTGTGTATTTAATTTTTAAGTGCAATTAACATATCACGATCTTGCAAGTTTTCCAAACTACATAAAGTAATGAAGAGTTGGTATTTACAACTGTGTAACTTCCTGTCACGTAAGGCCTAAAGCAAAATTATATGGCTTACAATAAAGTTATCCAGAACAAAATCTTCTGCCAGGCACAGTGTGTGAAAATAATGATTACACATTAAGGTTCTAAGTATAAACAACACTTCATTTCATGTCCACTGATCACTGTGTGAAGTGCAAGTTCTGATGGGCTGGGTCAGTATGACTGAAATTGCATCACGCCTTTTATTTCCAAGAAAGCCTTCAGCCAGCACAACAACCTCTTCCTGGCTACCTTCTCTGTCCCCCTCTCCCAGACTTTCTTTCTCTTGGAATTTAATGCTCCGCATTTGATGCAGTAACATCAGCTACAGGATCTGAGCTAATGACAGTGAAGGCAGTTTTGGGGTCCTTTTCTTGACAGCGCCTGGTGCCATCCCAGTGTCATGGATCCACATCTTACACTGACCTGCCTTCTCTTCCATAAAGTGAAGGATTACAAAAGGACACTAGCACCTCGAAGCCAGAGATGATATCTCGTTCATCTGTACATTCTCAACACCGAGCAATTAGGGCACACTGGAAGCCTTCAGTAGGTGTTTCTGAAAAGATAAGAAAGACAGTAAAAGACAGACAGACAGAATCACTGCTATAAAGGTAACACCCTGAGCTCTTCGTTTGGCAGTAGTCTATAAAATCATCTTTGAAAGCACAGTATATAGTTGGAAAGCACTGAGCCATTTATGAGACAAGGCATTTGCATATTTCTCTTTTTAGAATGGTAACAATAGTGACTTTTTGTCCTTAGTTTTCTAAGACAATGCAATATGATAAACTATATGCTGTGCAACAGAAAATCTGGTGGAAATCAAGTCCCATCTGTGCTGAACATATGTGAAGTCAGTCTCTTAATCTGAGTGCTGGTCACCACGAGAAGTGTTTGATAATGTCTGAGACAGGCTTTCTGGGTTTACAGTTAGCTTGAGGCTTTGCTTAAAAGGAATAACTCCACCTTGTTAGTTGTTTTGCTCTCTTATATTATCTTACATTAACTATAGTAATAATATCTTATATTAATCTTACATTAGTTACTTCATATGTAATAAAAGTTAACAGCATTCTTGCAGATGTGCTTTTTAAAATAGCAAAATTCCCAAAAAAAAAAGTAAAAGCTTTCTAAATTTCATTATTCAACATCTTGTTCCTCATTAAAACCACAAATACACGAGTCATGTCCAGCCTTAAATTAATGGTTAGGGGGAGTCACGCTTCCAGTAAGTAGCTCCTACTGGACTAATCCTCCCTCAAGTAACAACCATTCTGGACAAACTATTTTTAAAAATTTTGCAAACACTGGAGCATGACCCAAAGCAGGAAGACTTTGGAGGGTAGTGGACACCCGAAGAAAAGAATGGCAATGGGTGGGTTTCACATTTTTATGGTTTTTACCCAAGGGCGGCTCCAACAGGGTAGCTAAAACCCTGTTAGAAAACCTGCAGTCTTACTGGCTTGAAGAACCAGAAGCCAGAGTTTGGGAAAAACAGCCCCTTGAAAGCAAGAGGGAAAATTCTAGAAAAGAGAGCCCCAAGCTCTTTGTATGAAATCTCTACAAATCCTGGCTGACAACTGAACCATGCATGCATAGACCAGACTCCAAGCAGCCCAGCCAAGGCTCAAAGTGCTGACTGGGTGGGACTTTCGGATTGGTGGTATGCAGAGCTCAGAGACGCTCTTCCCAGAGAAACAACCATTTAACTGGGAAAACTGTGTATATATAAACTGAATAACTTAAAGTCTCTGAAAATTTCCCAAAAGCATACAGCAAATGAAGAAACATTTATTCAGGAAAATCTACTACATGTTAATAAAAACAGTGAGAGTCTGTGGCGTTTGAGCCATAGCCTGATCCCATCTCACCCCCCTCCCCAGCTTCACGTGACAGGAGCTCTGCTCCGGGCCATCTACTCTGGGCGGGTGCAGTCAGGAAGGGAAGGGCTCCTGCTGGTCTAGGGCTCTGACCCAGGTGGGACAGGCTGAGCATCCTGGGGCTCCGACTGCCCCTGCTCCAGCCTGCTCATAGGGTGGAGGCTCCACATCAGAAGGGGCAATCTGAGAAGACCAGGGGCCACCATCCTCCCCTCCCAGCACCTAGTCGTAAGGAGTGCTAGTCCAGGAGAAGCAGGACCTTCCAGCTCCCAGGGGGAGAGGCAGGCTCAGTGAACTGGTAGCTCAGCAGCTCTGCAGGAGAGGACTGACTTTATTTGGTACCAAGAATGCAGAAATCTGTGCCTAAGGGGAATGTCAAAAACTACAGAGATCTTGGTGGCAAGCAATTAAGAGGGGGCTGGTAGCTCTATGATACTAGCAGCAAAATGCAAAATGGCAGATCATCCAGAAGTTTAACAGAGAGAACCAGGGAAAGAGACGGCTAAGAAGAGCCCTCCTGGGATCCCATTTACCCTGGGGGTCCAGAAGACTGTGGGCATGGAATGGATTGCACCACTCAGGAGCAATCAGCGTGGGATGTGGAGCAGACTTGAAAGCATTCTCCAACCCAAACACAGACCACCAGCCAAGAGCAGAAGTCTTATTAGCTCAAAGTGCTCAAGCAGAACCTCTGACCAAACACTGGCTGAACATATATTATAACCATGTTCAAAGAACTAAAGGAAACCACGTTTAAAGAATTAAAGGAACATGTATGATAACAATTCCTCATCAAATAGAGAATTCCAATAAAGATATGAACATTAAAAAAAGAATCAAATGGAAATTCTAGAGTCAAAAAGCACAATAACAAAAAGAAAACTTCACTAGAGGGGCTCAATAGTAGAGCTGAGTGGGGAGAAAAAAAACAATCAGTGAACTTGAAGATAGATCAATAGAGATGAAATTTGAAAAACAGAGAAAAAAAGAATGAAGAAAAATGAACACAGCCTCAGAGAAATCTAAGACACCATTAAGTGCACAAATGTATGCATAATGGGAGTACCAGGAGAGGAGAGAGAAAAGGGACAGAAGAAGTACTGTAAGACCTAACGGTTGAAAACTTCCGCAAACTTGATGCAAAATATTAATCTAAAAACACACATCCAAGAAAGTCAACAAACTCAAACCAGGAAAAATGCAAAGAGATCCATACCCAGACACATCATAGTCAAAATTTTGAAAGCCAAAGATAAAGGGAAAGATCTTGAAAGAAGTGAAGTGCGATTTGAGCTGCCACACTCGTCTCAGGAGAGGGAGTTTGAAGTTTGAGTCCAACCACACACAAAACTGCACCCCAACTCTACCCATCTCCTCTGGAGATGGGATGGGAATCACTCCATTGAATGATATTTCTGACTGGCTCTAAAATAATATAGTTCTATGATAATCCTTTTTATTAAGCAAGACTTATTAAATTGTGAAATAAAACACATACATAAAAGTGCACAAAACAAACATTAGCACGTAAAACTAAACTATGGAGATAGAAGTCAGAACAGTGGTTACCTCTCTGCCTGGGAAGGGACATGAGGGAAACTTCTGGGACGCTGGAAATGTTATGTATTAAGGTTGGCAAACGATGGCCCATGGGCTAAACCCTGCCCACTGCCTGTTTTCTTAAAAACAGTTGTACTGGAACACAGCCACACCCACTCACTTACATATTGTGTGGCCCAGAAGGCCTAACATTTTTACTGTCTGGCTCTTTATAGAAAGTTTGCCTGGGCCGGCCCGGTGGTGTAGTGGTTAAGTGCACGTGCTCCGCTTCAGCAGCCCGAGGGTTCGCAGGTTCGGATCCCGGGTGTACACTGACACACCACTTCTCCCACATAAAGTAGAGGAAGATGGGCTTGGATGTTAGCCCAGGACCAATCTTCCTCAGCAAAAAGAGGAGGATTGGCATTGGATGGTAGCTCAGGACTGATCTTCCTCACAAAAAAAAAAAAAAGTTTGCCAACCCTTGATCTATATCTTGATCTGGGTAGTGGTTACATATTTAAATATATATAAATTCACTGAGCTGTATAAGATTTTTTAAACTTTACAGTATTTTATGATATCTCAATAAAAATAAATTAAAAATACATATGTTACACACTTTATAGTTTCCTGTACTGGATGGTTATTTTAAAGCTTGTCTTTTTTCTTTAAACACAGCAAGCAAACTTGCTTGATCTTTACCTGATCATTCCAACCCATGAAAACTCTGGGGGTCAGTCTCTACCACCCGATGCTTCTGCTGCAGCCTGTGCTTGGTACATTGTTTCCTTGCATGCTTGGATAATTTTGACGTGTGCTAGTCTCTGCCTTTAAAAAATTATCTGTGGGTGTTTCCCGAGGCTTACAATGAGCATGTCTTCCTGCAGAGATGATTCCTGTTGTCTCTGCCACCAGGCTGGAGCACCACCAGACTGGAACTACTTCCAAGTCACTCCCTCATGTCTTTCACCATCCTGGGGATGTAAATTTTGGGGACACATCTGTATAAGGCCCTGCTTGCTTGCTTCTCACCTCCACCCCCCCATCCCTTCTTCCTATTTTCCTGTTTTTTTCTCTTCCTGCCCTCTTTTCTTTCCTCCTTCCCTCATCAGGGCAGGTTTACTTCTAATTCACCTTTCCCATGTGGGATTGCTCTTCGGGGTCGTTGCTATTAGGTTTCCTATCCTGGGGGGCTCGGGGCTTTGACTTCTCTCTCCTTTACGTCAGTCACCTAAACCATGGCTCAATTTCCACAGACCGTCAAACAAAATGGCCTACTTCTTTGGGTTCTTGTGTTCTCTTAGATTTTTGCCTGTCAGCTCTTCAATGCTTTTACGGTTTTTATTCTTAAGTATTGTTTCCAGCAGAATTGTTCCTTACATTCAAGAAGTCAGAGTAAGCTTTTTTCCTCTAATTTTGAGCATAAGAAATCCTAACTATAAACATTGCATTAGTTAATTCCTCTTGGTGACATTCTACGATGTTGAGACTTACCTTGATTTTATCTTCCTCAACTCATGATGGGGTTGTGTCCTGATAAACCCATCGTAAGTTGAAAATATCATGTCAAAAATGCATTTAAGGGGCCGGCCCCGTGGCTTAGCGGTTAAGTGCGCGCGCTCCGCTGCCGGCAGCCTGGGTTCGGATCCCGGGTGCGCACCGACGCACCGCTCCTCCGGCCATGCTGAGGCCATGTCCCACATACAGCAACTAGAAGGATGTGCAGCTATGACAGACAACAATCTACTGGGGCTTTGGGGGAAAAAATAAATAAATAAAATCTTTAAAAAAAAAAAAAAATGCATTTAATACACCTAACCCACTGAACATCATAGCTTAGCCCACCCTACCTTATACGTGCTCAGAACACTTACATAGCCTACAGCTGGGCAAAATCATCTATCACAAAGTCTATTTTATAACAAAGTGTTGAGTATCTCATGTAAGTTATTGAATACTGTACTGAAAGTGAAAACAGAACGGTTGTCTGGGTACAGAATGGTTGGAAGTGTATTGGTTATTTACCCTCGTGATTACGTGGCTGACTGGGAGCTGTGGCTTGCTGCCACTGCCCAGCATCATGAGAGAGGATCATAGCACACACATATCGCTAGCCCAGGAAAAAGATCAAAATTCAAAGTATGGTTTCGATTGAATGTGTACTGCTTTTACACCATCATAATGTCAAAAATCAGGGCCGGCCCCGTGGCGTAGTGATTAAGTGCGCGTGCTCCACTGCTGGCGGCCCGGGTTCGGATCCCGGGCACGCACCAATGCATCGCTTGTCAGGTCATGCTGTGGCGGCGTCCCACATAAAGTGGAGGAAGATGGGCATGGATGTTAGCTCAGGGCCAGTCTTCCTCAGCAAAATGAGGAGGATTGGCATGGATGTTAGCTCAGGGCTGATCTTCCTCAATCAATCAATCAATCAATCAATCAATCAATAAAAGTCAAAAATCATAAGTCAAGGGTGAACCCTGATGGTCTAGTGGTTAAAGTTCTGCGGTCTCTGCCTTGGCAGCCCAGGTTCGTTTCCCGGTCATAGAACCGCATCACCAGTCTGTCAGTTGCCATGCTGTGGCGGCAGCTAACATAGAAGAACTAGAAGGACTTACAACGAGGATATACAACTATGCACTGGGGCTTTGGGGAAAAGAAAAAAAAAGAAGGGGTGCTGGCCCAGTGGCGCAAGCGGTTAAGTGCATGTGCTCTACTTCGGCGACCCAGGGTTTGCAGGTTTGGATCCCGGGCACACACCAACGCACTTCTTGTCAAGCCATGCTGTGGCAGCATCCCATATGAAGCGGAGGAAGATGTGCGTGGATGTTAGCTCAGGGCCAATCTTCCTCAGTAAAAAAACAAACAAAAAAAAAAGAGGAGGATTGGCATCAGATATTAGCTCAGGGCTGATCTTTCTCACAAAAAAAAAAAGGAAAATTGGCAACAGATGTTAGCTCAGGGTGAATCTTTCCCCGCAAAAAAAAAAAAAAAAATTATATTAAAAAAAATCGTTAAGTGGAATCACTGTAAGTCAGGGACCATCTGTATTTCAGTTTCTTAAGCTTTCATTTAAATACATAACTATCTTGTAGAATAAATTATATATTTAAATTTTGTAGTAATATTTAATACGCAGGATATTGTAAAATTCTTAATAAACTAGTCTACCTTCGACCAAAACGATGAGAATCCAGTCACTGAAGTAACTGAAAGCAGTTTCCCTTAAGAGGCAGTCACCTTGTTTGGCCCTTGAACACAGCAGCAGCTCAGTAAATGTGTCTGCCGTGGTGCAATGAGCCCTGAACTAGCTGATCACTACTGTCTCAATATTGTCCTTAGTAACAGCTTAATCTCTGGAAAAACTTTAAAGAAACGTCTGCAAAAGACCTCACTGCTGTTGATGGAGCAGACTTTAGAGGCTATCAGAGAAATCCTTGTCATCAACATAGACAGAGCAGGGTATATTTAGAACACATCACTGACTTTCTGCAAATGGACACAATCCAATCTGTAAGCAGAGGCCTGCCCTCAAGTTATAAATCAGCCAAATAAACCTAATGCCTTTTGAAAAAAATTTTTAAAAAATTAGCTATACTAAAGCAGAATAAAAGTGGAATTAATTTGTGTATCGATTAATAGTATTAGAGACTTAAAATACATAAAATATAAAATCAATTCTTGATCATCTTTAATGATGCTCATTCAGACTTGTGGGCACCTCTCATTTGCCGCCTGGCCATTAAATGACAGACTAAGGGGGCTCAAGGAAAAGTATAAGGTAGAAATATAGAGAAAGAAGATCTAGAAGAGACTTAAGGATCAGAGTGGAATCCACCTGCTTGACAGAGGAGGAAACGGAAGCCCAGAAAGAATAAAGCTCACTTTAATAGAGGCAAACACACTAGAACTCAGGTCGTCTGACTCCTAGCCCCTTGTCCTTCCTGAGGGAAATCTTCTGATGACAGTGCAAAATCTAACTGCTACAAAGTTCTGTATTACTTACATCTCTTCTCTCCATTAGCCTAGTTGACTGTCTTTATGAATAACTGCTTTTCTAAAAGTTGGCACCCTCGGACACTTTATTCCCAGGACAGAGGGGCTTCTATCTCTGGTTTAATAGAGAAGGGCAAGAGATCTAGGTTTTAGTCACTCTTCTGCCACCAACTCACTGCATGCCTTTAGAGAAGTCACTTTCTCTCTGCACATCAGTTTCCTCTTCTGTAAAATCAGAGTGCTGGATTAGATTGTGTTTACAGTCTGAATAACCTCTACTGGAAAAGAATTAGAAAAATCCATCATTTGACTTACTTTAAGTGAAAGCATTAAATCCAAAATAAAACACACATTATTTTCTTACACAGAGAGATGATTATGGAGGAAATGCCGTCTCTGAATACATGAGTTTGTCTGAAACACTGAAAAGGAAAGGTCTGGGCAACACACATGCCGAAGTGTCCATGAACTAGGAAAATGACCTTTCTAAGATTGCCAAAAGGAATGGAGAGAGATTAACAAATAAATCTGTTACAAAAATAAGAGCAGCATAACTTCATCCCAAGACACCTATTAGCAGTTATACAATTAGCAAAGGAGGAAAAAAATCTCCTGGGTTCTGAAGGGATCTTCTAAAAGAAAAATCCATTCTGTTTTTGGTTGGTTTCCTCAGGCATCAAGGAATTAAAAACGTAACTGGTAAACTATGTAGTGTACAGAATACTGTGACTTTAATTATTAAATGTTCTTTAGATTCCTTCTCAAATGATTTGAATGTTTAGATGGAATCAATTGGGATTGATAAAAGGAAGCCCCTTGAGGGCAGGGACCATGTCTTATTATTCAGACTCCTTATTTAGAGTGTAAATACAGTAAACACCTGTTCAAAGAATGATATGTTTGTCCACGGAGTTTGTTTGGTTTATTTAAGAAAATAGAAAAAAGTTGACATTCTCTTTTTCATTAAAATGATAAAACTGGAAACATATTTTTTAAAAAGTGATATGACTTAAGTAACATTGGAAATGAGTAGAGTCTGTAAGAATAAAGGCAAAAGGAACTGTACTTAATCACTGTACTCTGATACAGTTGTTTCCCACATGGGTGCAGGTTACAATTCTGCAGCTGTTACACATGTACACTGAAACTGAACAATTAAGTAAATGGATGGTGGGTGGTGGGAGCCAGGTTTCTCATATTGGGGTGGGAAGTACAGACAAGCAAGCAAGGGAAGTCTAGAACGATCCATATGCTAATGGATTAGAGTTGGAGACATCAGTATGAATTCATGTTTAGCTTACTAAGATACAATTATGTACAGAAATATTTCTAAGTATGTGTAAATACAGTGGTTAGTGTACACACACATATATATTTCCTTGCTCTGTCAGTTGAGAAGGGCTAAAAGCAATGACAGCCCAGTAGCAATGAGCACATGTAGTGTCTAGATCTTGCTTTCTAACACCATTCTTCAATAAAAGGAACCAGGGCTCCTTGGAGAAATGGCTGAGTCTAGGACTGGGGTAGGAGATATAGAAGATGAACCTGGAGCTTCTTGTAGTGCCAGAAAGTAAGGAAGTGCTCAAAAGAAACCACAATGATGAGGTTAAGTCAAAGGGACACAGGAACCAACTGAAAGAGTTTTCAATGGCCAAAGCTACAATTTGAGCAAAAAAAGCATTAGATTATAACCCAAAGTATAAGTATCTCAGTCCACATTGACACAAATTATTAAATAAACAAATAAAATGGGGGAGAACAGACAAATCTCCTGCACAGAATTCCAAATAATTTATGTAGATACTTGGCTCGCAAGGTGGAGCATAACTCCCTACTCCTTAAGTGGCTTCTTTCCAAAGAGTATAGTATGAACAGAAGGAAGAAGAGTGACTGTATACTAACCTGACAAACAGTGCCTCAGCTGGGTGACCACCATTCACCTCAAAAGTGGTAAGTCATGGTGACAGTATGTACCCTTCATATGTGATGAAACGGGCACTTTACCTCTATGACCTTCCCCCCAAAACCCACGACCCCAGTCTAATCATGAGAAAAACATGAGGGACAATTCAAACTGAGGGACATTCTACAAAATACCTAACCAGTATGCCTCAAGAATGTCAAGGTCATCAAAAATTTAAGAAGAGTCTGAGAAACTGTCACAGCCAAGATGAGTCTAAGGAGGTATGATGACTAAATGTAAGGTGGTAGCCTGAATGGGATCCTGGGACAGAAAAAGGACATTAGATAAAAACTAAGGAAATCTGAATAAAGTTATGAACTTCATCTACGAATAACATACCAGTATTGATTCACTTCAATAAATGTACCATACCAATGTATATGAGTAATAGAGGAAGTCGGTGTGTAGTACATGGAAACCGGACTACCTCGGCACTTTCTATAACTCTAAAACTTCCCTAAAAGCTTTATTTTTTAAAGGTTTATTTTAAAAAACTATACAGCAGGGCAGAATAGACATAACAGAAGGCTTAGCTAGATACGGTGTCATTATATTTATAAAAAATATCTCTTACTGGTACTTTATAGCCTTCTAAGGTTTAATTATTTGTCAAAGAAATATAAATATTTTAGTTCAAATAGGCTAAAAAAAAACTGGGATAATTTTACTAGAGAAAAAAATGTTTAGGGCTGTTACATACTTATTTAATTAGTCTTATTTCTGTCTTTTGACTAAACTGAACACTTGGTTAAGCCTGAACACAGTTAACAGCTTCCAACTGCTCTTAGAATCAAATCCAAAGTCTACTGTGGCCTACATAAGATCCCACACCACCTGCTCCTGCCTATCTTCTCTGACTTGATTTTATATGACCCTCCCTGCTGTCTCACTGATCTGAGGCACATCAGTTTTTCTGTTCTAACAGCCTCAGGGGTTTCCCTTTGCCCTTGTCTGGTATCTTGGTTATCCAGTATTGGATAGCAAACCATCCCCAACACTTAGTGGCTGAACACAACCCCCATTCTATTTGCTCAGGATTCTGAGTCAGCTCTTTGGGCTGGTCTCACCTGGGACACTCGTGCAGCCACAGTCACCTGGCAGCTAGAGTGGGGATGGGTGACTAACAGTCACGTCTCTGGTGGTTGGTGCTGGCTGTTGGCTGGGACATGTTTTTCTAGCTGGCTCTTTTGCATGGCTGCAGCAGGCGTCCAAGAGTAAGAGCAGAAGCATTCATTTGATCAAAGTGAATTACAAGGCCAGTCCATAGTCAAGTGGTGGGAAACAGACTCCACCTTGGATGGGAGGAGCAACAAAGAATATGCAGCCATTTAAAATCTATCACACGTAGGATGCTTCTCCTGAAAACTTTCCATAACTATTTTCCCCAAAATATAATCTCTTTGAAGAGGCCTTTCCTAACCACCATATTTAAAGTAGCTCCTCACCCTACCTTCCCCATCCCTCACTATTTCATGACTCGGTTTGATTTGTTTGTCATTATGATTATCCATTATTTCATTGAGCAGGAACTTAATTAATTCACATCTTTATTTTTTCTGCCACAATAGGGAAGACAACCAAGTTTAATAATAACTGACAGAGTACAGCACTTCAGTTACTAAAAAGCACTTTAGCAAAAACAATCTAAATGGAAATAAGATTTTGTCTCTCTTGTCCAGACAAAAAATGAAGGATCTACTTTTTAAGTTCAAGGTAGAAGGTTACTCCAGGCTTTTCCAAGTTAGTCAATTTAGAGCTTCAGTCTCCAATATTAAGATACCAGTTTAGAAATTAACTTTTTTAAGATCACCCCAAACACAAATAATCCCTCAACTGGTTTGTCCCCCTTTGTTAAGAAAGCTTAGAGGGGATAAGGTTCGGGGGTTGTCCGTTTCCATCCCTCAAGGCATAGTGGCAATCAACATGTTAGCCCCTGTAGTGTCAGGATATCCAAACCCCAGGCCACTCTAGCACCCACCACTTCACAGCAGGGGCCCCAAGATGTGGCTGAACTACTGGGATCACGCCTGATCCTGATCCCAATCAATCCAAGTACAGAAGGCTGTACTATAAAGAATAACACTGTTTGATATCGTTTGCTCAAATAAAAAGAGATCAAGTCATTACAGAGTATTTTTCCACTTTATTTTTTTAGGAATGACACCTACTCAATAATTTTATTCAGTTTATTTAAATAAGGATAAGGCTACTTAAAAGACTTTTTACATACAAAAATGTACATTACAAGGTTAAACTTTCTGTACTGAATTACAAAACCTGCACAAGCATTTAATAAAAGAGCACACTTAAAAACGTCTTGACCATTTTGTAGCCTCTAAAAATTACTGAAGTTCCGCAGTAGTAAATAGAGGAAGCTCTTACATATGATTTAATCTACTGGCAGTTTCACTTAATGTAAGTTTTAAAAACGTCATTGCTATTGAATGAGTCGCTAGATCAGTTTTAGAATCCTCTCTCAAAACTTACATCAACCAAAATATTATTTCAAAGAATAATGAAAATTCTGAAGAATTTTAATACTAGCAAAAATATTATGGCCTCCTAGCAGTAGCTGAACCCACTTTCCAAAGTGCCTGGTAGCTGTCTAGGTAATAAAAGCTATTTTGGTAAACTGTGCTGCCTTTACAGCCACTGGGAAGCAACTGAGCGCCTGGGTGCTGCAGGGTCTTGAGACTTTCCAGAATTCACACAGCAGTCTATGATCCCTCAAGTGTAAGAGGATTGGGGGTCAGCCTCTCTTCACCCCTCAGGGAATGAGTAAGGCCAAGCAGTATGACCTGCAAACCCAAGCCTAAAGCTTAGGCTCTACAGAAAGGAGGAAAAATATGGGAAAAGAGGATAAGAAAAAGGAAAACAGGGAACCAAAGAGAGAGAGAGAAAAGAACAAGACCACCTGCCAATGGCAGGAAGTGGTCAAGTGCCTGTAACTACATCTCAGAAGCCACCTACTGACTCTAATGTCAATCACCTGCCTACCCCAATAATAAGAAAAGCTGGCTTTACTGGAATAGAGAATCAAGAGCAACAATATTAACCCAGGTTACAAGCAAAGAGTATTCCAAAGTTGTTCACCATTCAAATCAAGTCCTTCTAACCTTTAAAGCACACCAAAGCAACACTTCAAAACATAGGATTCCCAACACTTCTGCTTCAGAGTCCAATCACTCAGCAGGCTTCATTATGTGGAGAAAGACATATCAGGACAAGCTGCATCTATACACCTCGAGAAGGCACAGCACGCTAAGATGTAGGTATTATATAATACAAAGTACATGGTTTAGTGCTTCTCCACATTTCAAACTCAAAATAGCTCAATAATATGCTGCTATATGAGCACTGATTCTGAGTGTTCATAATATAAACTTCAATTTGAAGCAACAATGTTACACAGTTCAGCTGTTATTACCAACCTACTCTGTAAGTTAAATATACAAATTAAAAATTACTTTTATTGAGTAACTAAAAATAAGTTTCCACTGACTTAAAACTGTCAAATGCTAACTCTCTCTTAACTGAGAGAGAAATGCAGATGGAAGCAGAGGGGACAACCAAATATAATTTGTCATTCTACCCTAAAATCTGCACTTTTAAAATCTCCCTTAACATACAATTATGTATAGGATCACAGTTGTCCTTCAACAATATTACATGTATCAGCCCTGCAGATAACTATATATTTAACAATTTACTATAACATTAACAATTTAGCAACACTTAGTGTGTATCAATTTTGTCTTATGTGTACAAATTTACAGTCTGGATAAAGGCAGAATGGCTAAAAACTACAGGGTTAGAGTTTTAGTACAGTACTTACCAGCAAGGCTGAATTAATTTTTTGTAAGGCTATTGAATAGCTGAACTAAAATGCTTATTTGAACAAATCAAAAGAAGAATGAGACTCCTCTAAAAAGTATTGAAAAGGCAAACCCCAATCTGAAGATCAATCACACAAGGGACAAAGTATAAACTATCCTTTGCACTTGGTTAGAAATATATAGCAGAAAAGTGGACACTAGAACTCATGAATATAAGGTGTACCCTATTTTCCCACTGACTTCCATTATACAAGTGGAATGAGAATACCAATTTAACACAAACACAAAACCTTACCAGATACTTCTGTGTGTGACAGCCCTGTGGGAAGCTGTCCATACTACACCAGCAGGGAGCCCCGTCCAGCTGGCACACTTCTACGCCATCACTCTGTGCTGACTTCTGACTTCAGCATCTCCTCTCTGCCTACTCCAGATCACGCTGAGTTTTCCCCATCACTGCCATACTCCCTGGACTCTCTTAAGTTCTAGAATTCTATCCCCCCTCTTCCAAGTCTCTAAACTTCCTGCCATCGGGTACCACTTCTAACGTGATTACTTCACCCAAAGATTTTACAGTTAGCTTCATTTTGAAAAGAGTAAGCTCCTAGGAGGGAGTGACACCTGAGCTCACAGAGTGAGATCACAGACTGCTCATGAAAAGAGTAGGGAGGGCTGCTGCATGACAAGAATATTCTCAAGGGTGGACCAGGGTCAAGACTGACCAGTCAACTCAGAATAAATCAATTCTATTATGACTTCAAGGAAAGGAGCAATAGCAAGCACTGATTTCTCTCCTGATTTTTACGGGAAGAAGCAATGCAAGCACTTAAAGAACAGCAATTTTATCCATATATTCTGAACAGTTTATTGGCAGCACTATAAATATGCTTTTCTTGGTGAACCTTGAGGATGAGTTTGGCAGTATTTGCTAAAATATCGTGAGGAACTGTTATATTCTTTTGCTTGGGAAAAGAAATAAAAATTGTGAACTACTAAAATATTTGAGTTTTTAAAAAATCTCAAATTCCCCCAAAGACTAAAATAGACTAATGAGGATAATTCCTGAAATTCATCAGATGCTTTGGACCAGACTTGCAGCTAATGATTTGACTAGGGTCAATATAAAAGACTTATACTAAGCCATTCATTTAAAAAAAATTCTTTCCTAATCAGGGCATGAAAGGCAATAATTTTTTTAAAAAAGGAAGAGAGGGAAGGAAGAAAAGAAAGACAAGACTATTTTTTTGAACGTAATTTTAAATCTCTTAAGAAAATTCCATAACAATCAGGATCTCTGTAAATACTGTCAATGTATGTGAACATGTTTGAAAAACTAGTTACAGTTATATTTACATTTTTGGAAACTTTCCTTCATGGCCATGTAACATGTTGTATCTTCCTCTTTGCTTCTGGGGGCTTCAGGTTATTCTGAAAGACATGAAGAGAAATCAGTTTATACTTACAGAAATATCAGAGAATAACTGAAATGGACGGGTTTTTTTTGGTGAGGAAGATCAACCATGAGCTAACTCTTTTTACTGAGGAAGACCGGCCCTGAGCTAACATCTATTGCCAATCCTCCTCCTTTTTTTCCCTTTTTCTCCCCAAAGCCCCAATAGATAGTTGTATGTCATAGCTGCACATCCTTCTACTTACTGTATGTGGGACGCCACCTCAGCATGGCCGGAGAAGCGGTGCGTCGGTACGCGCCCGGGATCTGAACCCAGGCTGCCAGTAGCGGAGCGCCCGCACCCAACCACTAAGCCACAGGGACGGCCCCTGAAATGGACATTTTAAACCACCAAGGTTTACTACTAACATATGAATGGTAGATCACTGCTGCCATCTGGTGGGAAAAAATTTTAGGAGACGAGGAAAAAAAGCTATCCTCCCCTGGCTCCCATTCTTTGAGCTGTGGTTTTCAAATGTTTGCATATTAGAATCACCCAGGGCACTAACAAACATGCCCAAGCCTGGCCCTGATCCCAGAACCAATTAAATCAAAATCCAAGCAGGTGGCAGAGACGAGGCTCTGACTTCTGTTTGGGTTTTTTGGAAGCTCTTCCAGGTGATCCTAAGGTGCACTTGATTCGGAACCTCTTAATCTGAAGTTCATGTGCCGGATGCACAGCAAGCCAAACACTGAGACATCAATGCTTGGAGATGGAGAAAGGCCCCATTCGAGTTGGCCAAGATGAGAAGGTAGGAGCATGGGTTCCCTCAAACCTGCCTTAACAAGAGCAAAAAGCAGGGGGGTTTTATAGAACTAAGGGGCTTGGCAGGAGGAGCTTCAGAGAAACAAAGGGGTCACTCCCGATAAGCCTTCTGTGCAATCTGCAAGGGCTGCTGGGGGCTGGCCAGCCAGTGATCATGATCTTCCCGAAGGCATTCTCTTTCTTCTGCAAAACAAACTCACAAATCCTCGAGACTTGTGTCACCCCTCAAGTTCAACAAGAAAACAGCAAATTCACAAGATTCATCTATGTCTGTGTTGGGAACAAGGTTAAAATGCAATCATGTTCTTATTGAATATCTACAGTAACCCTCAGGTACCCGGCTTCACATTCAGTTAAGAACCACTGACTGCTCCAGATCTGCTTCCTCCTTGCCTAGCCCATCTCCTCCCTCAACCTCACAATCCAAGATCAATACCAGAAAAGATTAAAAGAAAAAATATCATACCTCACTGAAAGAGTAAAATCCCCTTGGGTAGAAAAATGCTTTTTAAGAGACTGAAAAAAAATCCTTGAAGCTCCTTCTTATTGCAATATTTGAGGTCTGAATTATTCTTCCTACTCTTATCCGACACCCTCCTCCTCCTTTCCACAAAGGTAACTGTAAATGTACAGTAGAACACAACGTAGCGGATTCCCCCAAACTTCCTCTATCCTTCCAAAGATAGGAACATTTGAGGGGTAGGGGAAGCAAGTGGTCAGTCCTAAAGATTCTCATGTGGTTTTAAGGCAAGTGCAAAACAGACAGACTTAAGGTCAAGCTCTAAAATGCTACTTAATAAATGTGTGAACCTGGACAAATTACTTGACATTCTGAGCCTCGCTAACAAAGGAATATTCCTCTCTTTTAGTTCCAAGATGTTAAAGGATCTAAATGAGAAAATCTAGGAAAAGCGGCTAAGAGACTCTCTCTCTTTACACATTTTAAGCAGAAATAAATTAAGTGCATTTTAGAAAGCATGGGCTTATCATCAGGGATTTTAAAATTCTGGGGTTCAAACACTGAGAAATGAGATGAGAAATGAGATGTAAAATAAAACAGATCATTTAAGGGTTCAAGTTCAGTAGCATAGCTGACCCACCTCAGCTATGAGGCCAACTGCTCAGAAATTTCATTCATCTCTCTTCTTAGGATGGAAACCACCCCATACTCACCACAGCCTCGGCTTCTTCCTTAGGAGCAGCTCGCTTTAATTTCACCGGAGTAGTTCCAACAGGGGACAAAGGTGGTGACTTCACAGCGCCCGAAGAGCTTTTCCTATGCGTTAAGTCATGGTTCTGTTTAGTGTCATTATTATTGTGTTCCATTTTATTGTTCACAGGCAAATTGGAAGACAAAATTAGGGGTGAAACACTTGAAGAGGAATTTGATAATTTTCGAAAGGCATTACTGGTAAAGCTTGCCTGAGCGGGAGGCTTGAGTCGATCGTTATCTCCATTCTCTGTCTTTTTCACTTTTATGCTTGTACTTGTTGAACTTCCATCAAACACAATGAGGGGTCTTTTCCTTAACCCATCTACAGTGCTACTCCTGAAATCAATGAGATGTATTCATGAAAAAGACCATCTGGAATGGCAAACCAGTTCACTGAAACCCAAATTAAAACAAACAGTGACCAAAAACGATTTACCGATAAGACTAATCTACTGTATGTAGGACTACTGGAAATATAATTTTCTGTTCACCCTAAGTGAAACGATAATTTTCTAGTGCTTTGAAGTTTAAAATATTTATTGACAAGAAATGTAAATTTAGTTTTAATGTATACACAAGATACAATTACTTTTAAACAATCAACCAACCAACCTTAGAACTCAAAACAGGATTTCTTCCTAGTAACTAAAAAAAAATTTTTTTAATTTTTAAAAATTACCATCCTATTGATAGGGTTATCTTGACTGTGTCAATTATTATTTAGAAAGTATAATAAACTATAAAACTATACCAAGACTACCACAGTGGTAGTCTACAAACAATGCGGCAGAATATTCTATTTTCATTCACTAAAGGTCTCTAAAGCCAAGGCATTTGCTAAACTAACTGTAACTGTAACATTTGTAAAATTTTAATTTTAAAATGTGGCAAATCTTCGCATTTAGCTTCTGAAAACCTAATTTCCACTCTTCATGGTAAAGATAAATAATAAAAGCATTCATTTATTCATTATACCTCAAGTGAAACAACAGAATAGTTCATGGAAAAAACCTTTTAATTAGGCCTGTTAAAAGAACTTGAGCAGCCAGTTATTAGGAAGAACCCTTCAGTCTTGCTACTCAAAGTGTGGTCCAGGAACCAGCAGCATAAGTATCATCTTGGGAGCTGTTAAGAAATGCAGACTCTGAGGCTTCAACCTGTACCAATTCAGAATCTGCATTGTAACCAGATTCTAGGTGATTTGCCAAACTCATCAATTCTTGGGTCACTCTGAACATCATTTGGTAGAAGATGAAAAATAAGCTCACTGTGCACCCACCAGCACTGCAGAAGGGCAACAGAGGGCCTGAGAGCAGGCCACACCAGTTGTGAGAGTTCAATCTAAGGTTCGAGAGGCACACTGAAGTTTGAGAAGCCCTGCACTAAGGATCTGTCCAGCTCTCTGTGACCCTGGGCACGTCACAACACTGCTCTGGAGCTCAGTTCCTCCACAGATAAATAAATAAGCGATTCAACAATACCTGATGATCTCTTAGATCCCTCCAGCTTTAATGTTCTGATTCAAGAGTCAAATTGTGATTTTTTAAAACAGAGCCAAAGATCCTTTCCAAAATGATATCGAGGGACTAAAAGGGATTGTCGTATGAAGTATAACAGTACTGAAAGGACAATGTGCTTAAATGTGTGGATCAAGAAGAAAATACTGCCTTAATAAGAGCCTAGAAAAGTAAATTAAGATATATACAGCATAGATTTATGAAAGTTAACACTAATACATAGCCTGTACCAATATGGAACCATCAAGCTAAAATGACGCTCGATCTGAACTGAACATGTTCCTGATCAAAGGTGAGACTGTACATGTATTTATTTTCCAAAAGACTATGAGCATACATGTTGTATTCTTCAACTATTCTCCTACTTGGGGAGTAATCTCCCTATTAAGCATGAGTTTTTCTTCATAACTAGAGGTTAAAACCACTAACCAACTCAGAGCTAGTGCTCTCCCTCACCCCCACCCTCTCACTCTATTTCTCCCACTCTCTAGTGCACTGCCTCTGACAGCACCTTACAAACACAAGGCTCTAAAAAGAAATTCAGTAATTAATCAACAGCACCCATTTGTGATAAAATATATACAGGAAAAGAAACAACTAGCCCACTTAGGGATTTTAGGACACTTTGTTCTCATTAACTTACCAAATACAGTAATAAATCAAATGTAACTTTCTTTAAAAAAGGAAATTCATTTGCTTGTGGTTTTATAAAAATTTTCTGAAATTTAAAAATTTTCAATAGTGTACCTGAAGCTATATGACGGTCTCTTCATTTCTGTATTATTCAGACCTTCAAGTTTTACTTGACTCCACTTTTTTCTCACAATTCAGCAACTTTTGTTGGCTCCACCTCCAAAATATACCCAGAACCCAACTACTTCTTACCAAGTCCTCTACCTCAGTCAAGGTCACCACCATCTATTGCCTGGATTACAGCACAACCTCCTAATTGGTTTCCCTGTTCCCCTCCCCGCACCTTACATCACTTCTCAGGTCAGCAGCCAGAGTGAGCCTGCTAAAATGTCATCACATGGTGTCATCGCTCTGCTCAAAATCCTCAATGGCTTCCCATCTCAGAGCAAAGCCAAAATCCTTACAATGACTTACAAAGCTTTATGTGATGTGACAAACAATCTCCCCCACTCACCTCCAATCAACCTCTTTCCCCTACTCTCCACTCCAAGCCTCCAGGGCCTCTTGGCTATCCTTGGTATATGATGGGCACACTTCTGACCCAGGCTCTTGTATTCTGCCTGGAACTCGAGCTTGCTCTCTACAGAATAGTCATTTCTTGGCGAGGTTGATCCTGGCCACTCTACTTAAAATTGTAATCCTTCTCCCTGTTTTACTTTTCTCCTTAGCATTTATCACTGTGTAACATACCATGTATTTCACTTAACTTTTTTATTATGTTTCTCCCAATTAAAATATGAGCAGGGGATTTTGTCAGTTTTATTCACTGCTATAAGCACAGTCCCTGATGCTCAATAGTTATGGAGTAAAGGAATTTTTTTTTTTTTTACTTAAGTTTACCTAGAGAAGAAAAGAAAAGCAAAATTGTTTAGTCATATGTGAGGTAAGATGAAAACCAGAACCACTGAAAAGTACCTTTTAGTCTCATTTTTTATCTCATGTTGTTCTCTTTTCTTTTCCATCATTTTCCCCCATCTATTCTTTGGCAAATCTCTCTGAGGCAATGGTATTGCATGCTGGACATAAAGATCAGCAAGACTGTCTTTGTTCATTCTCACATCATCTTCAACAGCTATGCTCTTCTGTGGAAAAGGAAACAAACATAATTTCAAAACAACATCCTTCATTTTAATAACTAACAACTACCTACCTAACAGGGTAAAACATCACTGCTTAAATAACGAATTATAAAACAATTTTTGCAATTAGACACACATTTAAGAATCCTAAATGGTACTGCAAGAAACAGTATTATAAATAGGTTAAGCTCTGCAAATATTAGGTTCAGCCTCATCTTAAAGACAACAGTCACATGCCCTCAGTGTGACAAGGACTGCTGTCCACAACTGCTCAGACAACATACCAGGCATGAAGACCATTTCTAGCAGCATCATCCTAATCCATGAAGGGAAAACGGGGAACTGCCTGGGGAAACCAGACAAAAGAAAGCTAACAATGATAACAGTCACTACATTCTGTCAAAAAGCTATCTAGAGTGTTACTATCATGATCAGATTAGTAGGCTGGAGACCTCACCCTGTATATTATTTCCCACATTTCTCTAATGTGCTTCTTAAATTGAAGTTAACTAAGATTTCAAATGGAAACTGCAGTCCCCTTACTGATAATCATACTGATAACAGTACCTCATTAGAACAACCTGCCCCTCATGTTTTCACCAGTCCTTTCAAGTAGCTTCCAGGCATTGTCCAATCACCCCTACCTAAATCACCTCATTCTCCCTCATTTTCCAATTTGTCCTCAACATCCCGGAAAACATATAGCATAAGGCACAGGAGTAGTTATGGATACAGAGTTTGGATTTAGGAAGGAAAATAAGAATGGAAATGAGATTATGGGCTCTTCAACTGCAATTCAGAAAGGCCTGGAAATATTTGCGTTTAGTAGAACTGACAAAACAAATTCAATTTATGTCCTCTGATAAAGTTATCCCAATTACTTTTTTTCCTTCAAAATTTGAAAACACAAATTTTACTTATTTTCTCTCTTATACCAGACCATCGTTTATTACCAATTTTCACCCTGTACTTACTCAGAGGTATGGAGATACCCTGGGGATTCTCTTGGACAACACTCCCACAGAATTCATAGGCATATTAGAGAAAACACTGCTCCAGAGCAGTGGTTCTCAAAATGTGGTCCCTGGACCAGCAGCAAGACCTTGTGAAAAATGCAAATTTTCAGGCCACATCCCAGACCTACTGAATCAGAAACTCGGGAGGGACCCCAGCAGTGTTTTAACAAGCCCCGGGGTGATTCTGATGTACCTAAAAAGTTTCAGAACCACAGGTAAAAGGTAACTGACATCACTAAAATAAGCCACAATAGGGCTTGAGGAAATTAGAGTACTGACGGGAAAACAACAAAATACGCTACATAACACCCCAAGGAAAGTTTCAGTACTTCTCTGCCACTTTAATCTTAGTACTGTCTTCCTCTACTATCAGAGGCCACATCAACTGAAAAAGAGCCAGGAGCCCTGAGTTGCCCTCCTGGCTGCACCATTCACCGTTAGTGTCACCTTGAACAAGTCACTCCACCTCTCTGGGACTCAGTTTCCTCATCTTCAAACGAGGTGAGAGTGTGGAGAACGGGCGACGTCTCCGATGCTTTCCGGCCCTGATAGTGCCGGAGGACTACCCCTCCTCATCGCTATTCTAACGAGTCCCTCGCTTCCCCAGGCCCTTACTTACATACGGCCGCAGGGGTCGCCCAGGACTCCTCTTTCCGAGCCATCAAGGACCCAAAAAGATAAGTCCTAATTCCCGGGAATTCCTGATATTCTATGGACGTCTCTTTTACGGATAGGGGCGTGGGGAGACCTGGTCGGTGTGTGCGGGGTCGAGCGGGGCACAATCCGAGCGGGAGGAGCGACGGCGGCGGGTGTATCCACCGCCACCGAGGATTACTGGGGGCGAGCTCAGGTCCGAGCCCGTCTCCCGGCAGGCCCACCCGCCCCGGCGCGCCCGACCTGCTCCAGGGTGAGGAGAAGGAACTCTTGGGACAGCAGCTCCGGGTGCAGCAGCAGCTCCGAATCCGTGCAGCTGCGACCGCCCACATCCCCCGCCATCGTCGTCGCCAGGAGACCCCGGCCAGCTACCCACAAGCCTCCGCGAAGGAAGCGTCCCGGAAGTGACGTAATGGGCGGGGACTCGGGGGTGTCGTCAGTCTGGGTGCGCCGCGCGTCGTGCTCCTACTTTCTCGCAAGGTGGGGTACCGGGCTGGCTCTGGCGGGGGAATACTCCCGGGGAGAACGAAGGAAGGGAAGGGAGTGTCTGCCCAGGAAACCACTGGCATTTCAAGTCTTGCAGGCAGAAAGGGAAAAACGAAGTTCACAGAGCCGGCCACGATTGGTCGCGCTCCAGTGACGTCCAATGGCAGAGGCCAAAGGGTATCTCAGGGCAGAGGCCAAAGGGAGCCTCAGGGCAGCCTCGCGGGGGAGAGGCGGGGAAGGCAGATAGACGTTACCCCAAATAGGGCGCTTGTCACGTCTGAAATTCTTTTGGTGTTCTTATTTTAACCTGTGTATCGTTTGTCTCCTAATCCTCCTCCAACGTGATGTAAGGCCAGGGACTTTAATTCCCTGTAACCCCAGCGCCTGGCACGTAGTAGGCGCTCAAGTATTTGTTGAAATAATACTCTGAACTGACTTGCTCACATATGAAAATAATTATCGACAGAAACGACGGTGACAATAGCCGAACGTTTGTTAGACGTTTACTGTGTGCCAGGTACTGTATTTGATATGGCTTATCTCATTCCTCAGAACAGCCCTATCAGGTCTATAATACGAGAACGCTTATTTTTCAGGTGAGGAAACAAGCAGAGAGACGATTTGCTCAAGATCAGAGAATGAGAAGTAGCAACACTGACGTTCAAGTACATTTTCTCTGCACTTAAAACTACGATGAAGTAACAGTTATAGCTTAAACAAATTGTAGGTGTCAGTTATGATCTAATCCTTGGTAATTAATTTACTAAGAAATCTTTCCTACTTTCATCTTTTGTGGAAGAGATATACATCCCAAAATATTTTGCACAACTAAAACTTAAACTTGCAGACATGTTCTAAATGCTTATTGTTTGCGTCCTCTATGCTGTGTCGTTTTATTGGAAATTATTGCAGTGTCTACAAAAATATGAACCTCTCTGAGGATGCCAAAAGATAAATCTTGAGAGTGTTGGAAAATAAGTAAGATGCTAAATCAAAAAGACAGAGCTGAGAGGTGTTTTGGAATTTTTCTTAATCTTTTATGTATATGATACTTTATCTAGAAATTGAATTTCAGAGCTGGGTGGAAACTTAAAAGTTACTCAGTCCGGTTCTTTCATTTTAGTGCTAAGGAAGCTGATCTGAAAGAGAGTAAATGAAATAGTTTCATTGCCCAAAACTGAGAGAGATTTAGAACTGAACTGATCCAAGCCTTTGGATGTCCTAATTTGGAGTTGTGTATCAACTTAATAGTATTAGCATCGTGGTATTCAATATCCAGATCTGATTTGATTTTCATAACAATAGTGAAATTAGTGTGACTGGTATTATCCCTATTTCCTTCACTAGAAGGCACATTGTTTTAGTGGCAAAAGCAGCTGCCTTAGAAGGAGCCTGGACTTGAAAGCTAGACCTCAGTTCAAATTTTGTTCTGCTGCACTAAGACCTTGGGTAAGTGACTCAAGTCTCTCAGCCTCAGTCTTCTCATCAGAAAAATGCTGTGCTAACACCTTGCCTGAAGAATTATCAAAGGAGTAGAGATTATATAACACACTTGGTACAGAGAAGGTAGTTAATAACTGGTAGCTGGTTCTCAGCAAGTTTTCGGTCATAGGAGGCAGTCTAGAGTGTTAGAGAAAGGGCAGGCTTTGGGGTGGCCCAGACTTGGATTTTAACCCTGGCTCCAGCAATCACCTAGGACAAATGCTTCACATCTCCCCACTTTAGCTTCCTCACCTGTAAAATGGAAATTATAACTTCACCTCACGAAGTTGTGAGATTGGAGCTCCAGTATGTAAAGTGCCTCCCCTGTTGCGTGTGCCTTGAGATTTGTCGTAGCCTGTTGACTGTCATCAAAAGAGAGGAGGGGCAGGATGGTGGTGTAGGTGGGAAAAAAAATTGCATTTAAGAGTCTGAAAATGTGGTTACAGTTCCTTGCTGTGTGCTTATTCCCTGTGGTTTTCTGAACCAGTCACCTCACCTGAAGCCTCATGCTCTTCATCAGCAAAAATGTTGTGTGGCAGGTAACAGTTGTGCTTTTTTTCTCTCAGTACTTTTCAGTTTAAAACTAAAAGTACTTCCCTGCTTACAGCTCAATCCATTAAGATAATTCTAGGTGCCTCTGAAGCAAAAATCTCAGGATTGAGATTGTCCCTTGACAATCTCAGGATTGTCCTGAGGACACTCCTCAAGGAGTGTCCCTTGAGGCAGAAAAAAAAAAAAATCAAGATTGAGAGAGGAGCAAGTAGAATAAGATTCTAACACCCCTCCCCTCTCCAAGGGAAGGAGAGACTGTTTGCTAATGCCTGCCCCGGGGCCATCCTGGGCAGAGCCTCGGACAGTGGAACCTCAGAGAATTTGCCTTCTGCTTACTGTTTTAATCAGAGTTTCTGGTGAAGGAAGTTGTAGGGGGGAGAATTTGCATTTCTAATAAGTTTTGAGGTGATGCTTCAAACATGTCTAGGCAGAAGGGCAGCCTCACAGAGATTGCTACCACATCACAGGGCAAGGAAGCCACAGACATCCTGACCCTCAGGCCTGGCCGCCACCATGATTGGAGGGGTCAGGCCTGTCAGCGTCCAAACCAAAAGACTGAAAACCCAACACCCGAGGGGACAGAGAACATCTTGGAATCCTTGTGGGGACCAGTGATGCGAGGACCTGACGTCACCAGCTTCTCCTCATCTTGGCATTTCAGAAATTCCCTAACCTAGACCGCTGAGAAGATTATTGTCACTGCAACTGAGTGGGGGCTCAACATGGAAATAAAGCTTAGTTACAGAAAAAAAATTCTATTTGTTACACATTTGAGTTTGTAGACCAAAGTTTATTCCTGCTACAGTATTATCCGTGAGTATTATATAGAAACCATAAATTTAAGTCCAGTATTATGAGAATTTTCCCTTCACTCAAAGATCATGAGGTTTTATTTGTTAACATTTTTATGTGGTGCCTATAATTGACAAGAATAAAGCTGAGGGAAACCAACCAGCACTGCCCCGCCTGAGATCATCACCTCACTGGGTTATGAGTTCCTCTGGGGTGGGGGGCCATACATTTCCTTTGAATCTCCCACTTGGTCACTAGCATGCACAGTGCTTGCACTCAGTAGGCGCTCAATAAATGGTTATTGAACCAATGAATCATAAAATATATACTGAGAACTTTGGGTGTTGATTCCATTGTTGCTAGTGTAATATTGAAGATATTTGTGTTATAAATATTTTATCATTAGTTGTCAAAAATATATCTGAGCATAAATAAAATTAAGGAACTTCAAAGTGAATGTAACAATTTAAAAAACAATAATTGACATTTTGGACCCATGTTTTTAGCTATTTAGAACCACAGTTCTGCTTTGAGTTTCAAATAACTACCTTCAGTACCATAATGATAGTGATTATATTTTTTATTATTGTCATTTTTCATTCCTTTTACAATCAGATCATAAAAAAGATGCATTTTCATATATGAACTACTGACTTTCTTGTAAAACCCATGTCATGGGTCACCTCTTTCATGAGCTCCTTGAAACTGTCTCTTTCATCTTGGGGTTCTGAGCACCTAGCCCAGTGCCTGGCACCCAGTGTAAGAACAGTAAGTGTGTGCTGAAGGAACGTGACTCAACCTTTCCTGATCCTCAGGCACTTCCTAACTGAGCCCTACTGTCACCAAACCTCTAGAGCACATTATTTTGTTTAGGATCTGGTTAGGTGGGTGTTTCTGCCACATATCTGACTAAATCAGTGGTTCTCAAAATTAAGTTAACATTAGAGTCACCTGGAGAGCTTGTAAAAAAGTGTGCTGGGCCCCACCCCCAAAGTTTCTGATTTGGGAAGTTTGGAGTGGGGGCGTGAGAATGTGATTGCTAACAAGTTCTGAGGTGATGCTGATACAACGGATTATCGGTCATTCTTTATAAACCACTGCACTAAATTCAGCTGCTTGAGGTCAGGGGCTGTGTCTTCATCGTTTCATATCCCCAGCAGATTCTGCCACAGTACTTGGCACATAGGAGCTGTTCAAGAAATATTGATTTGAGTAACAGTTCAAAAAGTTTATTTTACTGCATCTAGATTACAAGTATATGAATATATGTGTATATATCATTAAATGAGCTAATACATGTAACAGCTCTTAAAACATGGCATGTAGTAAGCTATGTTTGCTTAAAAAAATCATAAATGTACCCTTTCTTTGCTTAACCTCATGTAAAACAATACCTAAACGTGCTACATGTGTACCTTTAAAAAGAGAGCTTATGAATTAGAGTAACAGAATCTTAGCATTAAAAGATAACTAGTGGTCTTTATCTTTAAAAGATAACCTCTTTAAAGATAACCTAGTTTATTAATACTGAGCATCAGGAATTTAAAAAATTGGTTGAGTGCTTCCTACATGCAGATAGACACAGCCAGAACATGATAGACACACTTGTTGCCCTCAGGAGCTTACAGCCAGTGAGGAAGTGAAGAACCCAGGGTAAGTGTGAGCATGTGTGAGTGTGAGGACATTAAGTTTTGAGAGTAGATGGCAACTATTAAAGCATTCAGCTGTATCTATTCAACTCTTAATCTTCGTTAATCTATTAGAACACATCTTTTTCACATTCTGTAAAATACTCAACATGTTTAATATGGGTCCAAGGGATATTTAATAAATATTAAGTGAAGTTAATTAATAATTCCTTTGAAAAACATGACTTGGATATTTCTTCTTAAAGATAATCAATTGAAACAACATGAGGAATTTAGAATTAGCCTGATGCAGATATTTGCACATTTATGGAATAATTATTTATACACAGGTGACTGTCATATGTGAAATAGACTTCTCAGAAAGTTCAGGGAAGAACAAGTGTTTCTAGATGGAATAATGTGCACATGTGGAGCTTGCCATTTTTAAGAATCCTATGGTAAATCCTTTCATAAAGGAAATAATTATTTCTGAATTATCTTTTTCCTTCTTTTTTTGTTAATACACATTTTCACTTCTAGATTGTTTAAAGCAGAACACAAATGTTCCATATACTATTCAATCAATAGAAATTAATTTTATAGATAAAAAAATTCACTGTGTTGAATTCTGGGTTCTTATCCTTGTCTGTTCTTACTACCATGGAATTTGGGACAAGTCATTCGCTTCTCTTTGCCTCAATCAACTCATCTGTAAAATGGAGAAATTAATAGTGCCCACTTCATAAGGATATGGTAAGGCTTAAATGAGATCATCGCTGTGGGGCCCTTAGCCCAGTGTCTGGCAGTCAGTAGATGTCACTCTGCAACTAATTTTGGGCAGCTCTCTGACTGAGTTGGTATGGTAGAGCACTAAAATGGAAAAGGACAAATGTGGATTCTCGGCCCAGCCGGGCCAGTGATTAGCTGACGACCAGTCACACATCCTTCATGGGCCTGGGCAAAATGAAGAGACTGGGCTGGGCTTGTTCTGGTGCCTTCCTGCTCCTTGGCTCCACTGGCTGTCGGCCTCCTTAGACTTGCGAGTCCATTCATTACCGCTTGCCCTTGAAGCACAGTCTCTGCTCACAGCTCTACACTGCTGGGAAACGCGTCCCTTACCTGGAGGCTGAGGCAGTGCCACTGGTTCCACTGGGTCAGAGCTGAAGTGCTGTCTGGGGATGGGACATATGTGTAGACATGAAGTCACATGAGAGAAGCCGGTAGAGGACAGGCCACAGAAGATAAATTCTTGATGGTTCTTTGTTTCCATCCTTTAGCTTTTTTGGGGGAGTGCTTTTCTCTCTTTGAAACAATACCACAGAGTAGAATCTACTATCTGTCTGCTGGCCCTAGATAACATCTTTGTTTTTCAGTCTACAAGGGCTGGAAGAAAGCTGAGGCCACAGGTCACTCACTGGCGGTTCTAAAGTCCGGGAAAATCACTAAGAAAATTTGGCTTTTTATATGCTAATAATGGAGCGTTGACAACTTTACAGGAGCTTTCTAATTTTTTCATCATGAAATTGGATTTTGACTATATACTGAAGAGAGGTTCATGGACTCCTGGTAACTGAGGATTCTTCATTGTGGCTTGACCCAAAGGAATAGCTATTGATTGACTTTCCTAAAAGGAGTGGGTAAAATAGTCCCAGGACGCCCGTCTTAAATAAGTATATCATGCAAGTATATTGCTCCCCCCAGGGAATTCCTTTCAGTCCCTGGGGCCCTGGACTAGCGTGGGCCTGGGGGCGGGCAGCTCATGCCCAGCAATACATTTCGTTCCACAGGGAACACCACCAGCAAGTCAACTGCTCAAGGCCGACTTGGTCAGGTGACAGCGTGGTCAAGCTAGTCCCAGGCTGGCAGGCTGGATTGATTGATTCATTCATTCGGCAGGTATTTCCCGGGAGCCTGCACTCTGCCCGGCCTGTTTTGGGGTTAGAGCGGCGAGCGAATCAGGCAAGGCCCGGGTTTTCACGAAGCCCTGCGTGCCGGTGGGCGCGGAGAAGGCACGGTAACGACAGCGGCCACCGCTGACACGGCCGGGCACCCACCCGGGCCAGGCAGTGTCGGGAGCGCTTCACGGGAATTAACTCAGTTCACGCTCCGACCGCCGCCCCCGGCAGGCGCTGTTGTGATCCCTGGAGACCGGAGGAAGCGGAGGCCAAGAGGGGTGGCCCGCCGGGCCGGGCACGGAGCGGGTTCCCGACGCGCGGGAGGTCCGGGCGGCGGCCAGGCCGCGCTCCCGCCCTCCGCCGGCGCCGGGCGGCGCCCCACGTGACGGGAAGCGGCGGCGGGCCGGGCCAGCCCAGCGGCGGCGGGCCGGGAGCGGGCGGCGGGCGGCGCGGGCCCAGGCCGCGGGGCCGGCGCGGGGCGGCGGAGGCGGGCGGGCGCCGCGCCGGTGAGTGCGGAGGGCGGCGGGCGCGGGGCGCGGGAGGCGTGGGCTGGAGCGGGCGCCTGCGGCCGGGGTGGCGGGGAGGGAGGGCGTGAGCGGGCAGGTGGGTGCGCGCCGGCAGGACTGCAGGGGTGGGGGGCAGGTGCCTGGACAGCCGGGGGCCGGTGTGCAGGAGTGGGGGGCCGGGTGCTTGTTGGGGTGAGCAGAGGTGCACGTGTGTGTGGGCTGGGGGCAGGTGTGCCCCCGCGTGGGGTCAGCAGATGTGGGTGTTGGGTCGTGTGAGGAGAGAGAGGGTGTGGAGTGTGTGTGTGTGTTTAGGGCGGGGGAAGATCTGAGTAGTCCTTGGTTTGGGGGAGGCTTTTGGTTTTCTGGAGGGAGGGGTCCAGAAGGACCTCAACCTGGGCCCCTTGCCTCCTCTCCGTGTATGGAATGGTTTTGTCGCTGAAATTGATGTTTCCTGGAGCTCTTGGGATTTGAGAGCTCAGATTCCGGGTCACGTTCGGGCCTGAATTGTTGCTCTAAATTGGGAGACTGGGCAGGGGTGTGTTGGGGAGGAGGGAAGTCGCCTCGCCCCTTTCTCAGCCGAGATCAAGGGCTGGCTGCTGCCACCCCGTGGGATTTTTCCTTTCCATTGCCGTCTGGAGGTGCAGGTGAAGTTGGGTTTCCCGCTTGCCTCCTATGTGTTATATGGGGATGACTTAAAGACAGAAGCTGTGGTCTCCAGTTGTCTGCACCTGTCATTGCTTCTGACCCAGCGCTGTTAGATGACTCTCACAAAGTCCCCTAGGCTGCTCTGGGGGCCCTACCTGGCTGCTGGAAATGGGGGTTCACGCAGTGCTTCTTAATGCCAGTGGACTGTATTGGGTGCTGGGGTCAAAACCTGTCCCAGAGGGTTTAATCTCTGATGAAGTGCTTGTGGGCAGGCCCCTGGCCATCCGGAGGGAAGGCAGCTGCAGGAGGTTGGAGTGACAGGTTAAGGCACTGAGGCAAGTGTGGGAGGAGGGTCCGGCTGCAGTGTGAGCTGGCTTACCTGAAGTCAGAAAGCATGGCTGGAGGAGCGTGCCGCTGCCCACTGCTTCCTCCTTGTGGGCCCTCTTCTCTGTTGGTCAGCCGGCAGCTGGCGGGCAACTGAGGGCTCCCAGCACTCTGGGCAGATAGAAAGGAACATCTGGTCAGCTGCTTCCTTTTCTTTTTCCTTCCGTTTCTCCCAGACAAGCAGCCTCAGCAGTCACTGAAGTGGCCTCTTTGGTGTTTGATGCTACACAGAGCACTGACCGGAATCCCCTGGAACTTTCTGCTACTGGCCCTTCGTAGGCCCCAGTTCATCTACGAAATGGGGCAGTGCTGCTCCATGGTGGTGATGGGCATGGAGCTGTGGGTTCAAACCCTGGCCCTGCCACTTCCTAACTGTGAGCTTTGGGCAATTTACCCCACATTCTGAGTCTCAACTTCCTCAATCAAAGTACAGGTATTATTAGAAAAGATGCATGCATCCTAATAAGGAAATTAGCGTTTGGCACAGGGCCTGGCACTTAGTAGGTGCTCAATAAATTATTAATAAATATAAACAAGGATGTTGGGCTCTGTCTCTCAGCTCTGAAAATCAGTGGTTTTATGCTCTGAGTATTTGTTACCCGAGTGAATGCTTTGCTCTGGAGTTAGATCCTTTTGGGTTCTGAATTCTAATTTGCTGTACACATGACGGTATACATTTTACAGAGGTGTGGGGTGAGAGGTATGGTGATACCCATCGCCTTCGGGTACTCTGCCTTTTCTCCTCTGCTCACAACCATGAGCAGCAGTTCTCTGGTCCCAGAGTTGGGGGGAGCTTTTCCACCACTGCAGGCTCCCAGGATGCTTCCCGCTCTGCCTAACCCTCCAGCAGACAGGGATTTTTAGGGCCCATTCTTCCATCCGGGAGCTCCAGTTGACAAGTCTTAAAAGTACAGAGCTCACTGTTTAAAAAAATGCTAAATTTTCTAGAGGCCTGATTTGCAGTTAGCATTTCTGTTAAGAAAAAAAAAAGTAGTTCTTACGGCTTATTCCTTCATGCTAATATTAAAAATTTAAGAAAGATTCTTTAAGAAAACTTGAGGAAATTTTGCTTTATGGGTTAAGCATCTTCATCTTGGTCTGACTTTAGTCTTCCTCAGAAATACATTAATTATTTGTGGCGGCCAGGTGTTTAGATACTGCCAAATAACTTGGCCCGTATTTTACAACTCATCTCCTCTGTGGCAAACCTGACCGCTTTTTCCTTTATTAAAAAATACATAACTACTAAGTGAAGGTAGAAGTAACAAATTAGTTTGAGGCTACCCCAAATGAGCTTGAGTGCTTCATGCAGAAGAGCAGGAACAATCATTGAGCGTGTTGTGAAACCTTCCAGATGGTTTGAGATCAAGGTCTTTTCTTGATAGTCAAGTGGCTGCTGTTGAGTAAATTAAAGATTCAAGAAAAGTAATGTTTGTAAAAGGGACAGTTGCTTAGCATCCAGTAGGCGCTCAATAATGTTTTGTGGCTGTTGGAAGGTCCCGTATTGAGGAAGATGTTATGAAGCAAATACCCTGGAGACTCACAGTCCCCCTCTGCTCCTCTTCTACCTCCCCCTCCCTTCCCAGATACCTTCTTCTGTTATAACTGCTGATGTTTCTAGTCTAGGATGTATATGATGTATACATATATATGTACACACGTACAGTGTGTGCATACACATAGAGACACCACATATATAGGTACATATTTATACACCTAGATATAGATATATATATACACACACCACATATATATGTGTGTGTATATATATCTGTGTGGTGTGTATATATGAATGTACCTATATGTGTGGTGTGTTAATATATGTGGTATGTATATATATGTGGTGTGTATATACTGTATATGGTGTATATATACACATATGTATGTATATTTACATATATATGTATTTAAATGTAACTATGAATAGTTACATGTAGGTATGTACTAGGATAACATCAAGATGACAAGCTAGATGTTAGACTTTAGCTGTCTTCTTTTTTTTTCTTCTTTTTTTAGATACTCTTTCAGGTCATTGAAACAGGTTTATTGTGCTATAACTGGTCTTAACGCTGTTTCTGTCACATGAGCACAAAAGATAACATGAAATGGTTGTCAAGTAGTGTCCTAATTTTCAAAAGGCGGAAAAGTTGTCTTTGGTACAAGTCAATAAATTTGTTGTTGATTGCTGGCAAATTTCAAGATTGAGTCAGTAAGCAGAGGACTATGGGAATTTAGAGAAAATGTGGGGCCAGTGGGGTGCAGTTCCGTGAGAGCCATTTATGTCATGTAAACGTATACCCTGTTTTGATAAGATTACTAGGTTAGTGGAGAAATGTGTAAACGTGTCATTCCATATCTGAAATTCAGCAAGGGAGTGCTGATGCTGAACCCCACTTGGTGAGAAGTATTTATTTGTGACAAAAGTTGTTTAGGGGCCATAGGGCAGGGGTAAGCCATTTTGGCAGCAGAGAAACCTAAGGAGGTAGGATGAGGGAGGATGATAGGATTCCTCTTCTAGACTCAGGATGAGAAAGTGAGGGCCCTGCTGATAACAAGGGTCCCTTAGGAGGAGCGAAAGCATGATGGTCTTCTGTAGGCCCCACCAAAGTGGCCTAATGTTTGGAGTTGTAGCTTTCTTCAGGAGGACTGTATTCTAAGAGAGGCTCTGAAATCACTTCCCCTTCGGTCAATAGAGTGGAAGGAATATGGCCTTGGAGTCAGAAACAGAAACTGGGGTTGAAGTCTGTTTCATCGCCTTGTGGCTGTGTAACCTTGAGCTAGCCGCCGAAGATCTCTGTATGCCTGTAATAATACCCACCTCTCAGAGGAATCGTGAAAGTGAAAGGGAATCATTTATGTCAAGTGCGCAGTATCCTACCAAACCCAGTGCTCAGGTGCTCTAAAGAGGTGGCCATCAGGCATAGGCCAGGGCCACAGTCAGTTGGTTCCCATCCTTCATTCAGACTTGGAGCAGCCTTTATCCCTGGGTGGGCAGTGTTGTTCAGTGGTTAAGGGTGTGTGCTCTTGAGTCGGCTGCCTGGGTTGGAATCCCAGCTCTCTGTGGTCATTTAACCTTTCTAAACCTCCTGCAGAATGGAATTATGACAGTACTCACCTTATAGGCTCACTGTGAGCATGAAGAGAGCAGTTACTACAGTCTGACACATAATGAGCATTCTAGAAGTTGTAGCTGCCCTACAATAGTGTTGTTACCACCCTGTCCTCCAGAGGAGCTAGAGAATAGTCCTGGGGAAGCATGTAGTCCAGTCCAAATTCCTATTTTACAAGGAGGTGACAGGCCCAGAGGCTTTAAGTGACTTGCCCAAGATCACAAGCAAGTGGCCAACCACTAGAGCTCAGGATCCCCAGGTTAATCTTGAGAATGTCTGCTTTGTGCTGTGCCCACTTTACCACTGCTCCCCAGGTGGCCCAGGTTAGCTCTGGGGCTTTGATCCTCACGAGGGTGTTTAGAAGGCTTGTGCCTCTGCCCTTGCCCAGCTCTGCTTCCCCACAGCCCTGCTGCTCGCCATCAGAGCCTCTCTCCCGCCAGGTCTTCTGAAGCTCATGGTGTATCAGATTTTGGACCCAGCAGGAGTCAGCTCACGTTTACTCCAATCCAGTCTGAACTCAACTATGGGAGAAATATTTCAAATGAGCAAAAGTCTCAGATTCTCCTCTTTGAAATGCATTCTCAGGAGAAAACACTTAATTTGTAGGTATTATTCCTATCTGTAATTTTAAGCTGAGATACTAAACTTGGGAAGAGTCACCTTCAAAAGTAACTCAGTAAGTAAAAGATGGTAACATTGCCCCAGGACCCTGAGGCACTGAGGGAGCTTTCCGCTCCCTTTCTGCTGCTCACTGCCTGTTCTGTTTGGTCCTTTTCGGTTACTGACACTCAGATGGTTCTGAACATCTCCTTTCCTGCTAGAAAAGGAGACTCTCAGCTCTCTTTGCTCTTTTTTGATTACTCTAAGGAAAGATGATAAACCAACAAACTGTGATTACATTTACCTTTTTATTTTCACTTCCTGTTTTGAGGTAACTGGGCTCACTGAAGAGCTGAAAAGTAACACAGGGCTCACATTTACTGTTTACCCAGCTTCCCCTGTTGTTGACGTCTTGAATGACCATAGTACAGTGATCAGAACTAATAAATTAACATCAGTACTATTAGCCAAACGACAGACTTTATTTGATTTCATCAGTTTGTCCGCTAATGTCTTTTTTCTGTTCCATGATTCTGTTTCTGATCCAGTTTCCCCCCATTGCATTTCATTGTCAGGTCTCCTTGGTCTCTAATCTGTGACACTTCCTCTGTCTTTCCTCATTTTTCACGACCTGAACACCATTGAAGGGAGTCAGGACTTTGTCGACTGTCCCTCAGTTTGGGTTTGTCTGGCATTTTCTCGTGATTAGGTTGTGGTGATAGATTTTGTCAAGAATACCACAGTGGCGACATGCCTCAATTACATTTTGATGTAATGTTGGGATGCACCCCATGCCTCCCCCCTCTCCCCACCAAGCATCAGGAACAACTCTGATGAAACTCCGCTGGGTTCTAGTGGCTCTGCTGTCATCAGGAAATTTGCTGGTGCCCAGGAAGCGATTCTCCCTCCCCTGCCCCTGGTGAGCCAGGACATAAATGTCCTCTTGTTCCTGCCATGTTTCTGTTTTGTTTCCATGTGCCCAGTCCCCCAATTACCCTGTTATATTTCCTTGAGGATTTAGGAGAGATTTTTTTCCGAGAAGCCAACTGCAGTTTAACAAACAAAAATTTCAGGGCCGGCTGGGTTAAGTGCATGCGCTCCACTTTGGCGGCCCAAGGGGTCACAGGTTCGGATCCCGGGTGCAGACCGACACACCACTTGTCAAGCCATGCTGTGGCGGCATCCCATATAAAGTAGAGGAAGATGGGCACAGATGTTAGCCCAGGGCCATTCTTCCTCGGCAAAAAGAAGAGGATTGGCATCGGATGTTAGCTCAGGGGTGATCTTCCTCACAAAAAATAAATAAATAAAAAAATTAAAAACAAAAATTTTAAGCCTTCTTATCACACACACACAAAGTTATATTTGTGACCACTGAGCCTTTAAGTCACATCACATCTTATCTGACTTTAGAGTGGTCACTAAGATCATATTTTTCTTAATCTTGAGATGATGCTGATTGTAGTTATAATTAGTCAATTTATATCCTAAGAAGAAAGCTAATCAGCCCATAAAGCTACCAAAATTCATCTTTTAGGTGCGAACTGAAGTTTTGAGACATTGATGTGGTTTATTGAATGTTTTATTTCTGTAGACTACAAAGGCAATTGTCAGAGCACCTGTGGAGTCCCTCATAGGAATTAGAGGTATTCAGCGGTTGGATTTTAGTAGAGGACTTCAGTTAACATTGTATTGTGCTAGTTTAGCACAGAGAGAGCATCTGAAGGTAGCTTGGGATGGAAACACTTTTGCTAGCAAGGTTTGCCTCCTCTTGCCCAATAAAGAATTTTGAGCCTGCGATTTGGCTGATCATTCAGTCATGAACATAACATAAGAAATAGAGATTTCCAGGCCAAAGGAAAAAATATGTGTCCAGTCATACCTACCTGTCCTCCTTGATAGCCACAACTAGGTGGCCGGGAGAGGAAGGATAAGCATGGGGTTGGGCCTGTGTGAGACAGGAGAATGCGAGGGTCAGAGTTTGTGCTCAGTGCCACAGGGATGCAAATACAGAGGCTGGACATTGGGCAGCAGGCCCCTTGGTAACTGCCCACACTGTTTCTGCTTTATTTAGCAAGCTGACCCAAGCCAGGCCGATGCCAGCACACGCCCTCCATCCAACTGAGTCCACACCTGACTTTTCCAGGCTGTCCCAATCCAGGTATTAGGTCAGCCTCCTTGCGGGTTCCGTGGGAAAATCGGCCCCCGCACTTGCTTCTAAGTTTTCCTCCCTTGCACATTCTCAGGACCAGCCTGAAACGACACAGGGAGTAAGGACGTGTTCTGTTGTGTTCAGAGCACTCCGTTCTGGCCGCTCCTCTTCACCACGGTGAAATCGTCTCTCAGCTCTGTCCTCTGGGCTTTAGCTGCCTCTCCTGATCATGTGGGACCAGCATAGTAAATGGAGCTGAAAACAGCTGATGAAGCCTGGGAGGTTCTGTGCCCTTCCCAGCCCTTCCCACGAGTGTCAGAATATGGCAACTTTTGTTAATTCCCGTGTAGGTTTGGTTTTTAGAACTGACATATTCAGTTTTCTCAGAGATTTTCCCCTGTAATGGATATTGGTATCTGTCTATGGCTTCGGGGTCTTATATGTTTACCCAGGTTAATTGAGAAACTTCTTAAGGAACATTTTTTTTCCTATAAAAGGAAAGTCTTTTATTAAAATGGCAAAATATAAACTTTTAAAAAGTCATTGTATTGATAGAAACACTGCAAATCACAGGAAGATTCAAAGAAAGCAAGCACACTTACCCCGAAAGCCTGGATGCCTGTGATCAGCCGGTCCGCGATGGGTTATGGGTAGGTCTGTGCAGTCCTCCCCATGCCCACTTCTGACGCTAGCCTTGACATCCCCCCCCAAACTTTCCATATGCACAAGCAACGCCACAGGCAGATGAGAATGAGGCAGTGTTTTTTACTTTAGAGATTATTCTGTTGTTACATTCAATCAAACCATTGTAGTTAACGATGACTGTTTTCTAACTTATAGTTTTAGTCCTTTGAAAAGGTGCCCAGGGAATAGCTTTTGCTCAGGATCCCTTTGGACAGCTGGTTGGTTTGTAGAGTACCTTGGACGCTTGCAGACTTAGATGACTGGCTCTTTCCAACTCAAGCGGCTAGCTAATTCAAGAATTCAGAACTGAATGTAGTTAATAAAACAAGGGACTAATGTGAAATAGTATGAACAGGTTAATAGCTGTAACTTCTCTTTATAAATAAGAGGAAGGTTGGCTGAGGTTAGATTTCCCAGGGCTTCACATTTACACTGGGTTTGGATATCTTTTAGGCAGCGGCATACTTTCCAAAGCCTTTGAAGGAGGGTAACAACATGATGTTTGAGGTTTGAGGTGCACCTTCCTTCCCATCTTTGTGTATTGACTTGAATCTCTCCTGGCTTTGGTCCCAACATTAGAGTGACCATTTGATCTCTGTTTACTTATAATGGACTATCAGAAACTAAAAAACATTAATGTAAAATGAGACAATAGCAAATATAACTTTAAGTAGAGTGTCATTTTTTAAAATGTAGATAAAGAATAATCTTTAGTTTGTTCATAGTAAAGGGCCTCCTGTTACAGGGCTGTAATACCCATGGATGAGTTTTTGAGTTTCTGCCCTCTGAAGTGGTGAATCTCTGGTGCACATATAGCTGCGTAGGGCTCTAAAGAGTTTGTTTAATTTTAAAGTGTTGATGTAATTCTCAAATGGGAAGTTTTGGGGAACACATAGGACACCATGCCCATCTTAATTAAGGTTGCTCTCATATTGTGTGCACATTCTGTGACAGGAGATAACAGAGTGTCATTCTTTGGTTCAAAAATAGTAATTACTGGTAAGGATCCCATCTTAATAAATGCCACTTTGTCATAGCATTCTTTTAGCAGAATATAGTTATTTCTGTCTTAGATCACGAGTCTATATATATATATTTTTTGCTTTAATCTTATAACACTGGCTCTACAGGCCTCTTTCTACGTCTAGATAATCTGTCTACTATTGCTATTATTCCCAGTTTGTTCTTTCTGCTGTGACTTTTTTTATGCGGCCTGGCCTTGGTGAGATTGAGTACAGAGAAAATGGAAAGGGCAGCAAGGCGGTGAGTCCCAGCAGTCCTGCACTGGCTGAAAAGTAAGAGTGGAGATCCTTGTACAGCCGTGGAAGCTGCAGCCAGGTGGCGGTGCAGGGAGTAAGAGCCTGGTGCAGACTCCGACCCCGAGCAGGACATTTTCCCTCCTGAGTGTTCTATCCCATGCCAGTGTCTTCCTCCATCTTCTGATAATCTAGGGGATTTGTGGAAATAATTGATAGGATGCCCGATGTTGGGCTTTGTAAATATGGTTAAAATGTAAACTAAGCATTGGCTTAAATGCACTAAGAAATTACAGGTAAATCACTTACGTAAATGATAAATGTTTCCGTTAAATGAAATTTTAAACAAGGAACATACATTTTGTGAATCCTACCAAGTTGATTACACTGAGTTTCTGTATCTATTTCCAGGGTAGGCTGGTTTGAGGAAATTAGTAGAATTTTATTTTTACATATGTATAATTTTAAATAATATTTAATACATTTACAAGAATATTTATAAGTTTGTATAAGCTATAGAGAATAATAATAAAAGCAACTTCAGCTTAAGAAAAAAACATTCCTAATACCTTAGAAGTCTAGTGTCTACCCCTCATCGTGTCCTGGCTTCCCTGCATTTGTGTGCATCACTCTCGTACTTTCCTTTATGATCTGTGTATGGCTGAAACCCTAAATACTATGTTAGTTGGATTTTCATGTTTTCGAGTCTTACAAAGCCTTATATATTATTCAGTCTAGAGTGTTCTGCAACTTTCCTCCTCAGCATTGAGATTTATCCTTGTAGGTAACTGTGTTTATTGTCTCATCTTGATAGTAGTCCATCCTGTCGAGGAAACTTGAGTTGTTTCCAGTTTTCCCTTATCTCAAACAAGATTGCTGCCAACTTTGTTGCTTATGCCCTGGCGAACATAAATTCTGTAGGGCATATGCTCAGAAGTGGAATCTCTGGGTTACTCAGGAATGTCAAGGGTTTCCTAGAGAATGCCAGAATGGTCTTGCCAGTTGAGAAGCTTCCACCAGCAGTGTGGAGAGTTTTCATTGCTCTATGTTCTTGCAAACACCTCATGTCATCAGACCTCAAATATTTTTTCAATTTAATGGGTATGAAATGAAGTTTCATTGTAGGATGGTTTGCAATTCCAGATGATTAATCAGGTTGAGCATTCTCTCATGTCTGTTGGCCATTCATATTTCCTCTTCTGTGAGAAGCCTGTTCCTGTATTCTGCCCATTCTTTGATTAGATTATTGTTGTTTTCTTTCTATAGGAGTTCCCTGTATCATCGAGATATCTTTTTTTGTCAGTTAGGTGATGTCATTGTCTTCTCCTCCCATCCCCATATTTTCTGCTTTCACTTTTCACTTGCTTTAAGGTATCTTTTGAAGAACGAGGTTTTACATTTTAATGTGGATGAATTTATCTTTTTCCCTAGGGTTTGTACTTTTTTATATCTTATTTTAGAAATTCTTTCTTACCCTAAGGGCAAAAAGATATTTTTCCATATTTTCTTCTCAACATTTGAAAGTTATGCCTTCCGTACTCAAGAATCTTAATTCATCTGGAATAACTTTGATGCATGGTACAAGGTAGGAATCTAGTTTCTTTTTTATCTTCTATATGGATATCCATTGTCCCAGCACTGTTTATTAAACATATATATGCTCTGTGTACACCTCATGATATATAGTGCCACTCTTGTCATATTTCAGTGTTCTGTATGTGCACGGTCTGTTTCTGGACACCCAGTTATGATCTCTTGGTCTCACCTCCTACCAGTACCACGTTATCGTGATAACCTTAGCTTTATATTATGCCTTACCTGTTGAGTCAGTCCCTTTAACCTTATTTTTTTCAGAACTCTCTTACTTTTTTTCGCCCTTCTTTGCCATATGAATTTTAGAATCTTCTTGTTGAGTTACACACACAGACACACACATGTATACCTGTTAAAATTTTTATTGGAATTGCATTTTTTCTCTGCTTCAGCTAGGGGAAACTTTTCTTTTCATTAAAGCATGATTTTGGTATAGTAAAATACACAGAACCTCAGTGCACAGTTGAATGAATTTTGACCAATCTATGCACCTGTGTAACCTGTACCTCAGACAAGATACAGACTATTTCTATCACCCTGGAAGTTCCCTTGGGTCCCTTTCCATTTAGTCACCCCTTTCCCTCCAAAGTGAACACTGTTCTGATTTCTCTCACTATCGAGTAGTGTTGCCTACTTTTGAACTTCATATAGCTGGAAACAGACAGGATGTGTATGGCTTCTTTCATTCAGTGTTTTGTTTTTTTTCTGTGTGTGTGTGTGAGGAAGATCAGCCCTGAGCTAACATCCGAGGCCAACCCTCCTCTTTTTGCTGAGGAAGATTGGCCCTGGGCTAACATCCATGCCCATCTTCCTCTACTTTATATGGGACGCTGCCACAACATGGCTTGACAAGCGGTGCATGGGTCCGCGCCAGGGATCCGAGCCTGCAAACCCTGGGCGGCCAAAACGGAGCACGCGCGCTTAACCACTCCGCTACCGGGCCAGCCCCTCATTCGGTGTTTTTGAGATTCACCCATGTTGTTGCCTTCAGCAGCAGTTTATTCCTTTTTATTTCCAAATTGTATTCCACTGTGTGAATACACCACATTTAAATGGGTGCAAATGGGTAAAACTGAGAAGTTCCCTGTTTTTGGCTGTTAACGTATAAGGCTGCTATGCACATTCTTGTACAAGTCTTCGTGTGGATATTGGTATACACTCAAGAGAAATGGAAAACATTAAGAGTGGAATTGTGGGGTAATGGGATAAATACATGTTTAACTTTATAAAAACCACCAGATTTCCAAAGTAATGCTACCATTTTATACTCCTTCCAACAAAGTATGAGATTTCTTTTTTTTTTTTCTTTTGAGGAAGATCAGCCCTGAGCTAACATCCATGCTAATCCTCCTCCTTTTGCTGAGGAAGACTGGCTCTGAGCTAACATCTATTGCCAGTCCTCCTCCTTTTTTTCCCCCAAAGCCCCAGTAGATAGTTGTACGTCATAGTTGCACATCCTTCTAGTTGCTGTATGTGGGACGGGGCCTCAGCATGGCCGGAGAAGCGGTGCATTGGTGCGCGCCCGGGATGCGAACCCCGGGCCGCCAGTAGCGGAGCACGCGCACTTAACCGCTAAGCCACGGGGCCGGCCCCTATAAGTTTTTTTTTTTTTTTAAAGATTTTACTTATTTATTTTTGCCCCCCAAAGCCCCAGTAGATTGTTGCACGTCATAGCTGCACATCCTTCCAGTCGCTGCATGTGGGACGCGGCCTCAGCACAGCCGGAGAAGCGGTGCGTCGGCGTGCGCCCGGGATCCGAACCCGGGCCGCCAGCAGTGGAGCACGCGCACTTAACCGCTAAGCCACGGGGCCGGCCCAATATAAGTTTTTAATTTTTATAAAATCCAGTTTATCAAATTTTTTCTTTTATGGTTAGCACTTTTTTTGTGTGTGTGAGGAAGATCAGCCCTGTGCTAACATCTGCCAATCTCCCTCTTTTTTTTTTTTGCTGAGGAAGACTAGCCCTGGGCTGACATCCGTGCCCATCTTCCTCCAATTTATATGGGATGCTGCCACAGCATGGCTTGCCAAGCAGTGCGTCAGTGCCCTGGTTAGCACTTTTTATATCCTAAGAAGTCTTTTTTTTTTTTTTTTTTAAAGATTTTATTTATTTATTTTTCCCCCCAAAGCCCCAGTAGATAGTTGTGTGTCATAGCTGCACATCCTTCTAGTTGCTGTATGTGGGACGCGGCCTCAGCATGGCCGGAGAAGCAGCGCGTCGGTGCGAGCCCGGGATCCGAACCCGGGTCGCCAGCAGTGGAGCGCGCTCACTTAACCACCAAGCCACGGGGCCGGCCCAATCCTAAGAAGTCTTTATGTACCCCAAGGTCCCCAAAGATATTCTTCTATGTTTTCTTCTGGAAGCTTTATAGTTTTAAAATAATTTGATGTATCTCAAGTTAATTTTTGAATATGGTGTGAGGTAGGGATAATTAAGGTTAATTATTTCCCCCATAAGGTTATCCAGTTGTTCCCAGCACCATTTATTGAAACGATTGTCCTTTCCCCATTGAATTGCATTGGTGCCTTTTTCAGGAGGCACCTGAAATATGTGGGTCTAATTTTAGACTTTCTCTTCTATTCCATTGATCTGTTTGTCTATCTTTGTGTCTTAATTACTGCAGTTTTATAGCAATTTCTGAAATCGGTTAGCGTAGGTCCTTCAACTTTGCTCTTCATTTTCAAGATTGTTTTGACAATTCTAGGTACTTTGATTTCCATTTAAATTTTAAAACCAACTTGTCAATTTCTGCAGAAAGGTCTGCTGGGGTTATAATTAGGTCTTCCTTAACGTCTAATAATAAGATTTTATTTTCTCCATAAAGATCTTATACATCTTTGTTAGATAATTCCTTCATACCTAATTTTTTAATACTATTGTAAATGTCTTTTTTTTTTTTATTTTAAGGAAGATTAGCCCTGAGCTAACATCTGTTGCCAATCCTCCTCTTTTTTGCTGAGGAAGATTGGCCCTGGGCTAACATCCGTACCCATCTTTCTCTACTTTATATGGGACACCGCCACAGCATGGCTTTGATAAGCAGTGCGTGGGTCCTCGCCCAGGATCCAAACCAGCAAACCCTGGGCCGCAGAAGCAGTTAACTGCTACACCACTGGGCTGGCCCCGTAAATGTCTTTTTTTAAGAGTAAAGTTTTTGTTTATTGTTTGTGTATAGAAATGCAGATTACTTTGGTATATTGATTTTTAAAAATTAAAGAATATTTCTAAAATTTTATTAATTCTAATAGATTATTTGTGAGTTTCCATGCAAATAGTAAAGCTATAATTATTCACAGATGACATTATGTCTTTGTTTTCAATTCTTTATTACTATTCTTCTTTTTCAACTGGCACAGACTTCCAGTACAATATTGAATTGATGGTGTATTAGTTTGCTATGGCTACCATAACAAAGTACCATAAACCGGGTGGCTTAAGCAACATATATTTAGTGTCTCACAGTTTTGGAGTGTAGAAGTCTAAGATCAGGCTGTCGACAGTGTTGGTTCCTTTTGAGCGTTCTCAGGGAGAATCTGTTCCAGGCCTCCCCAGCTTCTGGTAGCCTCCAGTGTTCATTGGCTTATAGCTGGCCGTCTTCTCCCTGTATCTTCACATGTCTTTCCTCTTTGTGTATCCATGTCTAAATTTCCCCTTTTTATAAGGACACCAGTCATATTGGATTAGAACCCACCCTAATGACCTCATTTTAACTTGATCATCTGCAGGGACCCTATTTCCACATGAGGTCATATTCACAGGTACTGAGAGTTAGGACTTCAACATGTTTTGAGGGGATAGCAGATGCTAATAGCAGACATCCTTGTCTTGTTCCTTGTTTTAAAGTGAATGCTTTTAAAATTTTGCTATTAGGGTTTTTGTTTGTTTACTGTAGATAGCTTTAGCAGGATAATATGCTACAACTTTTTGTCATGAATAGGTGCTGAATTGTATTTAATGCTGTCTTGCATCTGTGGAAATAATTATGTTTTTTCTCTTTTAATTTGTAAATATAATGAATTAAACCAACAGACTTTATTACCATAAACCAATACTACATTCCAACTTAGTCATATTGTATTTTTTAAATCTATCTATTGGTTGATTCAGTGTGCTAATATTTAATACTTTTTCATGTTTATTCATGAGTAAGAATGATCTATGGTTTTCTTTTTCCCTATATCCTTATCTGGCTCGGATATCAAAGTTATACTTTATACTGGCTTCATAAAATAAAGTGGGATATGTTCCCTCTTTTTTTTTATTCTCAGAGAAATGTATTATGTAAAATTGGAATTATGTGATTCCTAGATGTTTGGTGGAATTTGCTAGGAGAACCACGTGGACCTGGTGTTTACTTTATGGGACAGACAGTGTCCATGAAATCAGAATATAGCTGGTGCTCTTGCATTGCTCATCAACTCATCCAAATCAGCTTTCCTGGGCTTGGCTGTGTGCTATGAAAAGAAATAGGGCCTCTACAGCCCACGTGGCTATTGTAACAGGTCTCCAAGTAAAGCACACAGAAAAACATTTTTTAAGGTTATGGTAATATCAAAATCTCTGCTACCCAGCTCTGTAGCCAGAAAGAATGGAATTGTCACTTCATGCTGTGGTTTAGGAAACCTAAAGAGCCTAACAGAAGATGCCAAAAGCAACAAATTCTTTTAACAGTAGCTACAGGTGTTACCTAAAAATAATGCTTCTGTGTACATCTATAGAAAAAAGTCAGTATTTTTATGTTAGCGTTTTCAAAGACTCTTAGATTCTAATTATCACTAGTGGTAGTTGCTTTAAAACAGCAGAGTGTATATTCTTATTTGGTAGAAAATAATTACTAATATGTTAATTTTGGCCCTTAGCACATATTGCTTTATACTGTTGCTTGTTTATTTTATTTTTCTAGTCCTATTTCCTTAAGGAGATTGGGAGACTCTTGGAGAATGAAACAGTGTCTTGTAACTTTTTTTTTGCACACTTAGAGGTGCTTGTTGTGAATGTAATATTATCTTTATTTACACTATTATCCATGAATACTAATAGTTTTCACTCTCTTTCCCTGTGTATGTATTCTGTGGTTTTGAGAAAAATATGAAAATATTGATCTTTTACATTATAATCATGCTTTTTTTTTTTTTTTTTTAGATTTTATTTATTTATTTTTCCCCCCCAAAGCCCCAGTAGATAGTTGTATGTCATAGTTGCACATCCTTCTAGTTGCTGTATGTGGGACGTGGCCTCAGCATGGCCGGAGAAGCGGTGTGTCAGTGCGTGCCCGGGATCCGAACCCGGGCCGCCAGCAGCGGAGCGCGTGCACTTAACCACTAAGCCACGGGGCCGGCCCTATAATCATGCTTTTAAGATGAAGTTCTAACAAAAAGTTGGTTTAAATTTTAGATCAGTTTGAGACCACACAATAGAGTATGAATTGCACACCTTAGAGAAATTCTTAATTTTATTACCATGTTAAAACCTCTCTGAATTCAGACCCCAATAAGTTGGGGTCTTAATGATAGTACAGAGAGGTATGGCCTAAAGTTTATCTTTTTATAATTCATATTTTACCTAAGTAAATTTATCAGGTAAATTAGAGCACGGAGAAAATTTTAACCATTTTTAAGTACCACAGTGTTACTTTATCAGCTTTCATTTACCTCCATGTAATTCTATTTTAGCAACCTTGGGGTTTATAACACAGTACTGTTTATAATCGCTATGCTGTGCCTTAGCTCTCCAGGACTTATTTATCTACTAGAAGCAAGTTTGTACCCTTAAACAACATCTCTCCATTTCCCCCACCTGCTAGCCTCTGTTAACAACCATTCTACTCTCTGTTTTTATGAGTTTGGCTTTTTTCGATTCCACATATAAGTGAGATCATACAGTATTTGTTCTCCTCTGTTTGACTTATCTCACTTAGCGTAATGCCCTCAGGGTCCAGCCATGTTGTCAGAAATGGCAGGCTTTCCTTCTATCCCATGGCTGGACAATATTGCATTGTATAGTTATATATACCTTGTTTTCTTTATCCATTCATTCATTGACAGGTTGTTTCCGTATCTTGGCTATTGTGAATAATACTGCAATAAACAAGAGAATGCATAGATCTCTTGGAACTCCTGTTTTTATTCCTTTGGATAAATACCCAGAAGTGGAATTGCTGGATCATATGGTAGCTCTATTTTTAATTTTTTGAGGAACCTCCATATTGTTTTCCATCATGGCTGAACCAATCTACATTTCCACCAACAGTGCACAAGTGTTCCCTTATTTCCATATTCTCTCCAACACTCATCTCTTGTCTTCTTGATGATAGCCATTTTAGCAGCTGTGAAGTGATAGCTCATGGTTTTGATTTGCATTTCCCTAATGATTAATGATGTTGAGCATATTTTCATGTACCTGTTGGCCATTTGGATATTTTCTTTGGAAAAATGTCTATTTAGTTCCTCTGCCCATTTTTTAATCAGATTGTTTTTTATTGTTGATTTGTATAAGTTCTTCATATATTTTGGATATTAACCCCTCATCTGATACATGGTTTGCAAATGTTTTCTGCCATTCTTTAGATTGCCTTTTCATTTTGTTGCTTGTTTCTTTTGCTGTGCAGAAGCTTTTTAGTTTGATGTAGTTCCACTTGTAGATTTTCACTTTTATTGCTTGTATTCTTTGTGTTATATCCAAAAAATCATTGCCCAGTTCAATATCAAGGAGTTTTTTTCCTTATATTTTCTTCTAGGAGTTTTACGAAAGAGGTCTTTTATTTAAGTCTTTAATCCATTTTGAGTTAATTTTTGTGAGTAGTGTAAGATAGGCATCCATTTTCATTTTTCTGCATGTGATTATCCCAGCACTCTTTGTTGAGGAGACTGTCCTTTCCCTATTGAATGTTCTTGGCTCCCTTGTCAAATATTAGCTGACCATATAAGCGGGGGTTTATTTCTGGAGTCTCTATTCTGTTCCGTTGGTCTCTGTGTCTGTTTTTATGTGAGAACTATACTGTTTTCATGACTCTAGCTTTGAAGTATAGTTTGAAATCAGGAAGTGTGACGCCTCTGGCTTTTTTCTCGTGGCTGCTTTGGCTATTTGGGGTCTTTTGTGGTTCCATACGAATTTTAGGATTTTTTTCTATTTCTGAGAAAACTGCCATTGGCATTTCGATAGAGATTGTGTTGAATCTATAAATGGCTTTGGATAATATGGACAGTTTAATAATATGAATTCTTCCAATCTGTGAACATGAGATATCTTTCCATTATTGTGTCTTCTTCAATTACTTTCCTCAAGATCTTGTAGTTTTCATTGTACAAATCTTTCACTTTGTTGGTTAAATTCATTCTTAAGTATTTTATTGTTTTTGATGCTATTGTAAATGAGATAGTTTTCTTTATTTTCAGATGTCTCATGCAGAAACATAACTAATTTCTGTATGTTGATTTTATATCCTGTAACTTTACTGAATTGTTGGTTAGTTCCAGCAGTTTTTTGGTTGAGTCTTTAGGATTTTCTATATTTAAGATCATATCATCTGCAAATAATGACAGTTTTACTTCTTTCTTTCCAATTTGGATGCTTTTTATTTCTTTGTCTTGCCTAATTGCTCTAGCTAGGTCTTCCAGTACTATGTTCAATAGGAGTGATGAGAGTGAGCACCCTCATCTTGTTGCTAATCTTAGAGGGAAAGCTTTCAATTTTTCACCATTGAGTATGATGTTAGCTGTTGGTTTGTTGTATGTGGCCTTTATTATGTTGAGGTATGTTCCTTCTATACCTAGTTTATTCAGAGTTTTAGTCAAGAAAGTGTGTTGTATTTTGTCAAATGCTTTTTCTGCATCTATTGAGATAATCATATGATTTTTATCTTTCATTCTATTAATATGGTGTATCACATTTATTGATTTGTTCATGTTGAACCATCCTTGCATCTCAGGGATAAATCCCACTTCGTCGTGATGTATGATCCTTATGATGCATTGTTGAATTTGGTTTGCTAATATGTTGTTGAGAATTTTTGCGTCTGTATTCATCCGGGATACTGGTCTATAGTTTTCTTTTCCTGTAGTGTCCTCTTCTGCCGTTAGTATTAGGGTAATGCTTGCCTCATAAAATGAGTTTGGAAGTGCTCCCTCCTCTACAGTTTTTTGGAAGAGTTTGTGAAGGATTAGCATTAATTCTTCTTTAAATGTTTGGTAGAATTCATCAGCAAAGCCATCTGGACCTGGGCTTTTCTGTGTTTGGAAATTTTTGATTATTGATTTAATCTCGTTACTCATTATTGGTCTATTCTGATTTTTTGTTTCTTTCTGATTCAGTTTTGGTAGGTCGTGTGTTTCTAGGAATGTATCCGTTTCTCCTAGTTTATCCAATTTATTGATGTATAATTGTTCATAGTAGTCTCTTAGGAATCTTTGTATTTTTGTAGTATCAGTTGAAATGTCTCTTCTTTCATTTCTGATTTTATTTATTTGAGTCTTCTCTTTTTTTTCCCCTAGTTAATCTAGCTACAGATTTTTCAATTTTGTTTATCTTTTTGAAAAAATAGCTCTTAGCTTCATTGATTTTTGTCTATTATTTTTCTGGTCTCTATTTCATTTATTTCTTCTCTGATCTTTGTTATTTCCTTCCTTCTCCTAACTTTGGGCTTATTTTATTCTTCTTTCTCTAGTTCTTTGAGGTGTAAATTTAGGTTATTTATTTGAGAGATCTTTCTATTTTCTTGATATATACATTTATTGATGTAAACTTCCCTCTCAAAATTGCTTTTACAGCATCTCATAGGTTTTGGTATGTTGTGTTTCCATTTTCATTTGTTTTGAGATTTTGTGTGTGTGTGTGTGTGTGTGAGGAGATCAGCCCTGTGCTAGCATCTGCCAATCCTGCTCTTTTTTTGCTGAGGAAGACTGGCCCTGGGCTAACATCCATGCCCATCTTCCTCCACTTTATATGGGACGCCGCCACAGCATGGCTTGCCAAGCAGTGCATCAGTGCGTGCCCGAGATCTGAACTGACAAACCCCGGCCGCCACAGCGGAGCGTGCGCACTTAACCGCTTGCGCCACCGGGCCAGCCCCTGAGATATTTTTTGATTTTGCTTTTGATTTCTTCTTTGACACAACAGTAGCTTAGGAGTGTGTTATTTAATTTCCACATCTTTGTAGATTTTCCAAGCTTTCCTCTTGTTGTTGATTTCTCATTTCATACCATTGTGGTTGGAAGAGATACTTGGTATGATTTCAGTCTTCTTAAATTTGCTAAGACTTGTTTTGTGTCCTATCATATGGTCTACCCTGGAGAATGTTCCATGTGCACTTGAGAAAAATGTGTATTCTGCTTCTGTTGGGTGGAATGTTCTGTAAATGTCTGTTAGGTCCATTTGGTCCTATGTATGGTTCAAGACCATTGTTTCCTTGCGGATTATCTGTCTGGATGACCTATCTATTGCTGAAAGGGGTATTGAAGTCCCCTACTATTATTGTTTTGTTGTGTATTTCTCTCTTCAGATCCACTTGTATTTGCTTAATATATTTAGGTGCTCCAGTGTTGGGTGTGTATATATTTATGATTATCATATCTTCTTAAATGAATAGACCCCTTTATCATTATATAATGACCTTCTTTGTCTCTTATTACCGTTTTTGGGTTAAAGTCTATTTTGTCTGCTGTAAGTATAGCTATCTCTTGCTCTCTTTTGGTTTCACTTGCATGGAATATCTTTTTCTATCCTTTCTCTTTGAGTCTATGTGTGTCCTTAAAGCTGAAGTGAGTCTCTTGTAGGTAGCTTATAGTTGGGTCTTATTTTTTTAATCCATCCAGCTACTCTGTGCCTTTTGATTGGTGAACTCAATCCATTTGCATTTAGAGTTATTATTGATATGTGAAGACTTACTAATGCCATCTTAGTAGTTGTTTTCTCATTGTTTTATATTGCCATTGTTTCTTTTTCCCTCCATTTCCACTTACATTTGTAAACTGGTGATTTTCTGTGGTGATATGCTCTGTTTCCCCTTTATCTTCTGTGCATCTGCTCTAGGTTTTTGCTTTATGGTTACTGTGAGGCTTACATGAAACATCTCATAGATGAAATAGTTCATTTTAAGCTGATAGCAGCTTACCTTAGATTGTCTACAAAAGCATCACCCTTTTACTCCTCACCTTTTATATTTTTGATGTCATTATTTACCTTTTTATATGGTTCATTCATTAACACATTATAGTAGCTATCATTATTTTTAATACGCTTTCCTTTGACCTTTATACTATAGTTAAGTGGTTAACACACCATCCTATTACCTATTTAGTTTTCTAAGTCTGACTATATATTTACCTTTGCCAGTGTGTTGTATACTTTTGTATGTTTTCTTGTCGCTGATTAGCATCTTTTCATGTTAGCTTGAAGAACTTTCAGCATTTCTTGCAAGTCAGGTCTAGTGGTGATGAACTCCCTCAGTTTTTGTTTATCTGGGAAGTCTTTATTTCTCCTTCACATCTGAGGGTTAACTGCTGGATAGAGTATTCTTGGCTGGCAGTTTTTTTCTTTCAACACTTTGAATATGTCATTCCACTCTTTATCCTTGATTTTTGACAGTTTCATTATAGTACATCCTGGAGAAGGTCTTTTTGCATTGAGATAATAGGGTGATCTGTTAGCTTTGTGAACTCGGATGTCCAGTTCTCTCCCCAGGTTTTGGAAATTCTCAGCTATTCATTCTTTAAGTAAATTTTCTGTTCCCTTCTCCCTCTCTTCTCCTTCTTGAATCCCAGTTATTCTAATATTTGATCTTTTGGTGAAATCCTTTAGGTCACGGAGGCGTTCTTCATTCTTTTTCATTCTTTTTTCTTTGTTCTCCTCTAGCTGGGTTACTTCAAAATTCCTGTCTTCTAGCTCACTTATTCTGTCTTCCATTTGCTCTACTCTGCTGTGTATGCTCTCTATTGCGTTTTTCTTTTCATTCATTGAGTTCTTCAGCTCCAGAATTTCTGCTTGGTTCTTTTTATGATTTCTATCTCTTTGATAAGAATCTCATTTTGATCATGTATATTTTTTGAGATTTTGTTGAATTGTCTTTCTAAGGTTTCTTGTAGCTCATTGAGTTTCTTCAGAACAGCTATTTTGAATTCTTTATCAGCTGGATCACAAATTGCATGCCTTTGAGGTTGATTATTGGAGAATTGTTATTTTGTTTTTCTGATGGCATGTCTCCTTGACTTTTCCTGTTTCTTATAGTTTTGCATTGCCACTTTTGCGTTTGAAGTAGGAGACATCTCCTTACCTCTTTACTAGTTGGCTTCAGGTGGGGTATTTTTTGGATGGTGGTGTTGTCTGCAGTTTTCTCTGTCTTCGTGTGGGTACGCTTGCTGCACTCTTCTTGCTCCCCCTTTAGGCATGACTCTTAAGCTTTTCTGTCTTCTTTGGTTCTTACGATTCACCATGCTGGCTACTAAAAACCTCTCATTTGTGTCCAGAAGTGAAGCTATAGGTCAAGTTTGTGGTTTATCCCTTGTGCACAGACTGTGGCCTGTCTTCTGAGCATGCTCCCTGTCCACCAGAGCTCTCTCTCACCACCACACACACAGGCCCACACAAGGAGCCAGCCACAGAACTGGGGGAGGTGTGGGTTTAGTACTCAGGGTGTTGGGGGTGCCCGTGGACCCAGAATGGAGATCCATGGGTGTGGTCCTTACAGAGGCTCTTGCTAAGTGCATTCGGCAGGAACTGCATCCCTTTAATGCCTTTTGAAATTCTTATCTGCCTCTTTCCTAATCTCTTCCCTCCCCCGAGTCATGGAGGGCCTGCCTCAGTACTCTGGGTCCTCCTGGAGGAGGAGAAAAAAAGGTTTCTCTGAAAAAAAAGAAAAAAGGGTTTCTCCAGCCTTGTCCTGCACGACTGGGGTAGCCAGGCACTCACTCACTGCTGTCGTTTTCCCCCTGCAGGAGAGGTCACTGCAGCAGGATAGTTTAGCCCCGTGCACTGTTTCCTTGTGGGGGTTGGGGGTGCCATGCTCTCCAAGTTTCTGTTACCACTGCTTCTGCTGTGACCAAGCTTGCTTTTTTTTTTTTTGCTTTAATGGCATGCTGGAATGTCTCCTCAGGAAGGCTAGACTTCTGCACATTCTGTCTTGTGTGTGGGTATGGGTGTCTCCCCAGTTCATTACTCTCCAGATTCTTTCCCAACTGTAGCAAGAGGGGTCTGGGCAGGTTTGCTGGCTCCACTGTCTCTGCAGCCTATACCAAGTTCTCTCTGCCTATTACTAGATGCACAGGTGGGCAAGACTCCTCCTGGGTCCCTCTTCATACGGTGCTAGATTCCACAACACCCACAAAGGTGCTTTTGTTCACAGATGTGTGTCTAATTTGTTGTTTAAAAAGGGTGATAAAAGAGGAATGTCTTACGCCACCATGATGGTGACATCACTCTCCTTCTCATTTTTAGAAATTATCATTTAATTGTTAGAACAGATCCTTTATTTAAAGGCCTATAGTGGGAAACTTATCTTTAGCAAGACTTGACTAACTAGTTACCAAGTAATGAAACAATATTGCATTTCTTTTAAAATGTTATGGAGTTATGACTTGTTAATATACCAAATGCTTTTCTTATGACTCCCTCCCCTCCTTCTTCTCTGTTTACCCCAGTACTTAGACTAAATATGAGGTGTTTGATTCTTTCCATATATTTTTCACTGCAACTATGGTTATTTTATCCCTTACACTAAGTGCAGGCAGAGGCTAGAATTATGGACCATATACATTTAAAAAGTTAAATAGAGGAGTTTGATTATGAGTGCTCAAAACTTGTTTCTCTGTTTCTTCTGCGAAGGGAGAGATACAATTCACATTTTATTTTATTTTATTTATTTTTTATTTTTTTGCTAGGGAAGATTTGCCCTGAGCTAACATCTGTTACCAGTCTTTCTCTTTTTGAATGTGAGCCGCCACCACAGCATGGCCACTGACAGACGCATAGTGTAGCTCTGCGCCCAGGAACCGAACCTGGGCCACTGAAGCAGAGCATGCTGAACTTACCCACTAGGCCCCCGGGGCTGGCCCTACAATTCACATTTTAAGTAGCAGAATCCTGACACCAAAAGCAAAAGTTGAGTGGGACTACCAAACTAAAAAGCTTCTGCACAGCAAAGGAAACCATCAATAGAATGAAAAGGCAATCTACAGAATGGGAGAAAATAATTGCAAATCATATATCTGATAAGAGGCTAATATGCAAAATATATAAAGAACTCATACAACTCAAGAGTGAAAAAACAATTTGGTTAAAAAATGGGCAGGAGATCTGAATGGACATTTTTCCAAAGAAGATGTGCAGATGGTCAACAGGTCCATGAAAAGATGCTCTACATCACTGATCCTCAGGGAGATGCAGACCAAACCACCACGAGATATCACCTCACACCTGTTAGAATGGCTGTTATCAAAAAGACTAGAAATAACAAGTATTAGTAAGGATGTGGAGAAAAGGGAACCCTTGTGCACTGTTGTAGGAATATAAATTTGTGCAGCCACTATGGAAAATAAAATGGAGGCTCCTCAAAAAATTAAAAATAGAACCATCATATGATCCAGCAATTCCTCTTGTGGGTATTTATCCAAAGAAAATGAAAACACTAACTTGAAAAGATGTCTGCAGCCCCGTGTTCATTGCAACATTATTTACAATAGCCAAGACATGGAAACAACCTAAGTGTCTATCAATGGTTGAATGTATGAAGAAATTGTGGTGTAAATATATAATGGAATATCATTCAGCCTTAAAAAGAATGAAATCTCGCCATTTGCAACAACATGGATGGATCTTGAGGGCATTATGCTAGGTGAAATAAGACAGAGAAAGACAAATACCGTATGATAGCACTTATATGTGGAATCTAAATAAAGAAATAAATAAAAAACCAAGTTCACAGATAGAGAAAACAGATTGGTGGTTGCCAGAGGTGGGAATTGGGGCGTGTGAGAAATGGGTGAACTGTTTTTGTTTTTGTTTTTTAGTTTAAATAAATTAAATAAAAAATAAATAGAAGAATCACTCTATCCTGCTATTTTTGTGTGTGTGTGTGAGGAAGATCAGCTCTGAGCTAACATCCATGCCAATTCTCCTCTTTTTGCTGAGGAAGACTGGCCCTGAGCTAACATCTGTGCAGATCTTCCTCCACTTATACGTGGGACTCCACCACAGCATGGCCTGACAAGCGGTGCATCGGTGCGTACCCAGGATCCGAACCTGGGCCGCCAGCAGTGGAGCGCGAGCACTTAATCACTACACCATGGGGCCGGCCCATATCTTGCCATTTTAAAAAAGAACCCTGATTGATCAGTCAGTGAAGAAGTATTTCATATTACTTTGCTTTCACAGACTTGGATGTTTCAAAGCCTAGGTTTCAATATGTGGGTTTTATTCATTAGCATTTAAATGGAAAAAATATGTAGGTTGGGGTTTGGTGACTCTATTTAGTCAACACAGACAGATGGTGGTGTTTAAGAATTGTTTGTGTCAGAGATTAGAAACCCACTCTTCTCTCAACTCTAGGCTTTCCCTGGAACTCCGGGGAGTTCCTGCAGCTCCGAGATAGATGGACACAATTCTTTCTCTGTGATGCCTTCTGAGCATCATTCCTCACTTTCCTGCCTCTTTTCCATGGGCTCTGTGAAGATGAGCTCATGTAAATGAGCATGGAAATGCCTGGGGGGGATGAGTGTGTCTGGCTTACCTTTCAGTCCGTCTTTCCGAGGAGGTGGACACAGATTGCCCACAGCTGAGGGCAGAAGACAGCATCGTTTCATTCCCCCAACTTGGGAAATAGAAACCGAAAGTAGGCTGGGTCATGAGGGGAATGCATTAATGATAAGGTCAAGCCTAATTCTACTGAGTGCTTTCTATGTGCCAGGTATTCAGCATTTTACATGAGCTTTACTCAGCCCTCAAAGAATTGTATGAAGTAGATGCCTCTATTACGCTCATGGTACAGTTGAGGAAACGGAGGCATGGAGAAGCCAAGAGAGTTTCCCAGGGTCACTTAACTAGTAAGTGACAGGAGAGGGATGGGAAGGAACTCTGATGGTGTCCAGTGGGAAAATCTCATCCCCAGACCTGTACACCCTCCTTCCCGGGAATTTTGTTGACTCAGGGAAGGGAACCAGAGTCTCCCTCGTGTGTAGCTGTCACCACCCCAGTGGATGCGGGATATAAGAAATTGTAGAGTTCTAAAATCTTTGGGTTGAAAGGCACCCAAGAGGTTCTCTCATTCCTCCCCTTCCCTGATGCATGAATCTTTCTCAAGTATTTCCAAGAGGTTTTCCAGCCTCTGCTGGAATGCCTTCAAGGATTAAGGAATTTAGTCTCTTGTGAGGCAACGCTATTTTTGGACAGCTTGAAGTGATAGGAAAGTCTAGCCAGCCTCCGTTTAATGCCCATCAGTCTTCTCCAGTTCTCCTGAGAGCTACCTGATCTCCCTCTCTTGCTGGAGGATACCAGGGACTGCCATGTGTGTGTCTCCTTTCCAGCTGGCTGAAAACTCAGGGAAAGCCTGTCTTGCCCATTTCTGCTGCCTCTGACTTTGTGGAGTGTGAAACCAGAGTCCTCTTCAGAGGAAGAATTAGGAAACCAAGGGTTAGGGTGTGGGGCAGTCTCTCTTCCAGTGGGAGTAATCTATTAACTGACATATCAACAACCTTCTCACAAACCATCTCAACTCCCCACCTGAAAGACTTGGAAATTCGAGGCACATCTTGACTGCTCTGCATGAGCACATTTACGCTAGGAACCAAGTATGGTGCTGGGGCCAGCGTGCATGCTTCATTGCGAAGAATACAAAGGAATTCAGGGTGTGGTTCCTGCCTCGGTGTTTCTGAAAAGATCCCAGGAGCAGGACTTAACAGCACCATGTAGTTGCGTCCCACCATTCACTTAAAATCCAGGGGCTGGAGAAGCTTAGGAAGACCAGTGAGGATCATTTTTGCCTTTTTCCACAATTTTTTTTGTTTTTATTATGTTGTCTGTGAGTGATTATTACGCTTGTCTTCTACCTACAGGTCTGCCTCCCACGAAGAGTGTCAGGAAACTCCATACAAGTCTCAGCTCTGTTGAGAATGAGCAGGGTGTGCTCTCCTGCTGGGCTCTCCCATTTGTCTGGTGGGAGGACACCAAGTGGGAAATCTTTTTTTTCCTTTACTATTTTTTAAGTGTCAAATGATCTCCTTTCACTGAAATTATAACTGAGGAATCAGTGTCTATTTTTTGTAACCTGAAATGGTTCTGCTTATTCCTTGTTACTCTAAGTTGACTCTTCTTTTCCTCTTCTGCAGGTCAGCCAGCAGACATGATGAGCACCAAGGCCTTTACGTTGGTCTCCGCTGTTGAGCGGGAGCTGCTGATGGGCGACAGGGAGCGTGTCAACATAGACTGCGTGGAGTGCTGTGGCAGGAACCTCTACGTGGGCACCAGTGACTGCTTCATTCACCACTTCCTGCTGGAGGAGAACGCTCTGCCCGCAGGGACAGCCACATTCACCGCCACGAAGCAGCTGCACAGACACCTGGGTTTCAAGAAGGCAGTGAGTGAGCTGCGAGCCGCGTCCGCCCTCAACAGGCTGCTGGTGCTCTGTGACAACTCCATAACTCTGATCAACATGATGAGCCTGGAGCCTGTCCCTTCAGGGGCTCGCATCAAAGGGGCCATGGCGTTTGCCTTGAACGAGAACCCTGTGAGCGGGGACCCATTCTGCGTGGAAGTCTGCATCATCTCTGTCAAACGCAGAACCATTCAGGTGTTCATGGTGTACGAGGACCGGGTTCAGATTGTCAGGGAAGTGTCGACGCCGGAGCAGCCCCTGGCCGTGGCTGTGGACGGTCACTTCTTGTGCCTGGCTCTGACCACCCAGTACATCATCCTGAACTACAGCACAGGTGTCGCCCAGGACCTGTTTCCTTACTGCAGTGAGGAGAAGCGCCCGATCGTCAAGAGGATAGGGAGACAGGAGTTCCTGCTGGCAGGCCCCGGAGGGCTGGGTGAGCGGGATGCTGTAGGCCTCCACTGACCTCTGCCTCTGATCTGCCCATTCTCTTTGCCTTATCGCCATGAATTCATGCTGAAACCTGAGAGGGAGATTTTAGTTGTGAAAAAATAGATGCTTGTGGAGAGTATTTGCCAACATTGAGGATATGTGGCAAGATAGAAACAGAACTGTGTAACCAGTGTTTGCTGAAATTTCATTAGATTGTTTTGTGAATGTGGAGTTCATGGAACAATATTGGCCAGTCATAAAAGTAGTTTTATTTTGTGCTAAAGTGAAGCTTGAAGATGGCTCTGGGGAGAAAATTCCGTTGAGTAAATAACTACAGAAATTAAAATCTGTAAGACTTCCGTATAAGATCTTTTCATGTGGGTGGGTTTGTCAGTTGATTGTTTTAACTTGTCATTCTAAAACAGAGTTGAGATGGCTCACTTATACGTATTTTCAGATGTGGAGACTTCCATGTTATGTCCATAATTTTCTCTTTTATTGACTACAGTTTCACCCACAAAAAAGCTTATAGCAGCTAGCTCCTTGAAAGGGCTTTGGCTATTTTGTATAGTCTTACTGGTTCTCTGTGCTGCCTTGTTGAGATTAAGGATCCAAGCTGTTAACTTCAGTGGTGTCTCCTGGTATTTTCCTTTGGTTGTGGATGGCTCAGATTTAAAATTAGTGTGTGTGTCTGTGATCCACAGGTGCTGGCGAGAGTGAGTCCATCTTAACACTAGTATTCTTTAACCTTAGACAGTGCATGTGTGAGCATCTCATTTCAAAGTGATAGGTACAAATACATTTTCTTATAGTAACAAAAATTCAGGTCATGAGCTAGTTAGTATACACTTCTTGATTTTTACTTCTTTTTTTAATAGACTTTACTTTTTAGAGCAGTTTTAGGTTCACAGCAAAATCGAGTGGAAAGTAGAGTTCCCATGTACCCCCATCCGTATATGCATAGCCACCTCCATTACCAACATCCCCCGACAGAGTGGTACATTTATTACAATCGATGAGCCTACACTGACACATCATCATCACCCAAAGTCCATAGTTTACATTAGGGTCACTCTTGGTGCTGTACATTTCTATGAGTTTGGGCAAATGTATAATGATGTATACCCATCATTATACTATCATACAGAGTATTTTCACTGCCCTGAAAATCCTCTGTGCTCTGCCTGTTCACTCCCCTGCCCCAACCCCTGGCAACCACCAATCTTTCCAGAGTGTCACATTGTGGAAGCCATGCAGTGCATAGCCTTTTCACGTTGGCTTCTTTCACTCAGTAATATGCACCTAAGTTTCCTCCATGTCTTTTCATGGCTTGATACTTCAGATTTTTACTTTTTGAAAAAAAAAATTCTTCATCCCAAACAGTTTTTTAACAAAAAATTCCAATTTTAGTGAAATTTTTTTATTATGGAAAAAAATTATGTTATACTACATATAAACATATGTAGTAAAGAGAATATTATAATGAACCCGATGTCCCCATCACCCCCCTCCAGCCATGCCAGTTCCTTTCCAGTTGTGTGATTTATACACCTAACCACTCCCCCTGTATTTTGAAGCTAATCACAGACATCACAGCATTGCATCTGTAAACATTTCAGTATGTATTCCTAAGTTACTTACAAAAAGAGAAAACCATAATACCATTGAATACCTAAAAAAATTTGACAGTAATTCCTTAATATCATTAAATCTCAAGGCGTGTCCTATTTCTATTAGTATGCATACAGAGGCATACATAAGTACATATATACATACATTTATGTTTAAGTGTATGTCTATTTTTCGGTTTATTTGAACCAGATTCCACGGAAGGCCTGCACATTGCAATTGGTTGGTAGATCTGTTATTTCTCTTATCTTGAGGTTTCCTCTCCTTTTTTTATCTTTCTTTAATTTTTTGTTGAAGAAATTGGATGCCTTCACCTATAGCGTCCCACGGTCTGGGTTTTGGTGATTTCATCCTCTTGTGTTGTTTAGGATGTCAGGCTGACCTCTGTGTTTCCTGCAAACTGGTAATCAGGATGACAGGTTTTCTCCGTCAAGTGTTGTTGTATGTGCTTCTGTTGAGGAGAGGCACACCTTCTCCAGAGGCAACGGAGGACCCCTGTCAGGATTACATCATTTCCTTTCTCTCTCTGAGTGATGTTTTTTTTTTTTTTTTTTTATAATTTTTATTTTTTATTTATTTTTATTTTTTCCCCCAAAGCCCCAGTAGATAGTTGTATGTCATAGCTGCACATCCTTCTAGTTGCTGTATGTGGGACTCGACCTCAGCATGGCCAGAAAAGTGGCGCGTAGGTGCGCGCCGGGGATCCGAAGCCGGCCGCCAGCAGCGGAGCGCGTGCACCTAACCACCAAGCCACGGGGCCGGCCCTCTCTGAGTGATGTTAATAGCTATTAATGAGGATGCCTCGATCCTTTAAATCATTAGGGCTGCCCAATGGCAACATTCTATTTCTGTCCATTCCTCCTTCCTACGTTAACTGGAATGCTTCGGTGAAGAGAAACTTTTCATTAACTGTTTGGTTGCCCCGGGTACGTTGTATAAGAAAGGCAGGATGAGATGGTTTTCAGTAAGATGATCCCTTCAGTCTTCCAGCAGTGACTGTTTTAAAAGTGTCGTTATGAATCATGGATGTAAATGTATGTGGTGTGGTTCGGTGCATCTGTGCTTGGTGGGAGTTTAGGCGGGTTGACTGCTGAGTGCTTTTCACACGACCCTAGAACTTGGAGAGCTCCCTTGCCTTCTGGTGTGACAGGGGTTCCAAGTTCGCTTTAGACGTTTCTCCAAGGACCCTGATGTTTAGAGGCCACAGTCTGGATGCTAGAGGTGCTAGCCGTCCGTTGTTTCCAGGCCTTTTCAGTAGACAGAGCTAGGAAGTAGGCATTTTTTAAAGATAAAATCCACTATGAGATCATACTGATGGAACAGGGCACTGACCCCATCCGTCTGCATACCTATCTCTTCTTTCACCCACACCGCAAATGAGTAAACCACCACCCCAACCTTTACCCCATCCTTTGACTCATTCCACAGGACACGGAACAGAATAACAATGCCAGCACTACTGTTCCCACAATCTAATTACTGAAAAAAGTTGGATTGTTTATAGTTCTTTTTGTCCTTAGGGTAGGGTATGTTTAACTCATTAGGAATGTGCAGTCACAGCACTGTGCCTTAAAGTCACTTAAAGTAGTTCCCCTCTGTGTGGTTATGTCACCAACTGGATATACAGTTAGATTAATTTGTTTCATGTTACTTTAGATTTTTAGAAATTGCCTTATTTTATGTTTTTACTATGTAAATATTTACAAGGTACTAAGTCAGCTGGATACAGCAAGGTGTATTCAAAGAGCTTATATCCTGTCTCCTTCACCTAGGCTCTCCTTCCCCCATAGGTAACCTTTATTTTTATGGCTATACTTTCATTTTTAAATAAAAAATACAAACATATGTAAATATTTGTATCTCCCTCTTTCGTGGGCTTTTTTACTTAATAGTGTATTATGGAGATCACTTCATAGTAAAACGTAGAGATATTCCTCATTCATTTTTGCAGCTCATCTACTCTGTTGTGTGGAGGTACCGTAGTTTATTCAGTCAGTCCCCTGTTGGTGTTGGTGGACATTTGGCTTTTTTCCAGTCTGATGGTATTAATAGGACTTATCTTTTTGTATTTTCCAGTGTATCTGTGGGAAAACTTTTGGGAAGTGGGATTCTTTTTTGGAGGGGTGGGGGGGTGGGGGAAGATTGGTCCTGAGCTAATATCTGTTTCCAATCTTCCTCTCTTTTTCCCTTTTTCTCCCCAAAGCCCCAGTACATAGTTGTATATCCTAGTTGTAGGTCCTTCTAGTTCTTCTATGTGGAACACCACCCCAGCATGGCTTGATGAGCAGTGCGTAGGTCCACGCCCAGGATCCGAACCGGTGAACCCTGGGCTGCCGAAGTGAAACACTCGAACTTAACAGCTATGCTGCTGCGCCAGCCCCTGGAGGTGGGGTTCTGAGTCAGAGTGTAGATGCATGTGAAAATTTGCTAGGTGTTGTCATATTCCCCTTGATGAAGGTCATCCCCAGCAATGGGTGACAGTGCCTGCTCCCCCTCAGCTTTGCCAACAGAGTAGAGTACGTTGACCAACTTCTGTGTTTTTACCAGTCTGGTACATGAGAAATGGTGTCTCAGTGTAGTTAATTGCATTTCTCCTATTATGAACAAGAACAAGACTGAACATTTTTCATACGTTTAAGAGCCATTTGCATTTCTTTTGATGGGAATTATCTGTTCTCTCTAGCCGTTTATTTTAGTGTTCTTTATATATTTGAGATAACTTGTCTGTTATGTGTTTCAAATATTTGTTTCCAGTTTTTACCATGCAAAAGCTTTTTCCAAACATTTCTAAATAATCCAATGTATTAACCTTTTTACTTCATTGCTTCTTCATTTTGAGTCATAGTTAGGGATGGGTTTTCCCCTCTTCCAGGTTATACACAAATTCAGCCTGTTTTCTGCCAGTGCTCATATGGTTTCATTTCTTAGGTTGAAGAGTGTAAGGAATGGATTCAATGTTATCTTATTCTATGTGGCTGCCCGTTATCCCAACAAACTGATTAAAGCTTCCATCTTTTCCTCACTGATTTAGGTGGCTGCCTTTAATGTACACTAAATTTCCTTATGCCCTTGGGTCTGTCTCTGGATTTCCTGTTTTGTTCCATCTGTCTGTAGGCCTGTTCATGCACCAATATCTAACTGTTTTAGTTTTAAAGACTTAAGTGAAAACATTTGACTCCAATATCCCTTTGTTGGCTTTAGTGTTAGGATTGAAGGGAAATAATAGTTAGTCATACTTAGGACTCATTTTCCCCCAGGCTTACACTGTAACTATGTGGACATCAGGCTAAATGAACCAACCCTCTTAATTATTGTTCTGCTTGTAATTGATACGATTATAAGCAAAGTGGAAGATCTCCTGTAAGCTCTCTTATACATTACCTATATGCAGATTCTGTATGTAACATAGTAATCACTACCATCATTATATGGCTTCAGAAATTAAGTTCAAATTACTATAATGGATGCATCTCCACCTTTAAATATATGAAAGCTACATATTTTCATTTTGCCAGCACTTTCTCCCTGAGGATCACACATGCCCATTCCCATGTGGTGAGAAATTGCTCTTAACTTTTTGCCTTAGTTTAAATTTTACTCTTCTAAGCAATACTTTGTTGAAAATTCCATAATTATTTTTGATTATTGTGACTTTAAACTCTATCCTTTGATAATGCTTCATGAAAAGTGAAGGCCCCCATCCTCCTCCCAGCTCAGATAAGGGGGTCCACTGATATTCAGAGGGGACACAATTGAAAATAATGGTTTTTAAAGGTGTACCATTTACAACTTTGTTATATTTGCATGTTGACAGTACTTGCACTGCTTTAATAAGATAGAAACAATAATTTATCACCTACTTAGCAAGAACATGATTAGCTGGTGGGTGTTCATAACAGTAGCCTCTGTTCCTAAGTGGATCTGTGGCCCCTTATAACTGTGTGGCCTGGACCCCCAGTTGCCAGTTATTGCTCTGCTCTTTTATTCTGGTGAAATACTCTGGTTTTCTTTCTGTGTGGAAGCCTTTCTTCTTGACCTCTGGCTCTGCCCTTTTCATTTCAAGAGCACTCATGTCAGGGCCTCTGCACTGCACAGTTCCTGGGGCGCCGATGCCCAGCCTTAAGCAGGTAGAAGCAGTGACCCTGATTTAATTCCAGGACAAGACTGCACAACGTCTTGGTGTCCTGTTCGTGTGAGAGTTGTGCTATACAGAACACGGTTATTTGACCCGAAATTCAGCAGAATCCTCAGGGTTGCTGTGTGCTTGCCCTTCACTAGTTTACGTTTTGCCAATCACCCGGGCGAAGGGGGTGTGCACCTGTGTCCCTTTAGGCTCTCTTTAGCTAGCTGGTTCTAAACGCGTGGAAAATTCAGGATAGTGCAAACCTAATGTCTTTCTCCAGAGCCCAGGCTCAGTAGCTTTGCACCTCATGTTCCTCTCCTTCAGCATTTTTTAATGCTGTTTGAGTACCTGGGCGTTAGAATTGTTGGGTTAATTCACACTTTAATTACGTCTTCTCTGTTACTGTAAAGCATTGTAAATGCCGGGCCCCGTGCCTTCAGTTTTGTGCATTGTGCCACCTCTGCAACACGACCAGACTGCCCTTATTATCCGCTCTCACCTTTTAGCTCTGAGTCATCTCGGTGTAGTTTTCCGCGTCTCCTCTGCTCTGGAACGAAATGAGAACAGGAGGCCTCACCAGCCTGGGGAGCTTGGTAGTGCTCTGCAGAAACGTGTTCTCTCCATCCTCTTGTATTCTGCTCTGGGGTCTCGTGTGCTCCGCGGATCAATTCCTCCCCTTCAGGAAGGGTGCTGTTACCCCTGAGAAAGCACTTGAACTCCAGGCCCCCCTCTCCCAGAAGTCTGACCTCCAGTTCCATGAAGGGCAGACATCGCCTCGTCACCAGCCCTGCGTCCTGACCCCTGTTTTGTTTTAGGCTCAGTCCTGTCCTGCTGACCCTGAGGCGAACAGTGCATGGTGGCCTTTGACTTCCCCTTCTCTTGCTCCCAGAGTCAGGTGCCAGGTTCCCTGATTCGCCTCTGGAATTAGCCCCCCTTCCTCTGTTGTACCCCTGGCCCTGGCCCCACCGAGGCCTCCTTCCTGGTGGCAGGCACCTACCTGGCCTCCCCTGTGTCTGGGTCTCTCCTTCCTTCCATGCACCCTTCACCCTCCGGCCAGGGGCCTTTCTAAAGCCCCTGGGAGCCTGTAGCATTCAGCTGGCGCTCCTCAGCCTGCCTTTCCTGGGCAGCGCTTCCTGCTCTGACCCTGACTTGACTTTCTACCCTCCCCGCCCCACACAGGGTTTGCCCTGTGCTGGGGACACATCCCCTCTTCCCTGCCTTCCCGGAGCCTCACCCGGCCTCGGGTGACGTTTTCCCCATGCGTGCCGTGTCTCTGAGCACTCAGCTCCCTCTGGACTTTTCCTCCCATCGGTGCCAGGAAAGCTTTTTACACCGTTCCTATGCCCTGGTTTTTCTCCTGTGTGGTAATTACTTGTGTGTTTTCTGTAACCCCTTCACCGCTGTGAGTTCCTAGAATGTGCCTCAGTTTGTCTCTTGATACCTAACTCGGTGCTCGATATGTAGTAAGCACTTAGCAAATGTTTATTGAATTTAAGTTGATGCTCAACATGCTAACTTATCATTTTTCTTTTTGTATGTACTCATTTAATAAAAGAGCTTTTTTTCTGTTCATGATGAGTTCACCCAGAGTCCTAACTCTTTTGGAGTATTATACTCAATTTTATGTTATTATTAAAAGTACCATGGTGACCATCCTTGTACTTATCAATTGGTGATAGATTTAAGAGTAGAATCACTGAATTAAAATGTAAGTATATATTCAGTTTTGTTAGATAATACCAAAACTGTTTCCTCACTCTGTACCAATGCTCAGTACTATCAGTCTATAACCTTGGCCAATCTGATGAGTAGAGGTTGGTTTTTTACTTTTTTCCTTTAAATTTGTGTTCCCCTGGTTACTAATGAGTGTGGAAATCTCTTCATGAATTTATTATCCATTTGCATTTGTCTTCTGTGAATTACTGATTCATACTCTATTTTTCTGTTGAGTTGTTGGTCTTTTTCATAATGATTTTTAGAGACTTTAAAGGGTCAAAGGGCAATACTTACGGGGAAAGAATGGTTCGTGTTAGGCAGTTGTGACTCCTTCGTGGGAAACGTGCACACACATACACTTTCTCTCACACACACGCTCATGAGGCTTATTGTCCTTTCATCTTGACAGAGTTTCAGCTGGTGCTGCTTCACGTGCCAGGAGCCAATATTTAAAGTGTTAATCAGGCCAAACAGGTGTTCCAAGCCCAGTGCCTTGCTGCAGGGAGGGCTCGGAGTATGGTAGGTGAGAGCAAGCCGTGTGCACATGTGTGGGATCCCCAGGGAACAGCCTGACTTAGAGGAGAAGAGCTCTGTTTGTACCTGATTGAGTTCAATACACATCAGTCTTTGTAACCACAGAGTATGTAGGAGGGTCAGTGATTTCATGGGTTTAGGAATTTTGCTCATATGATGTATTTGAGATACTTTCCATTCTTTTCATCTTAAAGTATCCTGCATCTCTCTCTCGCCCCCCCTTCTCGGTTGTGTGTAGTGAAAACTGTCTCCTGCAGCAGCATGTAATCGTTTGCAGGCAAGAGCATGCTGTTTTTAAAGGTGTTTTATGTCAACTACTTTAAGTTAAAATGGATTGACTTTACTTGGTGAATGTATTAATTTTCAGAAACTCCAGTATCTGTGGACTGTATACAGCTCGTTTGGAAATGGCTAGTTTAGTGCTTTATGTACAAGATAGATAAACTGTCATTTAATGTGGACGTTATTATTGACAAACACTTAACAGCAGTCTGTCTTGAATTGCAAAATTGGTTTTACCCCTGTCTTATGGAGTACGTGCATCCACAGTGAGAGTTCAGGTCTGAGCAGGACGGTTCCTGGTAGGACGCTGTGGAGCGTGCCTGGCACATAGGAGATGCTCAGGAAATATTCGCATGAATGTATTCACTATTATTGAATGGATGTATAAGGAAGGAAGAGCTGTGTCTTAGAGATGCAGACTGGTTGGAGGACTGGATATGAAAGAAAGCTTGCAAAGCTGAAATTGTTTGAAAGTAACTTTTTCCCCACATGTGGGGACATGTGCTTTATAAACCTTCATGTGGGTATATGTAAACATTTTTTTAACCTCATTTTTAATTGGAAGTAAATATAACATATTCGTTCTGAGAAAGGTAGTTCTCGTCACAAAAATAAAGTCCTGTAGGGTTCTCCTATTCCATTATCTTTCCTATCTTGACATGTAATGATGCGGGGGGTATTCTACCTCCAGACACATCTACAGAAAAAGACACGCCAGCGTGACCTGCAAGCCCCCCTGAGTCTTCCTCTTTTTCTAGGCATGTTCGCCACCGTCGCTGGGATATCGCAGAGGGCCCCTGTGCACTGGTCAGAGAACGTGGTCGGGGCGGCCGTCTGCTTCCCCTACGTCATTGCGCTCGATGAGGAGTTCATCACGGTGCACAGCATGTTGGATCAGCAGCAAAAGCAGACCCTGCCCTTTAAGGAAGGCCACATTCTACAGGATTTTGAAGGTACTGGTTTACACAGAAGTCTTCACGAGGTTTGGTTATCGACCCTTTCATGATGATATTTCTTCAGTAAATGTTCGTAAGGGCCCGTTAGGAACTGGGCCTTTTGCTAAGCGTAGAAGATACACAGGTGATGGTAATACAGTCTGTGCTTCAGGAGCTCCAGGGTTAATGGGGAGACAGACATTTAAACAGATAGCTCCAGCAGTTTAGATAGAAACAAAATAAGGCCAATTGGGAGAGCAAAGGAGGAAGTATTTCCTAGAAATATGAGGGAGGGCTTCCTGAAGGAAGTGATATCTGAGTCAAACCTTTAAGGATGAGTAGGAGTCAGCCAAGCAGATGTGGGAGATAACCTTCAGGTAGAGAGAAAGGTGTGGCAGATCTGCACAAGAGGGACCCCTGGGCTTCAGGCCACGCGGGCAGTTCAGTGTGACTGTCGTGCACGGTGTGTGAGGAGGGAGGGCGTGAGATGAGGCTGCAGCAGACCAGGGCAGTCAGGGAGGGACTTCCTCTTGTGTGCATCGGTGAGCCAGGAGAGGGATTTATTCTGCTTTTCCTAAAATTATGAATGTATTCAAATGTACTGAAAAGTTGAAAGAAAAAGTGAACCCCCATACACCAGTCACCTAGGTTCAACACATGTTAATGTTTTGCTGAGCCATTGTAAGGTAAGTTGAAGATGTTATGCTTAATCCAAAATACTTCAGCCAGCATCTCCTAAGAATAAGGGCATTTTGCTACATAACCACAAAGCTATTTTCACACCTTAGAAAATGAACTCTAATGTCCTACCCATGTTCAAGTTTCCCAAGTTGTCCTAAGGATGCCTTTTATGATATTTTCTTCAAATTAGGAACTAATCTAGATTTATACATTGGATTTGCTATTTAAGGATTTTAGCTCACCAACCATCGCCCTTCCTGTTTGAGATGCTGGGGATAGAAACTCACTAAGACTCACAGCGCCCACATTAAGCACATCAGATTCCAGTTGGGGGCCCTGACACACGCACTGGGGGAGCATATTTCATAACAGTGTTACAGTGAGTGCTGGCGGGGGCACAGCAGTCATGGGCATATGGAGGCTGATGACATGACCCACCCTCCGTGGAACAAGGGAAGGCTTCCTGGAGAAAGGGACACCAGCACAGAGGAGGGACAGAATCTCATCTGAGATGAGAAACATTACTTTGGTTGTGATTTAGAAGACAGGTAGTTTAGACCAGGGAGCAGATTAGGAAGACCAGGATGGAAGATGGGTCAAGGGTGCAGGCAAGAAAGCATGAGGGCTCCTGTTAAACCAGTCACTGGGACTGGAGGGGAAATGAAGGATGCCAGGAGAGAAGAGCAGAGGGAGCAGGAAAGGCTTGGCTGACACTAATAATCCTTCAGATGCAACGAAAAGAACGTTGCACTGCTTCCTGTGAACAGGTCCTAGTGAGTTTAAAAGGTGTCTCCAGAAGGGAGCAGAACTCACTTTAAGAGCTGCGTAGGAGGAGCTCGTCTTGGATTGCGGTTCTGACTCTTGAGGGGCCCGCCTGTGCCAGGTCTCACAGGTGGAGTGAGGACGGCCGTGTTGGCCACAGGTCAGTTAACTCAGGACTGTGGGGAAATGAACACGGTAACGCCACGACTTGGGTGTATTTGGATGAGTATGAGGTGTTATCTCATGGTTCAGAATGCTGCATTGTAATCTTAGTTTCCTGTGAGCTAACGTGGAGAGAAAAGAATTTTTAAAAATTTGATATGAGGTATATCATAATTCTTATAGATAATGTTCCATAATTGATCTCTACAACCTCATTGGAACTATACATTATGTATCTACCCAACTGATTTGGAATTTATCAGCACTTTCGAAGAAAAAAAGGCAAAAAAGCATATTTTATACTTTGGAAATGTAGTACTAAGTGTTCAGCCTTTTCTGACAGTTGACACTATGGGAAGAAGAAAAGAGAAGCATTGTAATTTATAATTTCTGTAGGAATTCTATGTTGGGAAAACTATGATGAAATTAATCAGCAAATCAGATAACAATCCTGTTTTGGGGCAGCAGTATGCTTTCTTGCAGGCAATATGTTCTCTCCTTTTCCAACGGTGTTGAATTTCTTCCCAGGAAGAGTGATTGTCGCCACAAGTAAGGGAGTTTACATCTTGGTTCCATTACCTCTGGAAAAACAAATACAGGATCTTCTAGCAAGCCGTAGAGTGGAAGAGGCTTTGATTTTAGCGAAAGGAGCCCGGAGGAACATTCCAAAAGAAAAATTTCAGGTTTGTAATTAGCTGATCACAAGAAAGCATGCCTCCAGGCCACCAGTTAGCAAACATTCGGATCTAACTAAGCTACTTCGGCCCTCCCTGTGTGGCAGACCTTGCAGATTGCTGTGGTATCTGTTATTTAATTTTCTCAGCACATGCACATGTGCAGATAAGGAAACAGGTTGCAGAGCAGTTGAGCAGCTGAACTGAGATTGCCCTGCTAGCAGAGGCGAAGTCAGATTTTGAACCTCTGATTAATTGCCGTGCTTAATATCCCGAGTTGTACTTCTTATCAACTGTCTTCTTCATTGCACCTTCAGAGAAGAACCAGGGGCATAGTCAGAGAAGAACCAGGGGCATAGTTCTAATAAACCAAAAGAATAATGTCAGGTTAATCTCTCTCCTAATTTAGAATTTGTATTTATTGGGATGGGGTTGAATTTTAAAAGTTTAGATTTATATTATCTACAGGAAAAGCTTTGTTACCCATACTGATAAACTCTCTAACGTTGCAGGAATCCTTCTAATTAATTTCCTTAGGAGAAAACCTTTAATGCACGTAAGAAACACTAACTTTAATATAGTTGGTATGATAAATATGATTGATATAATAATCACAAATTATTCTTATGCCCGATGAAATCAGGTTCCCTAAAAATTGCTTTGATCAGTTATTAGGTTAGTTCAGGTTACTCTATGTATTTGAGAGTAATAAAACATAATATCGGTGTGTGTACACTTCATATGAATATCTAAATCGGTCATTAAATGTTCTCATGAGTTAATAAGGATCCCCCTGATTGTTACCCATCAGGCAGATTTTCCCATGACTCTGTGATTGTTGTGGGGTGAAGTGATGCTTTTTGGCCTCAGTTGCTTTATGCTGCAAAGGGTAGGCTCTGAAAGTGAGAGAAGACAGGCTGTGTAATTTATGGTTATGGGATATGAAAGAGGGTATCTTTTCTGTATTTAAATATTGATGAACTTTTCATCTTTGTTTCTAATTTTTTAAAGTAAGACTGATCTGTTAGCGTTCAGCAGGGGGCAGCAAAAGCAAAAAGAAGAAAGCGCCTGTTTGTCCAGGGCCGGGCACTGGGCTGAGAGCACTGCTTCTGCAGGGTTTACTCACCCCTCCCCGGGTGCGGCCGTGCCAAGAAGGGTGCGGGATCGACCACCTCTGCCACACGGGCTCCCGGATCCTTCTCTCTCCTATGAGTGGGGCCCGCGAGCTGCCGTCTGTGGATATCTTGGATGTCTGGGCGAGCCACGTGTTGGCGTGCCCCCTCCTTGCACACACATGTGCACACTTTTAAGTGTGTAACATTTTCTTAAAGAGGCTTTCACATTCTTTGTGTGAGTTTTGCTTTTTCTCCCCTTTTTGCCAAGAGTAGAGAAATGCAGTCAATATTAGACAATATCAATAGTCATCTTGTTCTCTAATCTGCTGTCTCAGTTGGAGATTTTTCCTTTCTAACATGCTCCCTGCCTTCTCCCTGTTGCTCCAAATTCGTACATCCAGCCCTGAAAATACACCCTCAGAATGATCTTAAGTTCAGCCCTTTCTTAGAGCCTGTCGTTACTGCTGGTGTGCAGACCCTTCTCCTATTTTGCCTGAATTATTTTAACAGCCTCATTCCTGTGTGTCTGTAGTCCATCCTCCTCGCCACTACAGGCATGGAGGGTGCAGATTAGAGAACAAGAATGATCTTTCTAAATATAGACCAAATCCTGTGCTTTAAATACTTCAGTGGGTGCCTCGTTGCCCGAGGTAAAGTGCAGACCCTCAAGCACTGCGTGTTCTGGCCCAGCCCACCTCTGTGGCCTCGTCTTCTGCTGCCCTCTGCCACTCCTATGGAACATGCCTGAACCCTACATTCCCGCCTCAAAGGATGGAGGACAAAGGGAACTAACTGTGATCGAGCCCTACAATATGCAAGCCCTCTGCAAGGCATTTTAAAACATCTTTGATCCTAAAAACAATTCGGAAATAAGCGGTACCACTATCTGAACACACTGAAGACATGGCAGCTTAGCTCGTTTTCCCTCTGGACACATGGTTGGTACAGGAGGGCCAGCCCTCTAGGATGGTGCCCTTTGCCCCGCGTGCCTTGCCCCTCCCCCCCGCCCCCCCCATTTAGCAGAACATGCTGTGCGTTTCACAAGCCTCTGCCCTCTCCCTTTTCTTTACTTGTTACTTATGTTAGTTCTGGTACTGGACTGTGCTTCCCTACTTGATAAAATACTATTTCAGTACCTTGCTTAAATATGTCCTCTTTCTGAATCATTTCCCTTCCTCCAGGCAGGGCTAATAACTCCTCTGTGCTTCTGCGTTATATATGTTACATTTAACACACATCCGTTTACTCCTCAGCTCCCAGCATTCCCTCCCTGAGTTCCTAGGTAGACTCCTCCCTCCTTCTATTGTTCACACCCAGCTCATCCCTGGGCTGAAATACGAAGGAATGGATGAATGGGTAACTCAGAGCTTTGAACTGCTCTTCAAACAGAGCTGCGGTGTAATGAATTGTGAAGCAGAAGGTTTTTGTTTAAAATAGAACCATAAGAGAAAAATAAGGCAATATTGAAAAAAAGGCTTGAAGATGACTTTTCCTGAATGTGTATGTGTTTTTAAGGATTAGATGTGACTCTTACAATAATTAGGTACATTACTTATTTTAATTTTAGAATGCTTGCAACCAAATGCTAGACTCTAGGCCTAGAGAAACCAGAAAGGGAGAGGAAGAGAGACCAGAAGTTCAGAAGCCTGGGTCTTTACCATTTCACTCCTTTCTCTTCATTTAAAAATAAGTATTGGTTTTGCTTCACTGAGTTCTGGACTTGGTTGTTATTGTGGTTGAGCCAATTCTGATTCTTAGCAACCCTGTGTCCAGCAGAGCGGAACCCTGCCATGTCTTTTTGCACCATCCTCTCACCTTCCGGCGCTACATCAGACAGTGCTCTGCTGCTATTCATGGGGTTTTCTTGGCCAATTTTTTCGGAGGTGGGTGGCCAGGTCCTTCTTCCTAGTCTGTCTAGTCTGGAAGCTCCACTGAAACCCATCCATCATGGGTGACCCTGCTGGTATCTGAAATACTAGTGGCATAGCTTTCAGCATCCCAGCCACACGCAGCCGCCACAGTATGACAACCCACAGATGGTGATGTGGTTCCCTGACCAGGAAATGAACCCAGGTCATGGTGGTGAGAGCACCGAATCTTAACCACTAGATCATCAAGGCTGGCTGGTTCTGAACTAGTGAAGGATTTATCAAAAAGTTTAACTGTGGGACTAGGATTAAAGGAATATTTCTTCTAGAGATCCAAAAGGGTCAGAGAGCTGTTTAGAACTTGAGGAAAGCAGGCTTAAATTATATTAAGGTTTAGGATGCTATAAAAAAAGAGGCAGCAAGGAGACAGCTTGCTTTACAGACAAAGGTTTGTGTTAAGAAAAATTCTTGATTTGTATCAGGTATTGTGGATGATATTCATATTTAAGCTTGAACTCTGATAATTTTGATTCTATTTCATCTGAAAATATTTCAGTATTTATCTTTAAAAGACAAAGATGCCCCCTTTTAAATGTAACCACAGTACCATCAACATCACTCCCCCAAATCAACACCAATTCTTTCATATCCCGGAGCATCCCATAGTGTTCCCATTTCCCCAGTTGTCCAATACATGTGTGTGTCTTGGCGTTCTTCTTATCCTTAGGGAAAATCCTGCCAGGATTGGAGAGTCCAGTTACTCTGTTTTTAGAGTCACTTGGGATAGTTCTCTGTGTAGTTCTGCCACCAATGCTTCTATATAAATTATTAGGTTCATTTGTTTCATTTGACTTTTGTTTTATAGGGATTGCTTTTTAAAATTTAATTCTTTTATAATTACGTAAAATATTAGCATAGTTCAAAAGTCAAATCAACACAACGAAGTGTCTTCACGGAAGTCCACCTTCTTTTTCTCCCTTTACCGCATGTTTTCTCCCCCCTCCTTCCTTCCTCTCTGTCTGTCTTTTGGTGTGAGGGTTGGTATGTTTGTTTTAATGATAACCTTAATAGTATTAACTTTACAAAAGTCCTTTGGTTTTCTCTTTTTGCTGGGGGGGAGGGTCTTATTGTCTGGTGGGTCCCCACTTTGAGCAATATTTGAAATTAGCAAATGACCTCTTCGTCACCTTTCCCAGCATCTGTGTTAACGTGATATCCCTTTATTCCAGGTTAATTCCTGTAGGCAGTCTGCACACATGCTGTACTTTTTGTGGCATCTCCCCACTCTCCCCTGTCTTTTTTTTGTGAGGACGATCAGCCCTGAGCTAACATCCATGCCAATCCTCCTCTTTTTGCTGAGGAAGACTGGCCCTGGGCTAACATCTATTGCCAGTCCTCCTTTTTTTCCCTTTTTCTCCCCAAAGCCCCAGTAAATAGTTGTATGTCATTGTATGTCATAGTTGTACATCCTTCTTAGTTGCTGTATGTGGGACGCGGCCTCAGCAGGGCCAGAGAAGTGGTGTGTCGGTGCACGCCCGGGATCCGAACCCGGGCCGCCAGTAGCGGAGCGCGCGCACTTAACCGCCAAGCCACGGGGCCGGCCCCATCTCCCCTGTTTTTTGATGGTTATATTGTCTCTGCTTTTTCAGAGCGTATAGCCGTCACATGCTACACTTCCTCCTTTTGTCTGTTCGTCTCAGTTCTGTGTTGAATTTGGGTGGATTACTCTGCAGTCGTGTGGTTTTCTGAAGCCGTCCTCTGGCAGATATTTCAGGAGGGGCGTATGGGAACGCTATCCTGAGCTTCTGCATGTTGGGAACAGTTCACCTGCAGCCTCTAGACTGGAAGGCCAGTTGGGCTGGATCTAAAATCTTGGACTCACATTTTCTTTCATTGAGAAACTTAAGTAACTTCCACCATTATCTTTTGGCATAAAGCATCGACAGTGAAAAATCTGATGACAATCTGAATTTCTTTCCCTTATAGTGAATTGGTGTTTTTGCTTAAATACCCAAAGGATTTTTTCTTTTTCTTTAGAGTCCAGTATCTTAGGGTTAGTACTTACTGGAAAACTGGAGCCTGTGAAGTCCCCTCAACTTTCCTCTGCTGTTCTCAACGGCCTGCCATGTTTCCTGGTGGTTCCTGATGGCAGTTTAGGGACTCTGGCTTTCGTGGCCTCAATGCCACTTTTCCCTTCTCCACTTCTTCCCATAGTCTCTGATACCACCCATGTCCTGGAGTTGGGGATTTTTTCCAGGGGCTCATACTTTCATGTTTGTGGGCATGCCTTGTCACCAGTATCGTAATAAATGTGGTCAGTGAGTTTTTGGTTTTGCTATCCCAATTGTTCTGTTTGGTTTTTTTTACTTATGGTAAAATACACATAACATAAAATTTACCATTTTAACTGTTTTTAAGTGTACAGTTGAGCAGCGTTAAGTACATTTGCAATGTTGTGCAACCGTCACCACTATCCATTTCCAGAATGTTTTTTATCACCCCAAATATAAACTGTGTACCGATCGGACAACTCCCGTACCCCCTCTCCCCAACCCGTGCTAACCGCCATTCTACTTTCTGTCTCTATGAATTTGATGTCTTTAGGTCCCTCATGTAAGTGCAATCATACAGTGTCTTTTTGTGATTGGTTTATTTCACTTTGCATAATGTCTGCAAGGTTCTTCCATGTCGCAGTGTGTGTCGGAATTTCCTTCCTTTTTAAGGCTGAATAATATCCCATTTGTTGGAGAAGGTTGTGTTTCATTTAGGCAGTGCATGTTATGGAGGAGCTGTAAAACAAGGTACATTTTGAATTTAGTGCTAGGAAGAACTGTTCTCTTCAGAAGCTCTTGTGTGATATTTAATACAGCCTTGAAAGCAGATTTAGAAATCTCTAGAATAGAATCTTCTGTTTCACAAAATTTTTAGTGCCCCAAATCATAGAAGTTAGAAATCTCAATTCAGAAGTATTTAACTATTATAGTATTATAACTAATAACATGGGTTTTGACTTCAGTTTCATCTTGCTCCCAGAATACATGCGACCTCGTAAGCCTGGCTTGTATTGGGCCCTCAACCTTCGTACAGAGTAGACATTGAGTGGCACTGCTTACAGATGTGTTTTGCTAATTCACTCTCTTCACCTGCTGTTCTGATAGCTGCCTTGTTCTGAAGGACAAGCTAGTAATGTAGAAAGAAAGCTGAAGACTCCATTGTGGAGTTAGCTCCAGTGTTGGGGAGATAAACAGACTCCCTTGTTCTCTGTCCTCCCCTTGTAGTCATCCTTCTAGTCCTTTTCCTGCCAGCCTACCTGGCTCCAGGTTTTATAAAAGTTCAGCATCACCTGAGCAGAGAGCAGGAGCTGTCAGTCTTGGTGGACAATCTCGAAAGGAGGCAGTCACTTTCAGAGAACCAAGAATTGGCTGAGCTTGGTAAAGTTTCAGATCCGTGTTTCAGGTCAGGTTACGTGGCGTTCTCTGTATCATCCACGGTTTCAGCATCCAGTGCTTATATCCAGGACGAAGGAATCTCTCTGCATGCCTCTTCCAAATCTACATATAGCGTTCCCAGACTAGAATACAGAAAATAACCCACCTGTGCTTAGAGATTGAGAGTGTTAGCAAAAGTAGTTTTCATTTCTCTTTAGGAAGAGGAAGACTAGATGACATTTGAATCCTGCAGCTACGAGGAATAAATTGGCGTTTAGCTGATCTCTCATCCAGCATGCTGGGTGTGATTGAGAATTCTTCTACCACAGCTGATGGCCCTTTTTTCCTTTTTGCTAAGTGGATGGCCTCTCTTATTTCTGCTTTCAGAAATGAACTGGCATTCCCATGCAACAGAACCGTGACCTGCTCCTGTCTGCTTCTTGTTGGGTGGTGTAAATAGGCCGGTTTTTAGGTCAGAAATGGCTGGTGTCAGGGAAGAAAGATGAAGGCAGGTGATGAGAAGAGGCATGAAAAAGCAGCCTGCCTTTTCTGACATCTCTACAGGAATTTCCATGGGGACGGGGAGGAACTGTTGTGTGCTTTTGAGAACTCTCTAATACTAGAGCAAAAGCACGTTTTAAAGCTGATTTGAGGGAGCAGGAGTGATAGCCTGTAGATCCCGACCGTCTCCACCCACCTCCTTTCTTCAGCAGGTGCCAGCGATAACTGCCTGCTGTGTACCTGGAGGAATCAGTGGGTGGAAGGAATTGGGCTCTAGAATCAGAAAGATCTAGTTTTAAATCCTGGCTCAGCCACTTATTACTTTAGTAACTTTGGGCTAAAAACTTAATATCTCTGAGCAGAATGTTCCTATCTGTAAAATGGGGATAGTGAGTGACAATGAACGTAGACGTTCATAAAAATTGATCAGCTAGTTCTTCAGGTCAATAAGCACTTACTAAATAGCAGATACTATGCTAAGGGTGTGGGGATACTAAGATGAATAATGTGTGTACCTTGCCTTCAAGGAATTTATGGCTTATAAAACAGCATGATGGGGGCTGGCCTGGTGGCGTGGTGGTTAAGTTTGTGTACTCCGCTTTGGCAGCCCGGAATTCAGGGGTTCAGATCCTAGGCACGGACCTGCGTACAGCTCATCAAGCCATGCTGTGGCAGCGTCCCACATACAAAATAAAGGAAGATAGGCACAGATGTTAGCTCAGGGCCGATCTTCCTCAAGCAAAAAGAGGAAGTTTGGTGACAGTTGATAGCTCAGGGCCATTCTTCACCAGAAAAAAAATAAATAAACCTAGCATGATGGATTGGAAGGAGGAGGAATTAAGAAGTCACAGAGTCTTAAACACAATTAGAGTCTTTAATTGTGAGGTGATGAGGGCCTGGGCACTGATGATGGAACCAGTAAGAACAGAGTGAAGAGACGTGTCCAACAGCTATTTCAAACAAAGGATGGACAAAACTTGAAAACTGACCCGATTGGGCAGTGACAGGGAGGCGGTGAAAGTAAAGACACCACAAGACAACTTCCTAAAGTGTTTGGGGAGTACTGGATTAAACAAAGATAAACCGGCACCTTTTTGGAGGAACTCCCAGACTGTAATGTTAGTGTGGGCTGTGCATCACCAGGAGGAGACAGAATGCACAGCGTTTCCCGTGTTGGCTAGGAAAGCCTATTGATTTATTAAATGGGATTGGCCTGGTGCTCTGAGGGGTGCTCAGAAGTGCTGCTGTGAGGTGTCAATTCCAGAAGAGTGGAAGAAGGATGAGCTGCTGCTAGACTGCCAGAAACACCAGAGGTGTTACTATCCATCTGAGCAACTGGAAGTTAAAATAGGAGCAGTCATTGAAGCCCTGCGAATTAATGAGGAGAGAATAGAAGATAAGGAATGTATTTGGGAAGGATTGGGATTTATGAAAAAAATCCATGAAGGAGAAGGAAGAATAGTTAAATAGAGAACAACTTTATTTCAAGAATGAGGGGTTGATCGACATATGTGTATATGTATATGCTGAAAATAATTTTGTGTATGCCTTGCTTTTTCCTTACCTTGTAATTTCAAATTTCTATGTAATAGAAATTAGAAATAGAAATTTCTCCTTACAGTAATGATTTTAAGGTATCTCTAAGAGTCTAAACCTGTCTTTCGTTGCAGGTAATGTACAGAAGGATTCTGCAGCAGGCGGGGTTCATACAGTTTGCACAACTCCAGTTCCTGGAGGCGAAAGAGCTCTTCAGGTAATTTGAGGTGTTGGTAGCAAGACTTCAAGTGTCCCTCTGTGGTCAGAGTCCTCTTCAGCTGTGACGCTGTGGTGGGAAGTGCAGCCGCCATTAGACTGGGCTTCAGGGAGAAACGACAAGGCCCGTGTCTACTATCAGACATCACCCATTCTCATTCCCGGACTCCCCCACCCTCAGCCGGAGTTCAGCTGTCCTGTATCTTGAAAAGAGTGGGGCTGCTGAGGGGCGCGCATCGTAGTCCTGTGAGGAGAGGAGGAGGGAATTCTGAAGAGTGAACTTGGTAACATGTGAAGGATTCCTAGGGAAATACTATTGCTCACTTTTTCTTTTCTCCAGAGATTTTATAAGAAGCTATGAGTTTAGGAAAGCAGCAGGTGCTTCTGGGATGACTCATGAAAACTATTCTTCTGAAAACTTTTTAAATGGCATGTTCCTGGTTAGCTCTCTCAGAAAGTAGAGTTTCTGTTATGAGGGTCCCTTCTGGCATTGTGATTCATCCTGTACCCCGTGGGCCAGCTCCCACTACCCCCCACGCCTGTCCCACCTGCACACCTTCACTGTCACATCCACATTCCTCTCAGGCTGGTGGGCTCAGTGAGGCAGTGGTTGTTGACGTGCTCACTCAGCACTCCTTACAGAAGATTAGCTTAAACCTGAAATGATGGTCTTTAAATATCCTACTAAAGTATTGCCTATAGATTAAGTTTTCAAAATGTCTAACTAGATTCTGCACAGTTCAGAGCCACCTAAGAGATAAGATACATACGAAGCCTCCAAGTAGATCCTTTCATCTAGGTAACGACAAGCAGGAAGACTCTCTGAGGCACGCTGTCTACCACCTGTTCTGTGGGATGTTTGCAGTACAACCCAGGCCGCATTTACACCCAAAGTGGCTCTGGTCTCCTGTCCTGTCACAAAATTGGTTGTAGAGAAGAGATTTCTGAGTAAAGAAGGAATCACCTATTGAATAGTGATGTTCTCTGTAACTTTCACTTATGTAAATTCTGTGTGCTGTTCTCATCTGTTCCTGGAAAGATCAGTAGCTTTGGGGTTTAAATATATTCTTTGCCCCTTTGGACCTAGACTCTTCTCTGTCCTATCTTGTTTTATCCGTCCAATGTGGAAGACCTCTTCAACTGGGTCATGGGTGCCTCCCATTACATCCTTTTCTGATGGATTAATTCAAAACACTAGGTAAACGGCCACAGCTGCATTCCTAGGAAAGGTCACTGATTTTGTAGGAAAATAAGTGTAGAGCCTGTCAGTCATGAGTTCAAGCTTCCTGCACTTCATACTTCAGCCTCTCAATAGCTCAACTTGAAATTGCCTGCTGCTCAGCTCGTCTCAAAAGTGTGACTGAGCAAGTTGATACTTGAAGAAGACACTCCTAGACAAGGACGATTCCACTTCCCCTTCCTGTGCCCACAGCAAACGTTGCTAATAACTCAGCATTGTTTTTTCTCATTGATCTGAGACTTGTCCTCAGATTCCTCCTCAGTTCAGTGCTAATCATGGTTGGCGCCTAAGATAGAAACTGTTTATCGTTCATGTCGTGGGGACCTATGCTAGATGTTGTGCAGCCTGTCCTTGTACCCGGTCACCGTCAGCACTTCTTGCGTTTAGCGAACTTGGCCTAAGCGTCAGAGCTAGGATGAAAGGGTGAGAGAGCGCCCTGCTCTCGTGGCGTGCCCACACTAGTTCGGAAGATGGATGTGTCCCTGTCGTACGGCGTGGGTGCCGCTCTGCAGTGTGAGTGGAGTGCTGTGGGAGCATTGCAGAGCGTGACTTACATCGGGATTTGTCCTGGACCGTAAATGATGAGCAGAAATTTCCCAAATTGAGAATCGTACTTTAGGCAAGGATTTTTCAACTAGGGCACTGTTGACATTTTGGGCTGGGTAATTCCTTGTTGTGGGGGCTTTCTCCTGCGTGGTAGGATGTGTAGCTGCAGTCCTGGCCTCTACCCGCTAGGTGCCAACAGCACCCTCCAGTCATGACAGAATGTCTCCAGACATTGCCAGATGTCCCCCAGGGAGCAAAACTGCTTCCTGTTGAGAACCACTGCTTCAGGCAGAGGCAACAGCAAAGGCTAAGAGGTATGAAATGTAGCAACTGGCAAAATAATGAGGGAGAGTTCAGTGTTGGTGCGTGGAGGGATGGTTGACGCTGAAGTTGTAAGGTGTTTTGGGATCAGTTTAGAAAGGGTCTCGAATGCCAGGCTAAGAGGCTTGAAAGGTATCTTGTGAGTAGTACAGAACCACTGAGGGTCAGGAGAGGGCGAAGATGGAGAGAGCAGAGTGGAAGGAAGGAGACCAGAGGCAGGAAGCCAGGCGAGTGGAGGAGAGACGATCAGAGCTTGAAGGAAGGCAGTGGCCGTCACAGAAAGTATAGATCCTGGGTCCTCCCTCAGAGGTTCCCACTCAGTGTGTCTGGGGTCGGGCCGCTGCTTCTGTTTCCTCCAGAGATGTCCCACAGGTGGATCTGGTGCTGGGCCAGGGTTGCGGTCCACAGCTAAGGGATGCCACCATTAACTTACCATGGTAGACAGGATGAGCAGGCTGGAGGGGAGGAGGTGGGAAAGGGACCAACAGTGAATTAGAGATGGAACCTCACTCCATATGGCTTCCTGGGCCTTACAAGCTTCGGACACTACGCTGGCCACTGAGTTGCATCCTAATGTTAGGCTCTGAAACACTAACGAGAGTCACCACAGAAATAGCCACGTGAATGCTTCTCTGTCTTCTGTTGTAAGATCATTGATGAGGAAATCGTAAGTTATGTTCTTGTAAAGTCCCTCCTTTGTGGACCATTCAACAAATTCGTTTGTAATTTAGTGGTTTCAGAAGGACCGTCCTCGGCCTGTGATCAGACGGTGATGCTTTGTTTCCTGTGTGTGCTGTCTTCGCCCTGGTTTCCGGGGAGTCTGTGCTAGCTCGGTGTTCAGCTCGCCTCAGGCGTTTCGATACTCCGCTGCCACGCTGGTCGTGTGCGTGTCTTTCTCCGTGGTCCCCTCTGGTCTTTCTGGAAGCAAGTGGTGGCACACAGCTCAGTAGTGCTTTGCTGCACTTGCAAATTAGGACAGTTGCTCTGCCGTGTTTACCCGCATATCCAGCTCCCCATTAGCATGTGCAGACATGCACACCCCTCCAGTGTTGTTTTGTGTGCCTATGTGTACTCTTTCTTTCTTTTTGCTTCATTTAGTTTGACACTGTAATTGCAGAAGCAGCCAGCTTGATGTCCGGGAGCTGATCTCTCTCTACCCCTTCCTGTTGCCCGCCTCCTCTTCATTCACACGGTCTCACCCTCCTCTCCACGAGTATGCAGACCTGAACCAGCTGACCCAAGGGGACCAGGAGAAGATGGCCAAGTGCAAGCGCTTCCTCATGAGCTACTTGAACGAAGTCCGCAGCACAGAGGTGGCCAATGGCTACAAAGAGGACATTGACACAGCCTTGCTCAAGCTGTACGCGGAGGCCGACCATGACAGTCTGCTGGACCTCCTGGTCACTGAGAACTTCTGTCTCCTGACAGACAGCGCTGCCTGGCTAGAGAAGCACAAAAAGTGAGTGTTCTCTTTCCGGATGCAGCCAGGGGCTTCGTGCCTAGCCCCTCCCCACCCAGTGGGGAGACTGTTGTGAAGCTGAGGTAGCCAGTGTGATGTGTGAGTTCCCAAGAGATTCATCAAGTGACAACCTTGAAATCATGGTGACAGCCCGGCGCCCTCAGGTTATATCACCTTGTCGTGGTCTGCAGACCAACTGAAGGGGTCTTGGAGGGCATTAACTCTCAGACCATTTCTTCAGTGATAGAGAATACAGTTTAGACCTAGGCATAGGCCTTGTTAGTAAATGAAGTGATTCTTAATCTTCCTCCGTATTCCATCTAGGATTGACCTGTGGAAGATGCCACGTGTATGTTGGTAAAATTAATCATGCAGTTTACTCATTGATGAGTAGATTGAATGGATAGATAGACTTCAGGATAAATAGATAAAAAGGGAGGCTTCTTGATAAAAGGTTATGGCTTAAAACTCTGCCTTCATTATGTGCGTGAGTTGGTAGGCAGCCACCCCACTACTTTATGCACAAGGGCGGCTTGTCTGTAGTGACTGACTAGATAAGAGCCAGCATCTTCTTCATCCTGGGCAGATGGTCAAGTCGTATGACCCTTCTAGGCCTCAGGGGTTTTTTCTTTAAAAATGAGGGGGGTTGGGTGATCCCTGAACTCCACTAGGCAATAGGACTCTTTGTCTGTGATTTTTATTATGTATTTGAAATGGGAAAAGTACTGATGAAACCCCATGGAGACTGCGGGGGTTCCAGTGCACAATCCTGTTCAGATGCCGTGACAATACAGGCTTGTGATTGGTCTTCATGAGGGTTTTGGCTCTCTTAGCAGTTTCCCTCAGTTTCAAGCACACTGTGAAATGGAGTTATTTTGTTTAGGAACCAAAAAATACACTCATGTCTCTTGGTAGTGACTTGGGATGGTAGAGTCCGGAGAGTAAGTGTAACTTGCTGAAAGATTAAAGAAAAGAGAAGGGTTCCTGCAAATAGTTCAATATCTTGAGAGTTTGCTTTCTAAGGGAAGAGATCTGACCTCCCCGTAGATCAGCTTGCCCCAGTCACCTGCTGGGGAGGAGGAGGACCGGGGGCGGGGCCCACCTGCAGAACTTGGGGAGGGCGGGAACGGCTCACTGCCCAGGCGATGCCAATGTTATTGCACATCCTTCCCCTTATAACTGAGGAAATGGAGGGCCAGGGAAGGTAATCAACTTGCTCGAGGTCATACAGTCCATTAGTAGTGAAGCCCATATTGAAACTCGGGTCCTTGAACTCTGGATGCCCTCCCCAGGACTCTCCCTGACTCTCTGTTCTCTGTGATGCCTGGATTCTGTTGGCCTTTGTTGCTGTTCATACTCAGACTCCTTACCCTCTCTTTCCATAATGACTCAGATAGCATACCTTCCGAATATTCATTTAACACCTTGTGATGGGTTAATAATGGTTAGCTGAAGAGGTATGAAACAGTTTAAATTAATATTTGAAGCAAATTATAAAGCAATTCCAAATGTGATTTTCCATAGTATAATCATAATTATATTTCAGTTTATCTTAGACTTGAATATGATCCTCTTTGGACGCTGACAGGGCGCACATTTTTATACCATAAGTAAATAAACAGAAATGAGGATCTTTTTGTTGCTTGAAATTTGTTGTTGAACGCTGAGTTGAATAGAATACAGAGCAGGAGTAGGGGACCAGGGCCAGGGGTGTCGCTGTGTGGCTGCCACCTGCAGCAGATGGTGGGGACAGGGTGCACTCACCACGCTGTTTCCTTCCAGGTATTTTGCGCTGGGACTGCTCTATCATTATAATAACCAGGACGCTGCTGCCGTTCAGGTTAGTTCCAAAGCATCTGAGCATTATTTAAAAATCAGTACCATTTCGCTTTGTGTTATTTGAGAAAAAATCACAAACATCATGATAGAGACCACTTTTGCCTGATCTGTAACCTTTTTTACAGAACAAAAATAGTACTATTTTAGAAAGTGAATTTCTTGAGAAATGTTGGCCAAGAGTTTTCTTTTCTTTGTCTTTACATCTCTTTAAAGAACATTATCAAGATTGAGTTTTTGAAAATTAAGAAATAGAAATATGATTTTTTACTGAGCCACGAGGCATGTGATATCACTGCCTTATCAGACAGTTAAGCATGTGAATAAGTTTGTTTATAATTTCCACTGTTAATGACAATAGCTGTTGCCAGTGAGCTGGGTAAATTATGATCCCCATGTCATCTGTGACAAAACTAAAGCTGACCCAAGCCAGTCACTTGCCCAGGATCACACCACTGGCCAGTGGTAGAGCTGGGATTGGAAGCAGTCTCTAGGTGGCCCTGGCAGGGGTCCCACACCTGAACTGAAAATGGCATCAATTTCTAGCTTTGTCTCTTGTCTTGAATCTCACATCTCATACCTGGTCTTGAGCAAACTTCATCTCCCTCTTTCACGAGACCATCTCCCCTTCTGTCATTTGTCATCCGCTGGTAGTGCTTTGTATCGCAGTTTCCTCACGTGCGTTTTTTGTTTTGTTTTGTGAGCAGCCAGGAACATCAGCGGTACTCACAAAGCTAAACTCATCTTTATGACTTTGCAAAACCACACATATATTCGGTTGCTTTGAGAAACTGTCATGGTAAGATGGTTGCAGAGTGGGTTAAAAAAAAATGGGTTCCCGTCATCATGTACCCAATGGCTAAGAGTAGATTTGGGTGACAAAGATAAAAGTTTGATTTTATTTTTAATATTTTCTCCCAGTCCGTGGCTTATCTTTTCATTTTCTTTTATTTATTTATTTGTTTTATTTTATTTGATTTTTTTGGTGAGGAAGATGGGCCCTGAGCTAACACCTGTTGCCAATCTTCCTCTTTTTGTTTGAGGAAGATTGTCCCTGAGCTAACATCTGTGCCAGTCTTCCTCTATTTTGTGTGTGGGATGCTGCCACAGCACGCCTTGATGAGTGGAGTAGGACCCTCGAACCCCAGGCTGCCAAAGTGAAGCTCGCCAAACTTAACCACTATGCCAGTGGGCCAGCCCCTGATTTTTTAAATCGCATAGTTCTGAGAATTACAGTTTGATATAAGTGTAATAATAACATTGGCAGAGCTATAGAGAGAAAGATTTGAAAAATTGAAATAATAGGAAATAAATCTCCATATATGGCAGAATTCTGCTATAAAAAAATGACACGTTTCAGTATGTGTGTGAGTAGGTTATTTGGCGTGGGGAATTCAGTGTTGAAGAAACTAGTACCGTAAAAAAAAGTTCATATGCTGATGTCAGAATTTACGCTGCCCGCCCTGTTTCCTGGGCTTCTTGTTCATGCCATGATTCACAAGTGCAGCGCGGTGGATAGGTAGAGGAGGTACACGACACAGGTGATGCCGTGTGGACAGCCTCTGTGTCTTCCGCCCCACATGGCGTCGCCTCATTCTGGGGTTCTGAAAGTAAACCTCGGTTTACATGGCAGGGAAATTTCTGGATCAAATAGCAAAGGACTGTAAGTCTGTCATGAGCCCCTGTGCAAAAGACAGTCAGAACCTAGGGGACAGAATCACGAAAGTTTTTGAAAGCATAACATCTGACTCTCACAGTCCAAAATGGACTTCAAAATCAAGAATTCCTGTGATGGAGAAGGTGAAAACAGCCTCACTGATGGAGGCCAGTGAATTTCTTCTGTGTTGGATGTTGTCAGTGATCATTTTGTTTATTTCATGGAAAAACATTTTTAATACATCCACCTCTTCCCGTGTATTATATTTACTATTTGTATTACTGTGATATCATTTAAAAGGAAAGAAAAAGAACTTGGTGCTTTATTTTCTTGGTTTGCTGGAACATGTCTTCTACATTTCTATATTTCTCTGAAACAATTTAAATTGATTTAAGCATTTAAAATTTGTCCTACTAGTTTTAAGTATTAAGAAGCCAAGTAAGTAAACATGTGCCCTTTCTAAGCTAATTCTAAAAGGTATATAACCTTCCATTTGTTTTAATTTTTTACTCCTTTCCAGTTGTGGGTGAACATCGTGAACGGGGACATTCAGGACTCCACGCGCTCAGACCTTTACGAATACATCGTTGACTTCCTCACCTACAGCTTAGACCGGGAGCTCGTGTGGAAGTATGCTGACTGGGTCTTGCAGAAAAGTGAGGAGGTTCGTGCTTCACAGATGCGTTCTTTTTTGGGGGACCAGTAAAAACAGACAGAAAACTTGATTTTAGGTGGGAAAACAAGCCGTGCTTCACTCTCTCCCTCCACTTCCTTTGTTATCTATTCAGTACATCTCCTTGAGCCATCTGAATCCCAGCTCTTGAGGAAGGCCTGCCTTTCGGTGCTTCTGAGACATCCTGCATCCTGGAGATGCTGGTGACTGTGAAAAGCGTAATAACTAAATTAAGCCAAACTCTCGAGATATTGAACTATTTGCTGGAACCCTTCTCTTTTGCTTAACCTTTTAGAAAGTTACACTGACTCTCTGGACCCTACCATCCCAAGTCACTACCATGAGGTGTCAGCGTATTCTCTGGTTTCTAAACAAAACAACCGTTTCATAGTGTATTCGAGAAACTGAGGGACACTGCTGAGAGAGCCCATACCCGCTACTCTTCTTTCAGATTGGAGTTCAAGTTTTCACCAAGAGGCCTTTGACCGAACAGCAGAAGGATAGTTTTAATCCGGAAGATGTTATCACCTGCCTTAAGAAATACCCTAAAGCTCTTGTGAAGTATCTGGAGCACCTGGTTGTGGACAGGAGCCTGCAGGTGAGGCCTTCAGAGCTTAGGCTGAGGGTGCGGCTGCGGGCTCCCGTCGTCACTGAGAGATGGGATTCGACTATGCATCTGTTGGTGGACGGCACTAATGTCGTGTTACATGTTCCCCTAGGGTTCGGGCTTTACTTGTTGATGGTCTGGGGGAGCTGGAGGTTTGTGAAAGAGACCAGAGGAATAAGTCGCTTGTTCTTGCCCTCCATCTCATGTCCACTCAGCTTATTCTGTTTCTTCTCTGTTCCTGCCTTGTTATTCTTCTTCAAGGAACTGAGAAAAGCTACCCGTTTCTGGAGAATACTTAAATCCTGTGGCCCTTACTTCTCAAAATAAGAAGTTACCCTTTTATATTTTTCCCACTGATTTTAAATTCACCTTCTCTGTTTGGTGGTTTCGGAGAGGTTTTCGATCACGGGTGTGTTGTGTTAATTTTCCTTGAGCCTCTGCCCCCGCGCAGCTCAGCACAATCCGGTCTCGAGAGCACTGCTGACCGGGCATCCCCAGCGTCCCTCTCGCCAACGCTGTCTGTCTGCTCGGATGCCCTTTCCTGCAGAAGGAAGAGTACCACACGCGCTTAGCTCTCCTCTACCTGGACGAGGTGCTGCGACAGGGGCCCGGCGCCAGCGGCAAGGGTGCAGAAGTGACTGAGACACAGGCGAAGCTACGACACCTGCTCCAGAAATCCGACTTGTACCGAGTCCACTTTCTGCTAGGTGAGGAGGCTCTCGGGGTCTCTGCGCGGATCAGCTCCACCGAGGCCCCCAGGAGGGGGAAGCAGAGGTGAAGGCTCTGCATGGCTCCGTGTTTTGAGTCCATGGGGGGATTCCTTGAGCCTCTTTTGGCATAAAGTCAGCCTTCCTGGAGGGTGGGGCAAAGCTTCTCATGCCTCCACCCCCTAGAAATGGACGTTGGCCCTTTAACTGATGACACAAAAGCTGCCCTGGAGGGTGTGGGAGTCTGCATGTCTGTTGAGCATACCTTCATTTAACTTTCCTTGTTTGACTTTGAAGCATTGGAATCAGAGTTCCTTCTGGTGACTCCAGCGTTTGATCCAGGCTTTGCTAGCCGGCACTGCCCAGAGCAGCCCACTCACGGACTGCCCAAGGCTCAGAGCCAGAGGGGGGCAGTGCCGGTGTCTTGGAGGGGAGTGTGGTTTTCGTTTCCTCGGGATGCAGAGACCGCGGTTTCTGTAGTGTGTAAAGAGCCACAAAACAGCATGGTGCTCACACCTGGTAGAATTCACTTGTCTCTTGCTGTATGTGACATGATAGAATTTCTAGATTTGTTCTGACTGGGATTAGTAACAAATTTCTCTTCAGCAGCATTTGACACCATTTTTGACCATTAACTACAGTTGATTCTCATTATTCTCAGTAGTTATGTTCTGGAAAGTCACCGCAGACACTGAGTTAGTGAATCCTGAACCACTGCTCTTAGAGGAAGTACAGGGTTAGGTTCCCATGAGCCTCTGGTCACAACATTTCCTCAACCGATCCATACCTAACCTTGTTTTATGAGTGTTTCTGTTTAAGGATACCTTATTTAATGTGTATTGTTGACTCATTAACGCTGAACTCACAGGCCTGTAACTCAGGCCTGAAGGAAGCTCATCTAACACACATTTTCTCTGTAAGGCACATCCCAGCCTCCTTGTGCATAGAAACACTGGGCAACACTTCAGCACTGCGCTTGGTGCCATTTTAAACGGTGAAATCACCAACAAAAAGCACAAAAATGCAAAAACCGTGGCGCGCAGTATACCATGAAGAGGACATTTGTTTACAGGAGAGCTGCAGCAAGGACGCAGGGCATGGCCTTGTTGACCTCAGCTGGGAACATGCGTGTCAGGCCGCTCACATTTTTTGCCACTCTGTGCATGTCCGCAAACGACCACAAAAGCACCAGGAGTATTGATTTTGGGGTTACAGATAAATTTTGGTGAGTAGGTGAATTCGCAAATACAGAATCTGTGAATAATGAGAATTGACTGTATATGGTGGGCATGGGTCAAAACTGAGCATGATTAAGATACTAATTTCCATAATACCCTATGAAGCAAGCCCTATTTTTAAATTATTTTTGTTATTATTTTTTTTAATGTATTTGTTTTTAATGCAGTTGTTTATTTGAAGGTCTGTACTGTTTAATTTTTTTTTTTTTTTTTTTTTGGTGAGAAAGATTGTCCCTGAGCTAACATCTGTGCCAGTCTTCCTCTATTTTGTATGTGGGATGCAGCCAAAGCATAGCTTGAGGAGCGATGTGTATGTCCATGCCCAGGATCCGAACCCACGAACCCAGAGCTGCCGAAGCAGAGCACGTGCACTTAATTAACAACTATGCCACCAGGCTGCTCCTATTATTATTTTTACAGGAGAGTAAATTGAAGCTTAGAGAAGTTCTCCAACTTGCCCCAGGTCACACAGCTCGTGAGCAGTAGCTCCAGAACACTAGCTGGGGTTGATACGTCACCTGAACAGCACTTGCCCCCGGGCTGATGTGCAGGTGCCATGCTTGTCAGCCACACTGGTCTCTCACAGCTGCTGTCCATTCTGATTGTTGGTGCCCATGCTATACTGGTCGCTCAACATTTTTACTATCATCCCTGACTTATTCCATACTTCATGCTTCACAAATCCCCTTCTAAAAATCTCCTGCTGGTCGTGAGTTGGTGATCAGTGTTCTCATCCAGCTACCGTTTTTGAACATGTGTCGTGTGTGGGACACTGCACCAAGCTTATAAGGGTGGATGTAACTTGGTTCTTGTCTTCAGTTTAACGAGAATGCAGATAAGGGCTGATAGACACTCTGTGCAAGGCCGAGGGAGCAACGAGCCGTGCGCTGGGGTGGAGGGGCAGGGAGAGCCTCCCAGAGGAGGTCCTGTTTGAGCAGTCATAAAGGATAAATCTGGGCTTGCAGGGAAAACTGGGGAGCTTGTAGGAAATGGGGCGTCCCCCAAGGCACTGTGGATGAGCACTGGAAACTCAGAGACATACTCTGTCCCCTTGCTAGTCAGGTGACTTGGGGGGTATAGTCTTGGCATGTTGCGATAAGGGTTCCTGTCCAGCCTACCCACTCGGGGTGGCTATGAGAATCAAATATAAATGAGAAGATGGGTGTGAAAAGTGTAGATCACTACAGTGACCTTTTCTTCACCCTCTTTGCACCTCTGCTTGTGCCTTAAGTGTGGTAGCCACTTAGTAATTATTTGCTGACATTCTTTGGGAGGATGATGGTGATGCGCGTTGCAGCCTGTGTGTTTAGTGCTGTAGGTGACCTGTGTGGTGGAGCCAGCCCTTTGCTCCAGGACTAGTGGTGTCTGCCGTGTACATCAGGCCTGAGCGTAGCCAACTTTAAATGCAGAATGCCTATAAATTGAGAATTAACCTTGGCCCCTGAAATAGGAGTTGTCCTCGGAATATCCCTTCACATTAGGAAGAGAAAGTAAGATCTCTTCCTATTTTACAGAGTGATGGAAAGCAAAGGGCCTCTACCAGTGAGAGACAGCCCACGAAGGGCAGCCCGGGTCAGAACTAAGGCTCCCTTTGGTGCTCTCATTTTACTTATGACCTGGAAACTGAAATTGCAGAAGAAACAAAAGGAGATCTTTAGAATGATGTAGATACGGATTTTTAACAATATGAAGCCATATTCCTTCCCATGAAATATATTTTAAATTGAAATAAAGGAGTTCGCCACACTTTTGGGGGTGGTGGTATAGTCTGGATTCAAGTGAATATAGTGCCTTTCTGCTTTAGTTAAAAGGTCCCATACTGGAAAAATAGGAATAATGGTGGATGAGTTGGAGGCCTGCAACTGTGACACTCACTGTTTCCCTGGGGCCTTCTGACATCATGGGTCATTTGTTTTATTCATCGTTAGACTGAGATCTGGCTCTCCTTGTAAGTTGAGTCTGGCTTCGGTGTTGCTAACACCCAGATTGGAAGCATGAGAATACAAGAGCACCCACTCTTCATCGTCTCGGGGGCGGTCTTTAGCAGGGTCTAGGCAGCTGGGTTTGGTTTGCCCTGTCTTAGGCTACAAGCACCAGGCTGTGGCCTTGGATTGGCAGGCCGAGTGGCTCAGGCCCTGCCTGTTTCTACCTTGTGGATTCCGCCCAACAGATAGAATCCAGGGCGCCGGCCTTCCCATGGAGAGCGCCATCCTGCACGGGAAGCTGGAGGAGCACGAGAAAGCCCTGCGCATCCTGGTGCACGAGCTGAGGGACTTCTCGGCGGCTGAGGACTACTGCCTGTGGCGCTCCGAGGGCAGGGACCCGCCCTACCGGCAGCGGCTTTTCCACACGCTGCTGGCCATTTACCTCGGCCCCGGGCCCTCCGCGCACGAGCTGACCGTGGCTGCCGTGGACCTCCTGAACCACCGTGCCGCCGAATTTGACGCCGCCCAGGTTCTGCAGCTGCTGCCCGGCAGCTGGTCAGTGCAGCTCCTCTGCCCATTCCTGATGGGGGCCATGAGGGACAGTGTCCACACCAGGAGGACAACGCAGGTGGCTCTTGGCCTGGCCAAGTCTGAAAACTTAATCTACAAATACGACAAGGTGAGAGCCTGGCCCTTCTAGGCAAGCCAGCCTCCTGACCAGTCGATGTTTTATTTGAGGTAGATTTTACCTGTGGAAATATTCTGTGTCAGTTTTTCTCTCCACCACTTCAGCACGTCAAATGTGTGATTCTACTCATAGGAAAACAGAGATCATGTGAGCAGAGGCAGAGGCTAGGCTGGCAGGGGGAACGTTGGTGTCGTTTTCCTCCCCTTCTAGACCCCGGTGTTCAAGAGAGCATGTGGGAAGGCTAGCACTTACCTATGGCGTACATACTGTGTGCCAGGCACGGATCTACACTTTACATCATGATATCATTTCATCAGCACAACAGTTTTATGCAGCATCTACCATTATATCTCCGTTTCACAGAGGAGGAAAGTGAGGCACAGAGAAGTCGCCCAATAAATGGAGGAGCGCAGATGCGAGTTCCAGGCCAATTCAGAGCTCCACGTTCTTGGTCACTGTATTAGGCAGCTCGGGCTGCTATAACAAATACCATAGACTGAGTGATTTAAACAACAGACGTTGATTTCTCACAGTTCTAGAGTCTGGAATTTCAAGATCAAGGTGCCAGCAGATTCGGTACCTGGTGCCTGGTGAGGACTCTCTTCCTGGCTTGTAGACAGCCCCTTTCTCTCTGTGTCCTCACATGGCAGAGAGAGAGCGAGCTCTGGTCTCTCTTCCTCTTCTTATAACGGCCCTAATCCCATCCTGGGAGCCCTACCCTCCTGACCTCACCTTAATCACCTCCCAAGGCCCCACCTCCGAAGCGTTGGGAATTAGGCTTCAACGTACAAATTTGAGGGGGGACACAAACATTCAGTCCATAACAGTCCCCAGGCTCACTCCCTTCTGGAGACTTCTCTCTTGTGAGGCCTGTATTCCATGCGGCTGGTGGAGCGATCTTTCCAAAGCAGGAATCCGATGTGTTCCTCCCACTTAGAAGCCTTCGGTGACTCCTCCGTGGAGGAATCGAGGCCTGGAAGATTAAGTCACCTCCTTTGGCCTGTCTCTGTCCATCTCTCGCTGCTTGTCTGGATGCGTGGAGCCTCCCCACGTGACGTGTTGTTTCATACATATGGCCTTTGTCCCGGCCCTGCCCTCTGCCTGAGATATTCTTACCTTTTCCTTTTGTGCCTGGTGAATGCCTCCTTGAAACCCAGCCTAAGTGTTTTTCCTTTGTGAAACCTTCATATCCCTTTAAGCAGACTAACCATCTCTTTTGCCTACTCCTGTACTGTGTGCATGCATTCGTAATGGTCTCCCTTTACTGTTGGACTTTGGTTCTTTGAGAGCAGGGAACTTCATTTATTTATCTCAGTATTCCTAGAGCCCAGCCTGGCATCTGGAAGGCATTTAGTAAATGTTTGTTGAATGACTGATGAAATTAATGAGTACAGAGTGAATTCACTAAGTTGCTATTCAATCCTGCCAATAGGCTGACTTGCCTGTGTTGACACAAATGAATTGTGAAGAAAGGCTTTTTAACTTCCAAAACTCAAGTCCTATGTGTGGGACAGGGAGCAATGGAATCACAGCTCAGTTTTCTTAGTTACCTTTAAAGAAACGAAATTCTTTCCTAGGACCTGGCAGAAATGTGCCAGTAATCAGCCATATGGCTTGACTAAGTCTCTGTTTGTACCTTACTTTTTTTGTTTGCAAATGAGAGGACCAGGGAATTGGATGATTTACACTGTCTTATTCGGCTCTCACATCACATGACTTTATAACAGGCCTTGTTAAACGTGCCGGCGCTCAGGGAACGTGAGGGAGAGTCCTGGTTGGAAAGGCCTTGGCCACACAAGCAGCAGGCTACTTTTGTGAGATAAGAAACCGGTTTTACAATTTTTTTTTTACTTTTCAATTTACTAAGGATGTTTTTGTTTATTTTCACTGCTAATATTCTATGTCAACAAGTGGATGGTAAAGCAGTCCTCATCCATGATAATAATCCGTGGGCTAATACGTATCAACTCTGAAAACCTGACGTAGCTTTATGTGAGAGACCCACAGTCTTTATTTCTTTTTGCAGATGAAGTTGAAAGGAAGCTCAGTTCTGCTTTCAGACAAAAACCTCTGCCAGATGTGCCAAAATCCCTTTTGTGAGCCCGTGTTTGTTAGGTACCCAAATGGAGGTCTCGTCCACACCCACTGCGCTGCCGGCAGACACACGAACCCCAGCTCCCCCAGCCCTGGCGCCCGGACTTGAAGAGGCCCACCCGAGGGCACGAGGGGGACCCTGAGTTCATGACCAGGCCTGCTGGGTGCAGAGAGCAGAAAGCCACTGCACTTGTGTCAGCCAAGACAGAGGGATGACATCTGGGTGCTGGGGAGCCTCAGTCAGTGTGAAACAGGGCCTCTCCGCTGCTGACCACTCTGCTTTGAATGGAAATGGAAACCCCGGAAACAGAGACTGCGAGACTGCACCGTCCAGGTACACAGTAGTCCACAACAGATGTCTGCTTTGAAAGATGAGCCTTCCCTGTGCAACCCAGACAAACTGGGCCCCCAGCCCCACTCCCCGATCTTTAAACACGCATTTGCACGGGAAACATTTGCTTCAGGGCGGCAGAGAGGTGAAACCCCATCTCGGCCAGGCGAGTGGCCGGGACACAGAGCCCTGTGGCAGGTGGGTTTCACGTGATGCGCCTTCCCTTCCCGTGTAAGTGCGTTCTCCGTCCACAAGGCACAGCAGCTGGGGTCCTGTCTGTTTCTCGAGATTACCTCGGGGGCTCTGCCTTTGCTCTTGGAAATAGCTGACCTTAGGGAAGTGTTTGTGTTCCTTCCTGCTTCCCGTCTGGCTCTCAACCCCTGAAAGATTCTGCCTTGTTTACCCAAGCTCTCCCTTTTGGGTAAATTCGTATGCTTCTGGCTGCCTAGCAAGTGAAGACCTGTCAGAAACTGGTAAAGCTCGAAGAGAGAAGCTGCGTGCCCATCTTAGATGACAGCGGACAGGAAACCAGGGCGGGTGAGGGCCCAGTGTATGTTCCTTTACTGTCGCCTCATCTGCTTACTTGAAACTCCATGATTAACACGTTTGACTAAAAATTTTTATTCGAAGTTATATCATCTTTGTAGTTTTTCTCTTGTTTAGAAATTCCCCTGTCATATTGGTTAGGGACATTTTTTCTTGTTAACGTACCTCCTGTTGAATACTCGGGAAATTAAAAGGGAAATATTGTGAGCACAAACGGAGCGTATTTTCAGGGGAGGTCGGTTTTAGCCTCACACTCTCAGCAGGGCGGACAGTGGTGACAGCTGCCTTTGCACGTGACAGAGACGCCATCTTTCCTGGCGGCTGCTTCTGCACACCCTGCGGGGAAGTCCAGTCGGGCTGCCTTACCTGCCAGCACTTGACACGCCTGCTCTGAGGTTTCCTGAACACACAGGAAAAATGCCTCCTGTTCACCACGGACTGGGAATTCAGTGTGTTTCTGTTTGACATCTCTGAGAAACTGAAGCTAGTGTTGCTTCACTGCCCTCTTTTGAATTTCTTCATTGTGCATATTGATTCTATTAGGAACTAACAATCAAGACACTGTATCCCCTGCAGTAACGCTTGGAAAACAAGTATCAGCGTCTGTGTGTGACAGGAGAGGACCCTGCACTGTCAGCCCAAGCCCCGGGACGGGGAGGGGGAGGAAGAAGAGCTCATTCCCCATTCTTTAAAAAATGTTTTCCTGAGCTAATAATGGTCAGTATTCATTTTCGTTTTGTGATTCTAAGGGGGCAAAGAAAGTGAAGGCATCCATGCATTCTTTCCTAACTGTGTCTCGATTATCTAAAGAATAAATGATGAAGAAGTTCTTGTAACTCAGCCACACGCTGTGTACATTGGTGTGAATTCAAAGCCCAGGCGTGAGTTTCACCCTGTGGATGACTGTTACGGAATGGTCGTGTTGCTATGTACGTTATCATTACAACTTATGAGTTTGCATTTATTCCTTGAAGAATGAGTTATGCAATATTGCACTTTTAAAAGCACTGTTCCTCTGTACACAAAATGGGTGAAATCTTGAAAAAGACTTGTGATTGCTCATTCCTAACTTGGGGACACTAGTCTCTTTTTTCTCTGAACACTGATCAATATTTTGAAATGTTTGTTAATCCTCTAGAATAATGAGAATTCAAGTTGAACTGTTTTCCATCTCTACCGAATCCCAGCACGGGCAGAATTCTATGACACTGTGCAGAATTGCCTCCTGTGTTAAAAACCATGCCTTTCTCTAACTCCCACAAGGTCCTTTTCTCAAATCATATTTTTAAAAGAAATACATGGTTCTTTCTAAGGCCTGCTGTTTTGTGATTGTGCCGTTGAATAGAGCAATTAGAACCATCACTCAGCCCTTTTTTCCCTCGTTAGGTTCCGTGTAACCATTCTAGTTAAAACAGCATGAACTGAACTCGGCTGACATTAATATTCTGTGGGCAATACTATTTAATTTTATGAACTGTTTGTCTTCTGTTGCCTATCAAGTATTAATGTGGGAGTGTGGTGTAGGCTGTGGAGCCCCGGGCCTGAGCGCAGAGCTAGAGAGCCCGTGCCGGTGGGCTTGGGTATGTGGGCGTCCTTCAGGAGTGCAGGGAGCGCGGGCGGCCCCGGGGCGCGCCATCAATCCATGCCTGTCACACCATGGGGGTAGCTGTTGCATTTTTCTCTCTCCTGTGGAAACCTTTGTCCTTGCAACTTTATCCTTCGCCCCTGGCTGGGTCCCAGATAACCAAGATGTACAAATGTAAACTTGTTGATTTTATTAAAATTCTTTTAATTCTTGGTTCCTTCTGTAATTTTTTTTAAATAAAAACTATCTTGGTGACATGACGGTTTCCACTCTCATGATCCCTAGCCTGAAGAGTTCTAGAACCTAGTCATCTGGACCTGGCGACTCCTCCCAGCACCTGCAGAGGACTTACGGTGGCACTCCTTAAATTCTTTGTTAGTCCTTTGCTGAATTTTAAATGATCCACTTCTGAATTTATCTCCCACATATTCTGAAGGCGCTCCTTGACGTGTGTTGCCTTCCGATTAATCGTGCCCTGAGAACTTGAGCAAAGGAGATTTCTGGTTATTTCTTACATGATTTGCCCTTTAGCCAAGTGCTCCTAAATAAGCCTTGGATTTCTAACCCTGAATATATTCAAGGAATATAACTTTTTTTTAATCTCACCTTTTAAATTTTAATTCGTCCCTTAGAACCTTGCTTATGGCTGTCTTTGAGAAATCCTGTTGAGTGAGTTTCACGGCACTTCCCGGGTTCATTGTCTCCCTCGGGGTGCTGGACTGGCCCTGAGGCAAGGGTGCTAACACAGCGGGCAGCCCCTGACTCTGCTCTCCCTGTTCTGCATTCGGTGGGCTGGTAAATTCTGAATATGTGTGGGTGATAGTGGAGGTGAGGTGTCATGAGTCATCTGTGTGTCAAGTTGAAGAAACTGAGGCCCAGGTTGCTGGCGTGATTCTCTTGGCATTTGAGTCCCCCACGCCAGAGCTAGAGTCCCCACCCCCAGGCTTCCCAACTGGTGCTTCCACCACAAATGAAAGAGAAAAACAAGAAACCAACCCAGGGCGGGCTGTACTTAAGCAGAAAATCACAAAGTATCAACTTGACTCTCCTTTTCTCATTCCTATACCACTGGTATCCCATGGTTCATTAGCATATTAGAGATTAACAGGGGGTGCTTGGGTTTACAGGCCTGACTAGAAAGGAAGAAGTGGTGTACTCACACTGCCTGGGAGAAGAATACAGGCCAAGTGGCTGCGAGAGAAAAGAGTGTAAATTGATGAACTGAAGGTGTCTGTTGGTGGAGGCAGAGACTGGCGCCTGACTCAGGTAAATGGGCTGTGACTTGTGTGAGGAGTAATTAGATATTAACTGACACCCCATTTGCTCTTAGCAGATCTGTCAAGCTTAGCGTTTGAAATGAAAATGTACAAGAATCCAGACCATATGGACCAGAGGCCCTTTCACCTTTGCGAAAAAGCTAAATGGCTGGAGCACCATCTAAAAGCTTGTTAATACCTTGTTCAGAGATAAGCACGGAATTAATGAAGCCTAGGGAAGGGAAACAAATAGCTATAATACAATCTGCAGTCCAGAGTCGTAAATTAGTTAAACGAGGCACATGGCAAGAAGGGATTAGACAGCAACACTTACAACTCAACAGGCTGAGTGTGACTTGCAAAGTAAAATGTTACCACTAGATTCGGGAAAAGCTGGGTCTCGGGCACACTCAACTGTGGTCCTGCAAGTCTCGTCCCCTGGACCTTGGTGGTGTCATCCATAGACTTGAGGTGGAGCTGGGTGGTATCTGAGAACCCTTCCAGCATTGACCCTCTGTTCCAAGTGTGGGAAATCAGGGCAAAGTAGTGGGTATGGTCCAGCCTTTGAAACCAAATGCCGCCCTATAGGATCTCGGATCTCAGGATAGCACCCAGCACAGGAACTCTTCTGCAGCGTCCCCGAGGAGGTGTCTGAGCACGCCCACAATCTCGCTGCATTGTTGTAATTAGTGGAAAAGTGTCTCTCTGTAGCCCACACACGCTGGTTCAGGAGTCGGTCTACATGCCCTTTTCAATAGCTGGCTTTCAGACGCCCCTTTCCTCCAGTGTCTTCCAGTCTTGGCTAAGAATCCCTTTGCCTTTCCTCATGTGCTCTGGCTTCCACAGTCCTTCACCATTATGGTCATCTTTCTCTAGAGAATGTTTTCCATTCATCTCATTTGAAATACCAGTTTTTCCATTTCCAATTCCGTTGGTTTCCGACTAAGCCAAGGAGGCAGATTCCAACCTAATCTCAATAGGAATGTGAGCTTCCACGACACAGCACACTGCACCACTGCTGCTCGTCGGACTGACTCATCCCAGCCTCTACCTCTGTCTTATCACCCACATGTGTATGATTTACCCAGAGCAGCTGGTGTGCACACTAGAGCTAGGGTACTCCGGCTGCCACCCCCCCGCCTCCTCTGCAGTCAGCACCTTACAGGAAAACCCCCACCTCTGTTTCTAAATTGTTTTTCAGTACACTGCACATTTACAGGCAACTGTTGACTTAAGCTTGTAAATAAATATAACTGAAATGTTAAACTTTTCCTGTCTTGAGAATTAAGGAGAGCATTTCCCCAGTTGTTCTTTATACTTCCAAAGGTATTAGATTTCTTTGATTTCAGTTAATTTGTTTGCTTTATATGAGTAAACATGGTCAGAAACTCAATTTTCTATCCAAAAAGGACAGTTTACCGTATTACTAGTATGGCTATATTTAATACATTTTCCACATATGTTAGTCTTCTAGTCATTATCATGGATTTTTTTATTGTGGTAAAATACACGTAACATAAAACATACCATTTTAACCATTCTTCAGTGTAGAGTTCAGTGGCCTTAAGTACATTCACAGTGTTGTGCAACCATCACCACCATCCATCTCCAGAACTTTTTCATCTTTCCAAAAGGTGAAACTCTATACCGATTAAACAACAACTCCCCATCACCCTCTCCCCAGCCCCTGGCAACCACCATTCTACTTTCTGTCTCTATGACTGTGACTGCTCTAGGTAGCTTTATAGTGGAATCACACAGTATTTGTCTTTTTGTGACTGGCTTATCTCACTTAGCATAATATGCTCAAGGTTCATCCATGTTGTAGTATGTGTCAGAATTTCCTTCCTTTTTAAGGCTGAATAATATTCCATTGCATGGTTTTAAAATAGTGTAGTTCCCCAAAGTGTGTATACCAGACGATTTGCTTATATGTATTTTATATAACATTAGCATTGCTATTTTATGTATTCTCATCAACCTGTAAACTCTAACCCTATGGCAGCCATCTAGAAGTCATCCATTTATTGTCCTAATCTCTTCCATTGGGTTAAAACAGACCAACAAACAAAGCTCACAAATGGTCTAATGCAGGTCCTTGAAAATGGGTTAAAATCAGCACAAGGCAAGACACAAAGATTTCCCCATCATGATGTGACTCTTGGACATCTGCAAGGATCTGCAGAAAGCTCATTCAGAACCCAGGGCCAGCCTTACCTATAACAGGAAGTGACCAGAGCCGGGGCAGCTGCCCCGGGGCCCGGAGTGCGTGGCTGAGCATCTGGGGGGTGCCCCTCCGTGGGGGGCCTCCTGGCGAAGGTGTGCACGTTTTCTATCACTTCTCCAACCTAGCGTCTTTCAGGAAGGGAAGGAGGTATGCCTGTCCTCAAAGCCCTGGTCATGCCCCTGCTTAGGCGGCCACTCCAGTTATTAGGGCTCCAGTTCCTGCCTCAAGGTGGTCACTAAATGGCATTACGGGAGTGCCGACAGCCTGATGAAGCTGAACGCAGGGTAGGAAGGGGGCATTCTCCTCTCTCTCCTGGGAGAGCAAGAAAGTGACTCAGCAGGCAGTATTGACAGCATTGTGTGTGTGTGTGTCTGGATCTGGGATCATGAGGGCCGGTCGTCACCACTTCTTCCAAAGATGGGAATCCAGGAAGCAGTGCCACGGTGAGTTAGAACCGGCCTGTTTTCCTTCCTCCTTCCTCCACCGCTGTGAGGAGTCTTGGTGCTGGGCATTTCTAACATGTTTCCACACCTTTGCTGCAGACCTGGTTCCTGGGGAACACACAGCAAAGGTTATCTAATTACAGGTGGAACGTTGGATGGCCTGACACATCAAATGTGTGAGCATTCTGTAACCCTTCATCATCTCTGCCCCCGGAACTGTAATTTCACGCAACTGAAGGCTGGAAACTTGCAGGGGCTGTGCCAATTTCCTATTTGTGCTAAATTTGCACCTACTGGCGTAATTTTCAGATATCTTGTGTTTATACAAATACTAGAAAATGAGCTGCTTCCTAGCAGCCGACAGAGAAGGTCAGCCACTCCCAACCTGCCATGGCTGTGCCAGGATGGGCATCCAGTGGGCCAGGAGGCCGGAAGGCTCTCTCTACGCAGCAACTGTCTGGGGCTGTCCTCTGTGGGGAGTGGCCATGTTCCCTCCCAGCCGGTCACAGCCTCGGTCACCTGCTCCAAGTTTACTGTCATGTTCGTGCAACTGCAGAAACAGAGCTGACCTTGCCACAGAGGGAGGCAGCTGAGGGGCTAAAGGACTCACGTTACCAAGAGCTGTACTTAATGCTAAGGGGGCGGTTTTCCTTTTTCAAGTCATGCATTCATTTATTCAATTATTCATTCCTTCCACAAGTATATGTTGGAAGACTGCTATGTGCCAGGCACTGTACTAAGTTCTGTGGATAAAATGGTGAAAAAGACACATCTAGTCTCTGCCCTGCTGGAGCTCACCATGGAGATGATTGCAACACAGTGGGACAAATGCCAAGGGTAGGCAGTGCAGGTAAGCCAGAAGCAGAGGAGAAGCCCTGCGTGGGAAAGAAAGTGCTCCGGGCAGAGGGAACAGCGGGGCCAGGCCTGGAGGTGACAGGGGTTCTGGCCCCTTGGAAATGGAGAGAAAGTTGTTCGGTTTGGCTGAAGCTTGCGAAGTAGGCAGAGGATGGTGGCAGATGAGGCTTATGCTGAGGCTTCATCCGGCTTCTCAGCAGACGAAAATGCAAGCATTTGAGCTGTAGAAATACAGCAGTCCCACGACCCAAGGGCAACCGCTGCCAACGTTTCCATCTAGTATTTTGCTCATTCGTCTTGGTCTTTATGTAGTTTTTAATGACATGGGAAAGGACCCCCCCCCACACACACACACACAGAAAAGGGCAGAGTACAAAATGTTTCAGCCAGTTTATTTGGAGAATCCTTTGTTTTAAAATATAGCAGTATTAATAGAAAATTAAGCCCAACAAATCAGGAGATGATAGCTATTGAAAAAATAGTTTTCGTTCTCCCAGATCCCAAGAGGAGGGGACACACCATGCCACGGGGCCACATGAGGTAGCACCAGGGTCAGTCAGGAGGCTGAAGGAAGGGGCATAAGAGTCTTTATTGTGGTTTCTGTAGGAAGGAACGGCTGAGGCAGGTAAGCAGGCTGAGGATTGGCTAGCTTGAATGATTTCAGCAGGCTCCGGGGCACAGGGGCTGTCTCTGGTTGTCTGGTACCTGGTTCTGGGGTGATTAGGGCAGGGAGATGGAGGCAGTGGGGATGTGGGCTCTGGATTGGTTGGTTTGTATCTGAGACGTGTGCTGGCAGGCATGTGGTTTACTCTCTAGGAGTTAGCTAGCCCGGGGAGGGGCAGTCCCTCCAGGGTCAGCAAGGCCCCTGATGTCAATGCATTAGAACACAGAAAATAAAAGACATGATCCATACGTCCTTTTGATCAGATCACTGGGGCAGCCACAATTGTATTCTACTGTACTTCTCAGGACAGAGAATTGAACATCAAAAATATAATATACTTCTTACAGCAGGGTAGGAAAGTTTGCCTCAGATGAGCATAGGGTGATAAATGGGACATAGGATGGTCTGGAAACCCTTTGTAGGTCAGCCCGCCAGCCAGCCAGACTTCTGCTGTGTTCAAAGGGTTTCTTGAGTCTGGGTCATTCAAGTTGGCCTGTAATTGCCTCGAATAGCCCTTTCAGCCCAAATTGGTTTCTGGAGGGGTGTAAAATACCTTTAATAGTTATTTCTTGTACACTTTTCTATATATAATTAGTGAATATATATTAATAGCAAAACTACAAAACTATAAAGCTCTTGGATAATGCCTCCTCAATCAATGGCTGTATTTTTTCTCACCCCAGTACCTTCATGCCCCAATTCATAGTCCAGCTGTGGCCCAGAAGAACCTGGGCCCAGCCTGTTAGTGGAGGGCCCATTGGTGGCTGGTGGGAAGTGCTTCATGACCTATCCAAACAGTTTCCCAAGATTTTGATAGTTCTCAAGCACAGCTGGTGAAAGAATAAATTGCCACAAACTTTCTGTAAAAAACATTTTATTGTTGCATGAAAAGCCACTCATTTCACTTTTAGAACTTTATTTTAGGAAAACAATCAGTGGCTAGGCAAAGAAATTTATGCCAGGAATGTTCGTTACAACATTTTTTTAAAATAGTGAAAAATAGAAAAAACCTGAAAAACAGGGAGTACTTAAATAAGTTAGCTTGTGGTGCATCCACACAATGGAAGACTTCCAGCCATCAGAAATCACTTCAAAACATGAAAAGAAAAAAAACCCAAAAATCTAGGCTACACAGTTGTGGTGTGGTATAGTATGAACTGAATTTTGCAAAGGAAAATATACATTTTTTTATGTATAATAACACTAAAAAATCTTTAATTTTCTTTATGCTTCTGGGTAAAAAAAATCCAATAAACATATTAATTGTTATGTTTTTATTTCTACAAGCGGTAAATTACCTCTATAATTGAAAAAAATTATAATATTTTTAAAACTTTTCTTAGGACAAGGGAATTTATTCATAAGGATGGAAAATACACCATTCTTTTACAGAATCTAGATCTAAACTCTAATATATTAGTGTCACCTCATGTCTAGTTAAGGGCTTAGCCATATCTGCTTATCTCATTGTTTGAGAAGAAGGAAAGATCTGAGGAAACAGAGGAGGGGGCCAGGTAATGGAGAGGACCTGTAGGCAGAAAGAGCTCACGTGAGGTGGAGCACAGACTTAGATTCTACGTGACGAAAAGCTTGTGGGACACTGGCACTGTGGAGAATGGGGAAGCAACCAGGGGCACTCATCTGGGCCTGGCTGGAGAGAAACCCACAAGAGTCCCCAACCACCTGTGCAGGTTGCAAGTGGATGCGTTCAACAGCCCCAGAGCTCCCAGAGATGGGGAAGCACTTTCCGAGTAGCCTAGTCAACTGCTTCCCGGGAGCCCAGCAAATCCCAGAGGGAATGGGAAGTCGTGGGAAGAAGCCTCCTGTGTCCCATGGTGTTTCTCCTTCACCTCTGTTCATGCTTTGAAAGCAAATTAAGCTTTCCATTTTTCCATATGGATGTTTTAAATTATTCAGTCATGTTTGTCTTTTGTGGTGAGGCTAGTGACCCTCTCTTTATGGTTTAATAAAACATTCGAAGTCTTCCTGACACCACAGCGAAAGCCTGTAACGAGGGAATATGGCAGCAGCATTTCAATGAGGGAGGAAACGAGAAAGATGGTCCCCACAAGGACAGTTAATAAGGAGCAGCAAACCTGTCTTTTAAAAAATGCTTCTGAATACGAGCTTGGCTACTTTTTCCTCGACTGGAATGCTTGGCAACAATGCCAGAGGCAGCAGGAGAGCGCACAGAGGAGATGGAACATGCAGATTCAGCACAAGGAATTTGTTCTTATTGCCCAGGCCTTGGGGATCTTTAGGCGTTTACCTGAGTACCTCAGGTGGCTGAACTTGCATATTAGTGCCCTCAGATTCTTGATTGCAGAAGGTAAGGTTCTGGTTGCATCTAAGTGTTTCTTATACAGATAAGTTCTTTCTGTTCCTATCAGACTAATTAGGAAAATCTATCTGAGCTACAGCCACTCTTGGTTCCCTCTCTGAGCCGGGCAATCTTGGGCACCTGTCTTGTTCCTACGCCACCTTGCTCCTCCAAGATGAAAGGCAAGAGAGCAGAAGGTAAATTGGAACTGTCTGCCACAGTAGCCTCAGACGCCTGCCAAGATAACGCACACAAATGCGCGCACATGCACACACACCATGCCTTTGCATTCAAACAGCCTTTTATTTTTACAGAATCCAGATGCTAACCTCCCAGGTAGGGTCCCCAAACCCTCCCTTCCCTTGACTAGTTAAATTGCCGGGGCCTGGCCCGAGCCCCCTCCCACACTCGGTTGTGGTCCACCTTGCCATCGGCAACCAGTCTCCACTCTCAACAGGCAAAGCTTTGAAATTACCCTCTTGCCTTTAACATAATGAAATCTTAGGTAGAGTTGGTCTCAATTACTGTTGATTGTTGTTTTAAATAGCAATTTTTTTTTCTTATCTTAAAGGAAAAATTCATCCCTTTGTGGCTGCAAATTTTCAAACAGTTTAGCTTTCATGTCTCCCTTCTTTTGTGTCTAAAAGATTAAATGTGGTGACTTTATCTCCTTAGGACAGGTATAGACGGGTGCAGTTTCTGTATCTGGATGTGAGGTAAAGAGAGAAGCAAACATCTTGGGTTGATGTGATAGAGATGTGTCTGTTTCACAATGAGCAAAGTCTCCCTTGTAAAATTTGTACTTAAGACTTCAGAATTTGTGTGTGTGCTAGGATCTCTTGTTTTTCAAAATCATGGTGTTTTAGCAGAGACCACTGGGAATCACCACATCCTTCTCCTCTCCTTCCACGTTAAGAAAGCTATAGCTGGGCACCTGGCCTTCCAACTAGGGACTCCCTTTCCCAGCCTCCTTTGCAGCTGGGTGTGGTCATGTGACTCAGCTCCCGACCCTGGAAGACCAAGAGAGTGTGAGTTTGTCTTCTCCCACTGCTCCTCCATACTCTTTCCCTCCTCAGGAGCTGGAGCACAGACCTGGCTGCAGCCCACACTGACCACAAAGATGAGGACAATGCCCCAGGGGTTAATGGGAGACTGGATGGAAGGAACCTGAGCCCTGAACAACCGCATGAGCAAAGAGCCCACCTAGCTGCCCTGGACCTTAATGAGAGGGAAACAAGGCTGTTTTTTCAAGCCACTTTGGTGTTGGGTCTGTTTGTTATAGCAGCCTTAGCTTTTTACCCTAATCCACATTCCTTTCTCCCTCCTGCCTCCCTGCATTCCCAATTATGCTACTCAGCTCTCTGCAGACTTCAGAACTGCCCTCAGAACAGCGAGATGGGCACATTCCATTGTTTATCCAGGCATGGGAATGGGGTTACACCCTCCCATCCATCCTATCCCCTGGCAGCCCTGTGAGGCCAACTTACAGCCCAGGGAGAGTTTCCAATGGAATTAAGTGGTGCAATTCAGGCCATCGTGAATTTTGCTCCTTAAAGTCAAATCCATGCTCCTGGCTTCAGTGGGTGTTGTATTCTTGTCAACTGAACCCTGAAATCTTATGACCACACGAGGATGAGGAAATGGACTGAACAGCCAGTTTCTGAAACACATTTCTACCCTTGCCCAACAAGGACAAACCCTGGCCATAAAGCAAGTTGACAGGACAACTGTAATCATTATTGACACTGTATATTCAGCTTCCACCGTGGACCAGGCATTGGGCTAGATCCTTTATATACCTTATTTCACTTATTCTTCACGGGGCCCTCTGGCTGGGAGTAATTCCACCGTTTAGGAGATGAGAAAGCCGGGGCTCAAAAATGCTCCCTGACTTCCCGGCATCACACAGAGAGCAAGGCGGCCCTGGGGTTTGGACTGCCCATTCTGGACCACATGCCCTGTCTGCACCACTGCCCGTGCATTTTCACAGGAGCAGAAACCTGGGTGCTGGGCATTCCTGAGCCTTCAGGGGCTCTGGAGGCAGGGCTGCCGACTGCTCAAGCAAGGTGACAAGGGTAATGTCGGAAATACTTAACATAGTGGGGTTTTCAGTCCAAAAAAAGCGTGTGCTGTCAATCATGTTGGGGAAAAGACACTCAGGGCTCCGAATAGCAAAGTAGGAATTGATCTCGATTTGTGTTGCTCATCTCGGTTGTCAGAACAGTTGGTTCCTAGAGAACCCTTGCTTTTATTTCACTCCAACGGCAGGGATCAAGATTCCAGATGAAAAGGTGGTGGATTTTCACGGGTAGTCTGAATTAGGATGACACTTCTGAGCCTTACTCGTGTCTTATTTTCTGAGGCTAGGCTCTCCCAAGGAGCCGGGCCTGGCCTCCATGACAGCCATTACCACAGTCACCTCCCGTGGCCCCACAGAAACAATTCAGGTGCCCAGGGTTTGAGTGAACCCTGGGGCTAAAGAGAAGGTGAAAACAAGACCCCGTATCTGCGTAGTATCTTAGGAAAGCCAAGTTCATCAAAGGGTCAAGGATGCCGAGAGAATTCTGAAGGTGGCAAACAGAGTCAGAGGTGAAGACTAACTGGCTGGAGTTACTTAGTGGGGCCGTGATTAAAAATAAAATCGGGGCACCCCAGTTGTGACCCCCATTGTTAAACAGTCTCCTGGTTGTCATCTTACCGTTAACGTCCTTCGTGAGTCATCCCAGCTTGGTTAGTAACTTTAAGGTCCTAGACTTCCTGAAGTTGTCTTATCTTAGGAGGTGCCGGACTCCAGATTCTTGGCTTACTGTTCATGGTCTTGGTGCTAATTTTGGCAAGAACAGAGGCTTATACACTGAAAGAGCAATAATATTTTATTTAAAATATATACAAAATTATTACTTTAAAACATATATATTACAGTCCAACATACATCAAAGAACACTGATTGATGTGAATTTTGGTACCTTCATTCATTCAATTTGTGATTTCTCTTTTGCTCAAGGCTCTTGAAGAACATTAAGGGGAGGGCGCCCAGTGGCCTGGTCCCGTTGGTGGTCTGGCTGTGCTGTTGGACACCACTGAGGCCATGCAGCTCTGCCTCGTGGGTTTGAAGGCAAACCCTGGCCTTGCTGGGTGCGCTGGGGACACAGAATTGACAGGACCCACGTCAATCAATCCCACACCAATTGCCCACCCTCAGTCTCTCTGTCATGTCTGGGTGTAAAAGGAGGGGGGAGTTGGTGAGAAAAGGTGTCAAATATTTTCTTGACAAACTCTTTCTTCCCTAGGCTTAGACTAATGTAAATGACATTCACTCTCTCTCCGGCCTCCGTCACCATCTGTACCCCGGGGAGAGAGCATGAAAATGGAGAGCTGGCCTCTTACTACAACCTTGGAAAGGAAATGAGAGGAGAAATACAAAGGGAGCTTCTGTGCTCTTAGGCGGAATTTGGGTTACGATTATCCTGAGATAAGTTGGACGACTGCTTTTGGGCGCAGCCCACGCCTTAGTCATCACTATGTCCCCACAGTGCCTTGCATTCAGTAGGCACTTAACAAATGCTGATTGCATGGATAAAGAAACGAATGCAGGGTATCTGGTGACTACAAGTAGAAAACATATACGTTCTAGAATCGGAGTGTTTGAGAGATGACAGGAACGTTGGAGATCATCTAGACCTGCTTCCTCGCTTGGCAAATGGGGAAACTGAGGCCCAGAGCATGAAGTGACACGAACAAGTTCACATGACTAGTTCCTGATAGAGTTAGACTTGGAATCAGATTTTCTGAATTTCTCCTTAAATTTCTGACTCCCTTCACATCTGAAACTGTAGAGAGAGCTCAATGGACTCAGTGGCGGGCCCTGAATTCAGGAATATCATCCCCCAACCTCCGAAGCTCCCGGTGGTCGGGGTGGCCCTGGCAGCGCGGCCGTACGTGCGGCACAAGCAGCAAGGTCCCCCTGGGCAGCTCCGTCCCGCTCCCAGCCCTGCCCAGCTCGGAGGACCAGGGGCCAGGTAGGCAGCCCAGACGGCAGCAGTCAAATTCCCAGATCTGAACGAGGTAGGAGGAACACAGGGCTCGGTGAGAGCTCCCCAGCCTGCCGGCTGTTTATTATGCCCCCTGCTGCGACTCACAAGGACTTCAGCCTCAGGGGGCAAGAGGAAGGTCGATAACGCCCATGACCACGGCTGAAACTGAGAGCAAGTCACCACAAACACTTGCTGGCAGATGAATTACAGGAGGAGAGTGTTCTTTCTGTGCACTGGGACAGACAGAATGAAAACAAAGGGAGGCGTGGGGAGCAGTGGAGGGAAAGAGGGAAGGGCAGAGGGACTGTCACGGCAGAGTGGAGGGTGGCGGGCATCAGGGAGCAGGGCCGGGTGGGCCGGGCCAGGCAGGAGGGGTGGGTACATGCACAAGAACTTGGGTGGGCTTCCCATTTCAGCTGAGCTGCCCCTAAACATTCTCTGGGCTTCTAGCCACTGAGGCCTCCCATGTGTCATACGGAGGAACTAAGAAGCATGGGGCTCACTGCTCCCTGGCGTGACTTTGGTTTATAGAACGGATGATTTGGCATGGCCAGAAATGACCAACATAAGGAAGCTTGCACATTTCCCCATACACCACAAGCATAAACACCTCTGAAGAATGCTGGCGTCGAATACAGTGAAGGATAACCCACGAGATGACGCCTACTTGGGTTTCTCACCTCGGAATACGGCCCCACCGGCTTTCTCGTAAGCAGATGTGGAGGGAGCTCCTTAGACAGAACCCTCCCCCTGTCCCACACTCAACCAACTTCACTCCCTGCTCCCCTCTTCCTCCCTAAATTTCTGCCCAGCTTCCGCACTCCCCGACCCGTTCCTACTTTGTCTTAACTACCTTCCCGTTGCATCAGACCCCCACACTGTTCTTCTGCGATAAGAAATAAAAACAATTCATCTTGCAAACTTGGGAGCTGCAGCTCATCTGGTAACAAATGAGTACCTTTGCGCTTAAATCGCCACCACAAAATGCTGACTGCAACTACAGCGCCAGGAAGCAGGGCGGAAGGACAGACAAGCTTGGTCCTGGAGCCCACTGCGTGGTCCTCCTGCCTCTCCCCTAAACAGCAGACTGGTTTTCATTGCACACATAGACAGTGCTTGGCTGGATTCTCCTTCGGATGCGCTCAGGCACTCTGGGGAGGATTTGGAAGGTCTGGGGCAGCAATTCTACGCAGGCCTCGCGGAATTTTTTGATTCTCCAGCAGTAGACGATGGGGTTGAAGACAGACTTGAGGTAGCTGAGCCAGAGGACGCAGGAGCTAGTGGTGTAGAAGGAGGAGCTGCAGTAGAACCTCCGGCTGAACACAGACAGGAGGCTGTAGACCGAGTGCGGCAACCAGCAGAGCGAGAAGCCCACGAAGAGGATCAGGATGGTGGTGAAGGCCTTGGTTTTGAAGCTCAAGTCCACGCTGACCTGCTGTTGCCGCTGGAGCCGCCGCAGGCCAGCCCTGGTGAGCTGTCGCAGGTCCAGGCTGTCGGACTGGTTGTGGACACGGATGGCGTTCTTCCGGACCGTGTGGAGGATGCACAGGTAGGAGCACAGCATGACGCCAAAGGGCACGAAGAACACAGCCACCACCAGCGTCACCACATAGGCACGGTCGGCAGGGAACTCCGTGTAGCCCAGCACGCACTGAGGGGCCCGCGCAGGCACCTCCACGAACGTCCAGCCTGCAAGCAAGGGAGCGGAGACACAGAAAGACAGAGCCCAGGAGATGGCGATGATCGCCTTGGCCCTCCGTGGGTTCAGCTTGTCCTGGCGTTGGACAATGATGAGAAAGCGGTCCACGCTGATGATGAGCAGGATGGCCACGCCCTCCAGGACAAAAAACCAGTAAAGTGTGGCCGAGAGGCGGCAAAAGTAAGTCCCAAAGTGCCAGTGGACGGTGATCAGGGTGACAGCGGTGAAGGGCAGGCAGCATAAGGACAGCATGATGTCGGAGAAGGCCAGCGTGGCCAGCAACAGGTTGATGGCAGAGCGCATGGCTGGCCTCTGATACACGATGATGCAGACGACAGCGTTGCCAAGGAATCCGACCACAACCATCAGCATCATGATTATTGCCAAGGATGTCCTGAGGGGGGCGGGAGCTGCGGTCACCCCAAAATCCAACACATTGCTCCCATTCCGCAGCAAGTATTCGTAAGTCTCAATGGACGTGCTGTTACAGGCCATCATGGAGAAAAACTTGGAGCCGGGACAGAGATGACTGGAAGTGCTCCCTCAGCGCTTTGATGGCTGCTGTTTTCTGTCTGCCGGTTGCATCTTCTTCCCTGATGTCTTGCATCTCTAGGACACTGGAATGGTCGAGAGCAACATCTTTTTTTGGGAGCACTAGCCAGGGTTTGCAGTCCATTGATCACATCCTCATCGTCTCCACGACAACCAATTGTGTCCACCGCTTTGTTCTCGGGGGCTTTTGGTAGCCTAGAGCACAGATGAGCACGAAAGAGAAGGGAGTTAGACTTTCCAAGCACGTGTGGAGGCGGTGTTTTAAATTTTCCAGGTATTCTAAACACTAGAGTGTTGAGAAAGAATGACTCATTTCTTTACCATTTGAGACGAGGCTTGATATTCACCAGTATCATGAGCCTTGTCAAGTAGCCCAGGGAAACCTAATCAGACTTACTTCATGGGGCATGAGGAAGTGAGTGCTTTGCAACTGATATTTATGTAAAGAGCAGGTATTTAATAACTTGGATTAAAAGCAACCTGACTGAGTGAAGCTTTGGACAAGCCAACTTCCTTGAGAATGCCCGCCCCATGAGGGTAGGGAGTTCTGTCTGTTCTCTGCTGGAGCCCCAGCACCTAGAAGAGGGCCTGGAACACAGGAGATGCCCAGTGTTGAGTTGAAGTTGATGAATAAATGGTAGTTGATGCTGCTACAATAACATTTGTTTAACTTTGTTCTGAGATAAGTGGAGATTCACATTCAGTTGTAAGAAATAATATGGCAAGATCCCATATACCCTTCACCCAGTTTTCCCTAATCTTGGATAACTGTAGTGCTGCTATAGTATTACTTTTGGACATGCTGATGGGAAGGAGAAAACTGTCCCCAAAGATAAGGCCTTTTCAAAGACGAATGTTAATTTTTATTTTGTTTCTCTCAGATGTAGCAAGAATCGTGGTCAGTAGCTCAGGTCTGGAGTCTGAGTGCCTGGGCGGGGTGAAATCCAGCCCCCACCACTTACTATCACTGGGCACCAACCTCTGCTTGTGTGACCTCTTCCTCTGTAAGGTAGGAGTAATAATCGGGCCTACTTACAGAGGAGCTTCGAAGAGTAGATGAGAGAATAATAAAGTGTTTTACCACGCCTGGATCACAGGCGGTTCTCAATAAGCGTTTGAGCCCTGAGGCATTTGAGCCCTGAGGCAAACCAATTACAACGTTACAATGGGTAGTGCTTCATTTATATGCTATACACACGCGCATGTTTGCATCTGTTCTGGATCTGCCAACAGGTGAAGTGTCTCCATCCAGAGCAGGGATGTTTCCGGTTCGTTTCCCGGTCCCTCACCCCCAGCCATTTCCAATATAGCTGATTGAACCAGGCAGTGACCCAAGGGCAGCTAATCCGTAGCCTGGCCCATGATGGGATGTAACAGAGGGGTATATAGAAAGAAGCCTCAAGGTGTAGCCAGGCCACAAAGGTCTGTCCGATAGTCTCCATTTGCCCCTCCAAGCCTCCTGGCCACTCTCTCCGCTGGCGCCGGCCTGGGAGACTGGGCCCCCTACCCTTAGGTGGGAGGGGAGAGAGGCGGGATCTTTCTTGCCCTTGCTCCCTCCCACCTGTTGTGGTTGGCAGCAGTTCATTCCTCTCCAAGGTCTCAGCCCCTCCAGGGCAGCCCTCCCTCCGCCCGGCCCTCTCTCTAAGTTCCCTGACTGTTCCCGCCTCAGCCTGCAGGCTTAGGGGTGATGGGCTCCCTACCGCTGCTGGCCCCAGCGTGCTGCTCCAGGCCTCACTGGCTTCCCTTCACCTGGCCTCTCCTCTGACAAGAATGCAAACTGGTGCAGCCACTATGGAAAACAGTATGGAGAGTTCTCAAAAAATTAAAAATAGACATACCATATGATCCAGCTATCCCACTACTGGGTATTTATCCAAAGAACATGAAATCAATAATTCAAAAAAATCTATGCACCTCTATGTTCATCACAGCATTATTCACGATAGCCAAGACGTGGAAGCAACCCAAGTGCCCATCAATGAATGACTGGGTAAAGAAGATGTGGTATATATACACAATGGAATACTACTCAGCCATAAAAAAAGTCAAAATTGTGCCATTTGCAAATTCATAGATGGACCTTGAGGGTATTATGTTAAGGGAAATAAGTTAGACGGAGAAAGACAAATACCGTATGATCTCACTCATATGTGGCAGATGAACAAACAAACACATAGATAACAAGAACAGATTAGTAGTTACCAGAGAGGAAGAGGCTGGGGTGGAGGGTGAAAGGGGTAAAGGGGCACATGTGTATGGTGAAGGATAAAAACTAGACTGTTGGTGGTGAACACAATGCAGTCAATACAGAAGCTGAAATATAATGACGTACACCTGAAATTTACACAATGTTATAAACGAATGTGACCTCAATAAAATAATTTTTTTTTAAATGCCCAAGGTCACATAACAAGAAAAAAAAAGAATCTCTTATTCATCAGGGTCTGGTCTCTTTCCTCTCTGCATCCTGACTGATACAAGGGGTCCCGGCACGTGGAAGCTATGAGGAAGCAGAGACTGAGAGTAAGCAGATGGTAGGAGGCAGAGAAAAGTTCTGTATGTGTGTGCGTAAGGAAACAAACAGAGAAATCTGCTTCAGTTCCTGACAGGTTTCCGGTGAAAGTTGCATTTCCACATTCATATCAATATCGGCTCCTTTCTTTGCTTTTAGTTGAATGTTGAGCTTTTCCTTCTTGTCTAATCTCTTACGCCAACCTTTCCCGTCACCTCTCAGAGACAGCCTCTCTTGAACGTTTTCTGGTTTCAGTTTTGCTGATGTCTAACACCCATAACTCTACATGATTCACTTCTCTCTTGCTTCTTGATCTACTCACTTTAGACGCTCTGTGCCGTCACCATATGAAAGATGAAGGTTGGGCTTGTGCAGCACTGCCTCATTACTCTCTGCCTAATGATCGATGACTTACTCTTTTTAAAATAATTGAGTTACCATTGTAACTGTAAAGAATATACTTAAATGTCTGTATGGTATTCCATGAAATATGGACAGTATCTCTTCCTCTCTACTCATAAGACATGGAATCAGTACCTCTCTCCTTTTCCCACCTCTCCTCTCTCCCTGTCACATCCATTCTGTTATCAATTATGTCTTTACTTTTTACCCAGTTAGGTCATCAATAGTCACCTTCTCTCTGCAGCCACAATGAGGTCTTCTGTGCTTTTTCATTCATTGACTTTAAGAATTTAACTCCCATTAAATGGGTTTACATTTTTATGACTGTGTAATATTGTCTGGGGTGCGGATGGATTGTCTGTGCTGGAATTACTTCTCCCGGACCAGTTTAACAGGATCCTAGAGGGGTCATCCGTGCAAGGAGCACATTCCTAGCAGCAAGGTCAAATGGAGTCTCTTTCCTGACGACTCCTCGAAGCTTTGATGCTGCAAACCTGCCGTATCCCAGTTTGTTTCCTATGCAGCCCGTGACTTTCTTGTGCAGCGTTTTGTTTTCCTTGAGTTTCTTGTTGCCTTTCTCCTTTTTCCTTTTGCTTTATCTAGTTTTTTCAGTCCTGCTTTCTCTGCAGATGGTCCTTCTTCCCAAGGCTATCCCTCCTGGAGCTTTTGCCTCTGCTCCAGCTCTGGCTCTTTGCCCTCTGGGTGGGTGGCACAGCTCCATCGGGAACCGCCTTTCACTGCTCCTCTGTGAAGAAGGCCACTTGTTCCTAACCCTTTGTCATCTTCTTTCTTGTTTTCTTTATTTTGCTGGACAATATCCTCAAATTACTTGCTAAGAAAGGGCTTAGAGGAGGTAAGCTTTCTGAGTCCTTGCATATCTGAAAATCTTTCCTCTGCCTTCCCACTGACGGATGGCTTGGTGGGCTACAGAATTTAGGCTGACACAGTGTTCCCTCAGACACTGGGAAGATTGGTCCTTCTAACATTCAGTGTTGCTGGTATTAGGTTTGAAGTAGATTTGATTCTTTTCCTTCATAGGTGACAAGTTTTTGTCTCTTAAAGATTTGATATTTTCTTTCTGAAAATGGTTTTACAAGGGTGTATCTAGATTTGAGTCTTTTCTCATTTATAGTGCTGGGTACTCAGTGGGTCTTTTAAATCCAAAGCCATGTGCATCTCAACTCTGGGAAAGTCCCTTCTTCATAGCTTCATAGTTTACTTCCTCTCATCTTTCTGGGGGACACTTACCAGTTAGATGCTAGACCTCAGTGACTGGGCCTAATTTTTCATTTCTTTTCCTTTATGTATATTTTTATTTTTGTCTCAGTTTTTGGTCCTTTTTTCACCCCCTAGCCTCTGGGGGATTTTTTAAACCTTATGTTTAGTCCTATTTAATTTCTAATTTTGGCGATCATATTTTAAAAATCTAATAGGGTTCTTATTTTCTATGCCTTTTGCATAGCAACTCCTTCTTGTTTATGGATGTACTATACTCTCAAAACTCTCTGGGGTTATTAGAGATTTTATTTTAGGTTCTCTTCTTTTTTCTCAATTTTATTTGGTTTCTCTGGAGTCAGGGCCTCAGTTTATCTCACCTTTCTCTTTAAGAATGCTGGTTCTCTTCATGGCTAGTGATCAGGCTAAGTTCTAAGGGCTGGCCAGCTGCTGCGGGTGAGTTTCTCCACAAGCTCTCTCACTGAGTGGCATGCCCATGGGTAGCCCAGTGTAGGTCAGGCCTTGTGTCAGGGTGAATGGATGAGGTGCCAGCCCTGGAGCTGAGAGCTTCCCAGTGCCAGGAAGAGTATGGCTTCCCTCTGGGATCCCATCATCCACACTGTAAACCTTCACTACCGCCAATAGCATTGTCAATACATTCATTGAAGAGTCCCCTACTTTTTGCCTAGGGGAGGATATAAATATCTGTAGCCTGAACTTCACATACAGCGAATCTCCCTTTAAAAAAAACTGGTTTGAATGAGTTTCTGTTTTTCCAGTGCAGATGTTAAATAAGTATTTCACATAATGTACAAGGATTATACCAACCTCACCACTCACCTGTAAGAAGTCCTAAGTATATAATAGGGGGTAAGAACCCAGTCCTGGATCAGATAGATCCTACTAACTCGTGATCGCTACTTAATTTCTCTAAGACTTCAATTCTTCCTCTGTAAAATGGGGATAACAACAGTACCTACCAGAGAGAGAGAGTGTGAAAACCACGTGAGGAAATGGACTCGAGGTGCTGGGTACACAGTAGCAGTTCATGTGCATGAGCTGGTAATCTGTTTTCTTTTTTTCCCGACTTTACTGAGATATTACTGACATATAACATATGTAAGTTTAAGGTGTACAATGGGATGACTTGATACATTGTGAAATTATCACCACAATAAAGTTAGTTAACACCTCCATCCCCTCACATAATTACCATTTTTTTGTGTGTGGTGATAATGCTTATGATTTACTCTCTTAATTTTCAAGTATATAATAGAGTATTGTTAACTACAGTCACCGTGCTGGACATTAGCTCCCCAGAACTTATGCATCTTATAACTGAAAGTTTGTACACTTTGACCAGCATCTCCCCATTTCCCCCACCCCCCCGCCCCTGATGTGTTTGGCTTTTTTAGAGTCCACAAATAAGTGAGAACATACAGTATTTGTCTTTCTCTGTCTGACTTATTTCACTTAGCATAATGCCCTCAAGGTCCATCCATGTTGTCGCAAATGGCAGAATTTCCTTCTTTTTTATGGCCAAATAATATTCCAGTCCAACATTTTCTTTATCCATTCATCCATTGATGGACACTTAGGTTGGTTCCGTGTGTTGGCTATTGTGAATAAAGCTGCAAGGAGCATGGGGGTGCAGATATCTCTTTGAATTAGTGTTTTTATTTATTTATTTATTATTTATTTATTTTTTATTTTTTATTGTGGTAACATTGATTTATAACATTGTATAAATTTCAGGTGTACATCATTATACTTCTATTTCTGCATAGATTACATCCTGTTCACCATCAAAATGCTAATTACAATCCATCACCACACACATGTGCCTTAATCATCCCTGTCGCCCTCCTCCCTCCCTTCTTCCCCTCTCATAACCACCAATCCAATCTCTGTCTCTATGTGTGTGTTTGTTTGTTGTTGTTGTTATCTTCTACTTATGAGTAAGATCATACAGTATTTGACCTTCTCCCTCTGACTTATTTCGCTTAGCATAATACCCTCAATGTCCAACCATGTTGTCACAAATAGCTGGATTTCATCGTTTCTTATGGCTGAGTAGTATTCCATTGTGTATATATACCACATCTTCTTCATCCATTCGTCCCTTGATGGGCACTTAGGTTGCTTCCAAGTCTTGGCTGTTGTGAATAACGCTGCAATGAACACAGGGGTGCATGTCTCTTCATGCCTTGGTGTTTTCATGTTCTTTGGATAAATACCCAGCAATGGAATAGCTAGATCGTATGATAGTTCTATTCTTAATTTTTTGAGGAATCTCCATACTCTTTTCCATAGTGGCTGCACCAGTTTGCACTCCCACCAGCAGTGTATGAGAGTTCCCTTCTCTCCACATCCTCCCCAACACTTGTTGTTTCCTGTGTTGTTAATTATAGCCATTCTGATGAGCGTGAGGTGATATCTCATTGTAGTTTTGATGTGTATTTCCCTGATAGTTAATGATGTTGAACTTCTTTTCATGTGTCTGTTGGCCATCTGTATATCTTCTTTGGAGAAATGTCTCTTCAGCTCTTTTGCCCATATTTTAATTGGGTTGTTAGTTTTTTTGTTGTTGACATGTATGAGGTCTTTATATATTTTGGAGATTAACCCTTTACTAGATATATGGTTTGCAAATATCTTCTCCCAATTGTTAGGTTGTCTTTTTGTTTTGTTGATGGTTTCCTTTGCTGTGCAGAAGCTTTAGTTTGATGTAGTTCCATTTGTTTATTTTTTCTATTGTTTCCCTTACCCAGTCAGACACTGTACTTGAAAATATGTTGCTAAGACCGATGTCGAAGAGCATACTGCCTATGTTTTTTTCTAGAAGTTTCATGGTTTCAGGTCTTACGTTCAAGTCTTTAATCCATTTTGAGTTAATTTTTGTGTAGGGTATAAGATAATGGTCTACTTTCATTTTTTTGCATGTGGCTGTCCAGTTTTCCCAACACCATTTATTGAAGAGACTTTCTTTTCTCCACTGTATGTTTTTGGCTCCTTTGTTGAAAATTAGCTGTCCATAGATGTGTGGGTTTATTTCTGGGCTCTCAGTTCTGTTCCATTGATCTTTGTGCCTCTTTTTGTGCCAGTACCATGCTGTTTTGGTTACTATAGCTTTGTAGTATATTTTGAAATCAGGGAGTGTGATATCTCCAGCTTTGTTCCTTTTTCTCAGGATTGCTTTAGCTATTCAGAGTCTTTTGTTGTTTCACATAAATTTTAGGATTCTTTATCCTATTTCTGTGAAAAATGTTTTTGGAACTTTGATAGGGATTGCATTGAATCTATAGATTGTTGTAGGAAGTATGGATATTTTAACTATGTTAATTCTTCCATCTGCGAGCACAGCATATCTTTTCCATTTCTTTGTGTCTTCTTCAATTTCTTTCAACAATGTTTTATAGTTTCCAGTGTACAGATCTTTCACCTCTTTGGTTAATTTTATTCCTAGGTATTTCATTATTTTTGTAGCAATTGTAAATGGGATTGTAGTCTTAATTTCTCTTTCTGCGACTTTGTTGTTAGTGTATAGAAATGCAACTGATTTTTGTATGTTCATTTTGTATCCTGCAACTGTACTGTATTCATTTATTATTTCTAAAAGTTTTTTGGTGGATTCTTTAGAGTTATCTATATATAAAATCATGTCATCTGCAAATAGTGATGGTTTCACTACTTTCTTTCCAATTTCAATCCCTTTCATTTATTTTTCTTGCCTGATTGCTCTGGCTAGGACTTCCAATACTATGTTAAATAGGAGTGGTGAAAGTGTGCATCCTTGTCTGGTTCCTGTTCTTACAGGGATAGCTTTCAGTTTTTCACCATTGAGGATGATATTAGCTGTGCATTTGTCATATATGACCTTTATTATGTTGAGGTGCTTTCCTTCCATACCCATTTTATTCAGAGTTTTTATCATAAATAAATGCTGTATCTTGTCAAATGCTTTCTCTGCATCTATTGAGATGATTATGTAATTCTTATTCTTCATTTTGTTAATGTGGTGTATCACGTTGATTGATTTGTGGATGTTGAACCATCCCTGCATCCCTGGAATAAATCCCACTTGATCATGGTGTATGATCTTTTTAATGTATTGTTTTACTGAATTTGCTAGCCTTTAGTTGAGGATTTTTGCATCGATGTTCATCAGTGATATTGGCCTGTAATTTTTTTGTGTGTGTGTTGTCCTTGTCTGGTTTTGGTACCATGGTAACGTTGGCTTCATAGAATGAGTTAGGAAGCTTCCCTCCCTCTTCCACTTTTTGGAAGAGTTTGGGAAGGATAGGCATAAAGTCTTCTTTGAATGTTTGGTAGAATTCACCAGAGAAGCTGTCTGGTCCTGGACTTTTACTTTTCGGGAGGTTTTTGATTACTGTTTCGATCTCCCTACTGGTGATTGGTCTATTCAAATTCTCTATTTCTTCGGGATTCAGTTTTGGAAGGTTGTATGATTCTAAGAATTTATCCGTTTCTTCTAGATTATCCAATTTGTTGGCATATAGCTTTTTATAGTATTTTCTTATAATCTTTTGTATTTCTGAGATGTCTGTTGTAATTTCTCCTCTTTCATTTCTGATTTTACTTATTTGAGCCTTTTCTCTTTTATTTTTGGTGAGTCTAGCTAAAGGTTTGTCAGTTTTGTTTATCCTTTCAAAGAACCAGCTCTTGGTTTCACTGATTTTTTTCTATTTTCTATTTTTTTATTCTCTATTTCATTTAGTTCTGCTCTGATTTTTATTCTTTTCCTCCTTCTACTGATTTTGGGCTTTGTTTGTTCTTCTTTTCCAGTTCCTTTAGGTGAACTGTTAGATTGTTTATTTGAGATTTCTCTTGTTTTTTGAAATAGGCCTGTATTTCTATAAACTTCCCTCTTAGAACCACTTTTGCTGTATCCCGTAAATTCTGGCATGTCCTATTTTCATTTTCACTTGTCTCCAGGTATTTTTTTATTTCTCCTTTGATTTCTTCATTGACCCAATTGTTGTTCAATAGCATTTTATTTAATCTCCACCTGTTTGTGGCTTTTCTGATTTTCTTCCTATAGTTGATTTCTAGTTTCATACCATTGTGATCAGAAAAGATGCTTGGTATTATTGCAATCTTCTTAAATTTATGGACACTTGTTTTGTGGCCTAATATGTGATCAATCCTGGAGAATGTTCCATGTACATTTGAAAAGAATGTGTATTTTTTGGTTTTTGGATGGAACATTCTGTGTATATCTACTGAGTCCATCCAATCTAGTGTGTCATCTAAGGCCAATGTTTCCTTATTGATCTTCTGTTTGGATGATCTATCCATTGGTGTAAGTGGAGTGTTCAAGTCCTGTACTACTATTGTGTTACTGTCTATTTCTCCTTTTATGTCTGTTAATAATTGCTATATATATTTAGGTGCTCCTATGTTGGGTACATAGATATTTATGTGTATTATATCCTCTTGTTGGATTGTTCCCTTGATCATTACGTATTCCCCTTCATTGTCTCTTGTGACAGTTTTTGTTTTAAAGTCTGTTTTGTCTGATATGACCATTGCTACCTCAGCTTTCTTTTCATTGCCATTTGCATGGAATGTCTTTTTTCATCCTTCACTTTCAGTTTGTGAGTGTCTTTAGGTCTGAAGCATATATATATGGGTCTTGTTTTTTTATCCAATCAGCCACCCTATACCTTTTGACTGGAGCATTTAGTCCATTGACATTTAAAGTAGCTATTGATAAGTATGTACTTATTGCTATTTTTAAACTTTTTTTCTGGGTGTTTTAGTAGTTCTTCTCTGTTCCTTTCTTCTTCTCTTGTTCTCTTCCCTTGTAGTTTGATGGCTTTCTTTAGTATTATGTTTAGGTTCCTTTCTCTTAGTTTTTTGTGTATTTATTATAGGTTTCTGACTTGTGATTACCATGAGGTTCTTATATAATAACCTACGTATATAACAGTCTATATTAAGTTGATCTCTCTTTAGTTTGACCTCTTTCTTAAAGCTCTACTCTTTTACTCCCCTCCTCCCACATTTTATGTTTTTGATATCATAGCTAACCTCTTTTTTGTGCGTTTGTATCTGTTACCCTCTTATCATGGAAATAGATCATTTTTTCCTATTTGTGGTCTTCTCTTTCCCCCTTAAATAAGTCCCTTTAGCATTTCTTGTAGGACTAGTTTCTTGGTGATAAACTCCTTTAATTTTTGCTTGTCTGGGAAACTCTTTATCTCTCCTTCCATTCTGAATGATAACCTTGCTGGGTAGAGTATTCTTGGCTGTAGGTTTTTTCCTTTTAGCACTTTAAATATATTGTGTCATTCTCGTCTAGCCTGTGAGGTTTCTGCTGAGAAGTCAGCTGATAGCCTTATGGGGTTTCCTTTGTATGTAACTTGTTCCCTTTCTCTTGCAGCTTTTAGGATTCTCTCTTTATCTTTAATTCTGGACAATTTAGTTATGACGTGTCTTGGTGTGGGCCTCTTTGGGTTTATATTTTTTGGTGCTCTCTGTGCTTCCTGTACCTGGATGTCTGTTTCCTTCCTTAGGTTAGGGAAGTTTTTAGCTATTATTTCTTCAAATAGATTCTCTGCCCCTTTGTCTCTCTTTTCTCCTTCTAGGACACCTATAACACGGATGTTAGTGTACTTGATGTTATCCCAGAGGTCCCTTAGACTGTCCTCATTCTTTTTTATTTTCTTTTATCTGTTCAGCTTGGGTGATTTCCTCTAGTCTTTTGTCCAGCTCACTGATGTGTTCTTCTATATCCTCTACTCTACTATTGAGTCCCTCTAGTGAATTTTTCATTTCCAGTATTGTATTTTTTATTTCTGATTGGTTCTTTTTTATATCTTCCATTTCTTTGTTGACGTTCTCACTGAGTTTCTTCATTCTTCTCCCAAGATCAGTGAGCATCCTGATGACTCTTTGTTTGAACTCTTTGTCAGGTAGATTGCTCATTTCTGTTCCATTTAGTTCCTTTTCTGGGGTTTTGTCCTGTTCCCTTACTTTGAACATGCTCCTTTGCCTCCTCATTTTGCCTCTTTCTCTGTGCTTCTGTCTGTGTATTAGGTAGGTCAGCTCCGGGTCTCCTGATCTTGGAGAGCTGACCTTATGTAAGTGATGCCTTATGAGGCCCAGCAGTGTGCTTCCCTCTCATCACCAGTTCCAAATGTTCCAGAAGTGACCCCTATGTGGGTTACAGGTGTCCTGTTGTGGCAGGGTTGCTGTTGCTGTAGGTGCCCAGGGAGGCTGAGCTGTCCCCCTGGCCAGCTGGTTTTAATGCTCAGCTGCGTGTGGTTATCGTGGACCATTCAGTCTCTTTACTGGGTGGGGGGAGCCCCAGCACAGTTGGCTGCAAGGTCTAATAGCACATTCCTGTTGCAGTTTTTCTATTAAGTGGGTAAGCCCCCAGCATGGCTGTTTGTTAGGCTCCGGGGCTTACAATTGCTATAGGCCTCCAGCCTATAAGGCTTTAGCTCTCTGAGGATTGCAGCCGGGTGGGGCTGGATCCAGGCACAGGAGCACCCAATTGTTTCAGGCTTTGGAAGGTGGGGCCAATCCCCTATGTGGCTGTTTGAGAAGCACAAGTCTTCTACAGCTGACAAGCCCCAGTGCCAACAGGGCCACAAACACAGTCAACACAGTTCTGCCCCATGCATGTGTCCCAACCCCATGAAGCAGGCCCAGTCATCCCATGGAAGAGGCCCCACACACTCCACCCACTCCTTGCACACGCCCTGCCCCGGAGAGGTGGACCCACTCGCCAGGCTGCAGACAATCCAGGTTATGTAGCCTATGCAGGCCTACAAGTTGCCTGGGGGCTTGTTGGGTGGGGCCAGTCCCTAGGGCGGGCTGCTTTCCTTAGCTGAGCTGGATTAAATTGGTGCTCTAGTGAGTGGGGCAGACCCTGGGCAGAGAGGCCAGGGGCAGAACTCTAATGGCATCTGCCAGTGTCTGTGTCAGCACACCCACACCAGGTCACAACAATGGCTGCCGCCAATGTCCCAGTCCCTCAAGAGGTCTCACCTTTCACTGAGATGCACTCAGAGCCTATCAAGTGGGTCCCTTTTCACTAAAGTACTGTGCACCTTTCTTTCTGGTGGATTTAGGTAGCTTTCCAAAATGGATAAGTTCGTGTGTGTGCCCTTTAAGAGCCAGCTTTAATATCCTTTTTTTTTTTTTAATTTGTGACTCTTTTATTTATTTTTTATTTTTATTTTTTTTAATTTTTTTGTGAGGAAGATCAGCCCTCAGCTAAAATCCATGCTAATCCTCCTCTTTTTGCTGAGGAAGACTGGCCCTGGGCTAACATCCGTGCTCATCTTCCTCCACTTTATGTGGGACGCCGCCACAGCATGGCCTGACAAGAGGTGCATCGGTGTGTGCCCGGGATCCGAACCTGGGCCGCCAGCAGCGGAGCGTGAGCACTTAACCGCTATGCCACGGGGCCGGCCCCTAATTTCCTTATGTCCCAGTTTTTCTGGGGGTATTCCCTGTTGTTGTTAGTAGCCGAAAAAGGCAGATATTATGACACTCGTCTTGATTGTACTGGGTCCAAAAAATGCTTATAGCAGCAACGCTCCCTGGCTCAGATCCCCCACTCCTCCAGGGAGGGCTGCGTACCTCTGGGTTGCTCCCAGGCAGGCGGCCATGAACTGCTGCAGCTTGTGAGGTGGCATTTTTTCTCTCCAGGAGGGAATTTCTGCGTCTTCCACCTCAGTCAGGACAGTTGTTTGTTGCAGGAGTTCCTCTTATCTAGTTTTCAGTTCTCTCCCAGGGGTAATTGTTCCAAGAGTAGTTATAAGTCTGCTGTGTCCATGGGAGGAGGTGAGTTCAGAGTCCGCCTAGGCTGCTATCTTGACCTCTCCCCTCCTTTGCCCATTTTTTAATTGGGTTGTTTGTTTTTTCACTATTGAGTTGTACGAGTTCCTTACATATTTTGGACATTAACCCTTTATCAGATATGTGGCTTGCAAATATTTTCTCCCATTTCATAGGTTGCCTTTCTATTTGGCTGATTGTTTCATTTGCTGTACAGAAGCTTTTTAGTTTGATGTCGTTTCACTTGTTTATTTTTGTTTTTGTTGCTTGTGCTTTGGGTGTCAAATCCAAAATATCATTGCCAAGACCCATGTCAAGGAGCCATTTCCCTATGTTTTCTTCTAGCAGTTTTATAATTTTAGGTCTTACATTTAAGTCTTTAATCCATTTCAAGTTAATTTTTGTGAGGGGTGTAAGATAGGGGTCCAATTTCATTCTTTTGTATGTGAATATCCAGTTTTCCCAACACTATTTATTAAAAAGATTATCCTTTCCCCACTGAGTATTCTTTGTCAAATATTCGGTGACCATATATGCACGGGTTTATTTCTGGGCTCTCAGTTCTGTTCCACTGGTGTTTATGTCTGTTTTTATGTCAGTACCATACTGTTTTGATTATTATAGCCTTGTAATATAGTTTAAAATCAGGAAGTGTGATGCCTCCAGCTTTGTTCTTCTTTCTCAGGATTGCTTTGGCTATTCAGGGTCTTTATCAGTTTCCTTTGGTGGTGTGGTGTTTCCTTGATTATTCCTGATCCTTGTGGTCTTGAGTTGGTGTCTGCGCATTTGAGGAAGCAGGCGCCACTTCCGGTCTTTACACACTGGCGTCAGCAGGCCAAGCTCTTCAGCAGTCAGCCCATGCAGAGATTCTGGGTGGGTTGTCTAGTGGTGTCAGCTGGCAAGTTTGCTACTGGAGTCCTTGGGCAGACAGGTCTGGTGCCTGGGTCAGCAGGTGGGCAGGTCTGGTGCTTGGGTACACTGGGGACCAGCCTGGAGCCTGGGTTCACTGAGGTGAGCCTGGCTTGAGTCTGCCTGTGTCTGTGGGAGCCAGTGTGGGGTCCGAGTCCATGGGGGCTACCTTGGTGCTGGGGTGGGCCATGGGCCTGGGTCCACAGTAGTTGGCCTGGTGCTGGGGTGAGCTGGGAGCCTGGTGCCCTGGGAGCCACCTAGGGCTGCGGGAATTGGCCTGCGCTGGGGTGGCTGGCGCTGGGGTCTCTGGTGAATGGGTGCTCACTTTATGCTCCTTCTCCCAAGGGGAGGGTGTCTCTCTCCATGCTGGGCTGCCAGGCGTGGGGGTGGTAATGCAGGTGATGTGAGTCTATCTTTCCTTCCCTCCTAAATGCATCTTTTCTCATTTCTGTGCTTCATCCAGGTGCTGCAATCCCTCACCTGGAATCCTTAGCTCCTGTGAAAGTATTTTCGTACATGGATATTTGTTCAAATTGTTATTTCCAGGAGAAGATGGGTGCTAGAAATCCCTAAACCACCATTTTGCTGATGTCCACTAATTTGTTTTTGGTACAAGGATGGAGAATTCATTTAGCTTGGCAAAACGTCCTTAAGATGAAAGAAGCTTTTGAATTGTTAACAATATGTCATTTGTTACTTCATTCAAAAGTACTTTGTTTATTATATAAAAGTATAATAAAATTTAAAAATGTAAGAATCTAATGAGTCAACAATTTGATTAAATTTTCTTTTTATAGGCCCATTTCTTTTCCCCTGAGAAATAAATGTATAATAATTTCAATAAAAAGATGTAGTTGAGAATGCAAGGAGAATGGAGTGGCCACGGAACCACGCGGGAGAGGCGGCAGCAGCTCTGGCCCCACCACGTCACCTGGAGAATCTCCCTTGGCTGTGGCGCGGGATCCCACGGGCAGGAATCAGCTTAGATCATAGATAATGCGACCAGAATGAAAACATTAAAAGGATGCTCGAACGTTTCTTCTTCCTCTGTCTTTTACCAGAAACGAAACATGTGACCTGGGTGAGAATTAGGCCGATGAGAATTAGCCTTCCAGAGGTGCCTCAGGAACATACTTTAGCGCATGCTTTTCTTTGGAACCCCCGTCCTATTTTCCATTTATTAATGCCTACTTCTTCCTCTGTGCTTGCAAGAAGCTTCTCTTTTTCTAAGCCCCTTATGGTCAGTATTACAGATGTCTCAAATTGAAGGGATGTGGTGATATAAAAATCCAGGAGACCTCAGACCAGGCAAGCTAGCCTAAAGGCTCTGTGGGTGGCAATGCCTTGGTGGTGTTATCTCAGTTGAGATCCAACCAACCCCGTGTTCCAGGTCTAGAGCCTGATTTGGCCAGAACGAGTTCACCTCTCAGTGGTGGGTACAGTTATCCAAACTCACGGAGGCTGAGTTGCATAATCAGAAATCTGGTGTGTTATTTTATAAGTGAGAAATACCTCTCACGCAGACCACAAATGCTTATGTTAGCATGGTATGATACTTCTGTGCTTCAGTTTTCTGATCTGTGAAGTGGAGATAAGTACGTATTTACCCCCAGAGTTGTAAAATAACACGTTCAATGCCTGTTACAAAGAAGGGCATTAATAAATAATTAATAAACTACTAATGAATAAATTAACTCCACATCCCTCATTGTTTCAAGTTCTTGGATTTCTTTCTCTCGGATTAAAGAGCATGCATATAATGACACGCATGTATGGAGCTCTCACGGATTAAGCTCCTCCTGGAGCACAGAATTAGGGGCCACTGAGTAAAAAGCACACCCTTGTGTGTCCGTGTGCCTATCCATCCTAGCTGGTGGTGAATCCTTCAGCTGCACCCTTCTCTATGCTGTAGGGTTGGATTTTGCCTACAGTTATAATTACAGGGAGTGATTTCATGCTTAACCAAAGGAACAAATAGTGCAAGGAATTTTTTTTTAATGCGTGTGTCTTGAGGTTGAATCAGATTAAAATTGTTTGGGCTTCTGGGCAACAACTTGTCTTCGATATTTTAATTTAGCGTTTCAGTCACAGTCCTGTTGTTAATATCCAAATCAACAGCACTTTTATTACCAGGCACTCCAGCATGTTAAAGATCAAAGTGAAAGGTAACACATGAACAAGAAATGCTCTCCTGCCATTCTTTCAGTTTGAAACCCATCTCTCTGGTGGTTTTCACTTTGAGGAAGGGGAGCCATGATGTGAATTATAAGCCAGAGAAGAACCAAGTCGGGAACAGAACCGTTTCAATGTACTTATCATAGCTCCTATCCAAATGATCTCACCTTGGCACTGGGCAGTCGTGCAGGTGTAGAAGATAAGGAAGCATCTGGAACTGAAGTGTAATTAAAGAACTAAGGAAAGGGCCAGCCTGTGCACAGGCTGTGTGCTGTGGTGTCAGCAGAAACACACTGACAATATCCTCACTGAGTTGTCTCCACGCACAGGATAGAAGGAGCTTGTGACAGTGCGCAAAGAGGGAACGCCGCGATCCACACACGGAATTTACTGCAATGTCTTCTGAAGTCCTTCAACTACCGCCACCACCCCACTGTCCCGCCGCCCTGCCTCTGCACAGCGGGTCATTCCTTTCCACACCATCCAAGTATGCCCTCTCATGTCGTCCTCACAGCTGGGGGAGAGAGGCAGGGAAATAAAGAAAGGGAAGCTCAGATACAGCCACAACCAGCCCAAGGTCATAAAAGTAGTAAAAAGTGGAACCAGGACTGGAAACCAGGTTTCTGGTACTGAGACGCCAAAGGAGGGACCAGTCTGTGGTAAGCATCACAGCGAGAGCAAAGGCGGTTTCATGTCTATGACACTGACAAGCATGGAGAAAGGAAAAACAAACCCCTCACCCCCAAACCACCCAAGTGGAGGTACAGAAAACCTTCAGATGAGGTCACACCCTGTTCTCATTTCCAGTAGGCAAAGAAGGGACTTTGAAAACAGCTTCAGTGGTTAATAATCTGTGAGGGTGAGGGAAGGAATCTTTTTCTCTGCTCTCTAATAGGACACCTCTATGTGGGAACACCAGCTGGTGCCCTGAGGAGTTGCCCTAGGGGTAGGGTAGGGACGGGTTGCTGGGAAGCACTGGTGACTTGCCCTGCCAACTCTGTCCTTCCGTCTTTCCTCCCTCCCTCCCTCCCCTTCTCCCCCTTCCCTGCCATCCTCTCTCCCTCACTATCTGTATCTCTGTGTTTGTCTCTTTCTTTGCTAACTGTTAAAAACTTTTTACCATGGTACATTTCAAACCTATAGAAATGTAGAAAAACTAGTATAACAGAGCCCCATTTGGCCAAGCTTTTGAGGTATGTTTTTCCCACTGCCTTCCATTTAAGCGGGCACAGCTCTGCCCTTCCTTGTCCCCGAACACCTCCTGTTCAGGCTTTTGTTCCCAATACGGTGAGGAGATTCTGTCGGGTTTTCTTCGAGGGAGATGCCAGGCTGCGAGGTAGAGGAGTGCCCTGATGGTCAAGGAGACGAATGCCCCCTCTAGGAGAGGTTCCTAGAGGAAGGCGGGCCGCAGACGGAGATGGGGTTCTAGAAGGTGCCTCTCCAAGGATGTGACCTGTCCTAATGATACACCTACGCCAGAGATGCGTCCCGGATCGCATGTTGCCACCTGTTTTGCAAACCTCCAGTTTCAGGCAGCAAATCTCGTCTTTGGCTGGGAATATGTTTGGCTTTACCTCGGTGGGAAGGAGCAAGTCCGAAAAGTCTTTCTTCCTTTCTCATCCTCAAGGTCAGCTGTGAAAGGACCAATCAGGCTGTAAACTTGAAACAGAGGGATAACGCCTGGGGAGAAGAGGGGAGAGCAGCGTGTGGGCAGAAGCCAGAACGGCGGAGCCGGGGGCGGCGGGCGGCATAGGCGAGTGGCTCAGGGAGATCGGCGTCAGGGGAGCAGGTGCAGCCGCAGCGGGCGGTGTCCTGTGTGCCAGGACGACTTCCTGGCCACTGGGGCGCTCAAGCCCCAGCGTGGCTTTTCCATGGGCGGCTCAGATCTCCCTCCTTGATGCCTCTACAGCAGAAGAGCCAAAAGGCGGATCTGCGCACACATGATTAAATGTCTGAGGTCCGGTCCAGCGCAGAAAGCCCCCGGCACCAGGGTTGGGGTGTTCAGGCAGATGAGTAGGTCTTCCCACACCACCAGCCGCTCCCCCGTCTTTCGATCCCCAGCGCCGTCCTCCGCGCACCTCCCGTCGCTGCTGCAGACGCCAGAGCCCAGCTCCGCGCCCCTCGAGCAAAGCAGTCGTTGTCCCTGCCCTCTTCCCACCGGGCTCCGTCCCTGAGCCTCCTGAACACACCCGGCGGTAAGCTTCACAGGGGGTCCTGTGCACCTGGGTGCCCTCCAGCCTTCACTGTGTGGGTTGCGGCCCCGCCCAGTGTGTTCTTGGGGTGGGACTAGCCACCCCCCCCCAGGAGAACAAAACGCCCACTACGCCGCCCTGGGGGTATGGGGTCTTTTTTGAAATATTTTACACAGAACATTAAAAAAAGTCAGGTGCTCACTACCACAGATACATCTACATTTTAATTCACAGATTTAGAAATACACACACACATTTACATATATGTGTATGTGTGTATATATATATCTCCAATAGAATTTGCGGTTCCTGCTGGATCTAATCCAGCCAAATGGCGGGAAGTTTGGTGGACTCTTTCTCTGCAGTGGTTAATATTGCTTCAGGTAACTAATTAGTGTTTGTGATACTGGATTTTTAATTCCTATTCCAGAAGAACATATTGGTTCACAAATGCCACATCTAAGAAATGAAGTCAATTTGGGCAGATGGGAAAGTTCTGTGGAGACAGCTTGACTCTGTCATTACTTGCAGCCGTGTCACCTGTCTTTTTGCTACAAACTCTCAAACAGATGGTATATTTCAATTTCAATAACTTTATTGGCAATGCAAAAATCTGCAAGACCTGCCAAAAGTAATGCATCAAATAGCTGTGTTTAGAAACAGGTGTTATGCCACGTGTCTCAACTTCTTAGAAAAGTGAGCTCAAAGAGACCAGATTTTTTATTTCTCCACTCAGGAAACACTCTTGGGGGGGAAATTTTCAAATAGAGCAGAATTGGGAAGCTTTCTAATTAAGCAAATCTGTATTGACTTTTTTTCTGAGTAATGCCTAAAATTGATTGTATGCTTCTTATGTGCCAGGCTAAGCCCTTTACATAGCTCAGTGGTTGTCTGGACCTGCAGCATCAGCGTCACCTGGGAACTTGTGGGAATTACTGACCTAGTTTATCTCATTGAACCTGCCATTGACTCATCTCATTGACCCCTGCTACTGACTCAGTTTTACAGAGGAGGAAACTGACGAGCAGTTCTTTACCTAGAAAGTAGTGGAGTCACCAGCCTTAGAACCCAGGAGGTCTGGTTTAAGTCCTGGGCTATGTCACTTCCATATGATGTAAGTGGGAGTTCGTGTCTGACTTTAATATTTGCAATGAGTTAGTATTTCAGAACAAGAGCAATGACGTCTTTCAGCAGGAACAGAAGAAGCGAGGGAAGTGGGTGTAAGGACTCTCTGTAGGACGGGCAAGGGCCAAGTTAGCAGGGCCATGGGCAGTCACGGACAGGCCCCAGGACACCAGGCTGCCCTCTGGCCTGTATTACACTCTGTGCCCCAGATGGATGAGCTCTCACAGAAACTTCTGGAGCAAATGTAGATGGGACTTACTTGTCACCTCAAATTTAAAATCTGCTGGCTGTCGAGAGTGAGGATTTAATGCTAGACCCGTGAGAGACACAGGGTAGCGTGGAGATTCGGCCACTATCCAGTCTCTGCTCAATGCTTGGTGCTTCCACAGGACACAGATAGAAAATATTTGTGTGGCATACCAGAGTGACAAGGCTCAGAGGGCTGAGATGGTTAGTGCCTGGGACACACCAGGAGCCCATTCACTGCTCCAGGGCCATGCTCCCTGGCTGGGAAAGTAATTTAAACAGCCAACTTTTAGGGCTTGTACATATACGGGGTCTAATGCAGGCTGAATTTTTGCTCTGACCAAAGAAACAGCAATAACATCTAGTGTTTGGATCAGATTTTAAAATATGCAAAATGTTCTAGGGCTGGCCCGGTGGCACAAGCAGTTAAGTGCACGCGCTCCGCTGCGGTGGCTCGGGGTTTGCCGGTTCGGATCCCAGGCGTGCACCGACACACCACTTGTCAAGCCATGCTGCGGCGGCGTCCCATATAAAGTGGAGGAAGATGGGCATGGATGTTAGCCCAGGGCCAGTCTTCCTCAGCAAAAAGAGGAGGATTGGCAGATGCTAGCACAGGGCTGATCTTCCTCACCAAAAAAAAAAAAAAAGTTCTAAAAATGTGCTCTTCTGTCTTTCTCACAGCCACCTGAGGATATATTACTATTCCCATTTACAGATGAGGCAACTTAATCAATATGATTAATTGATTTGCTTAAGATGCTACAAGTGGAAGAAGAGGGTGTCCAGTCCTGTCTTCTCTTCTATTCTTAGGCTCCTTTCTCCTTTCCTCTGCCTGGGTCGGCCCCGGACAGAGACACCCACTCAGTGTATTCAGGGTTCCATTGTGTGGACAAATTCCTTTCTGCAAATTCAGATTATGATTCAGATCCACTAACTGCCTACACTTGCTCTAGTTATGAGAAGGAACAATTGGCATTTTAAGTACTTCTGAAAAGTCCAAACTAACCCTCCCAACACTCATAAAATGCTGGTTTTTTGTCTTTATGTTACCCCCTTTCTTTAGAGGAGGCTGAAGCCTATGACTCACTCAGGGGCATTAATTTCCAAGGGAATCCTTGAGAATTTTGTTTGTGCAGTTGACTGTTAAAAGCCAACTTTTTTTTTCCTTTCTGAAGTAGTTTAGAGGTGTTGCGTCTAAGGTGGGGTTTTTAAAGTCCCTGAACCATGTAGGAAGATTTTGCTAGAGGCACAAAGCATATGGTGCTTGTTTAAAAATGGATATAGCTTGATATTTTAATGAAATCTGAGACACTTAGCACTTTTGCAAGATGCTAAAAAATAAGACCTGTCAATGTCGAGTTTCTGTGGGCAGAACACGTGACGTCCCAAGGAGCCTGCACCTGGGGGCTCCCAGGACAGCTGTGGCTCACTCAAATCATTGCAGCAAGGCTGCTTTGCAAAAACTTTTTCCTTCTCCAAAATCACATCTGCAGGCACCCCTCCCCCCTCTTTACTTGCCTTTCTCAAAAGACAATTTTAAACTTTTTTGTACCTTTTGCAATTTTTCTAACATTTTATGCCCATATTCTGAAAAAAACCCAGCAAACCTAAATCTGGCAAAAATATGCTTTTTCATTTGTAATAAAGAAGACAGATATAGCTTATGTATTTGATTAAAATTATTTTTGATAATATTTTAATGTTTTTAACAGCTTTATTAAGACATTATTTACACATCATAAAATTTGCCCATTGTAAGTTTACAATTCAGTGATTTTTAGTCAATTTATAATGCTGTGCAACTGTCCCCACAGTCCACTTTGTGGTGGATTTCCATCACCCCCAAAAAGATCTCTCATATCTGTTTGCAGTCAACTGATTGAATTTTTTAACAGAGGTTTCAGTTTATTTTCCAAAACAGAATTCCCAATACTACCCGAGAACTTGACAGTTCTCATGGAGAGCTGGTTCTAGAGTTCTAGAAGCCCCTAGTTTTACATTCCTACCTGGCCCATGACATATGGAGTGAGGTGGTGTTGAAGAGGCTACCTTCCTAAGAGAGGTGAAAAATCATTTAAATCATTTTAGTCCTTGGGCCTTGGCCTACGTTGATATTCATGACCCTGAATTAACAAGTATTAGTTGGGCAGGGAGCAGGGAAATTTTAACTTATTTACCCATGCCTCCACCAAAACACCAACCAACTAACGTAAAGTCATGATGAACCGATGACGTACAGGAGGCAGTGGGACCCGGGCAGTAAGGTAAACACCAGAAGATCTAGACTGTGGTCTGGCTCTGCTTCTTCTTAGCCTTATAACCTGGGGAAAAATTCCCAACTGCTCGGACTCCGATCCTTCCTTTGTACTTACCTCACAGGGCTGTGGTGAAGATTCAACATTTGGAAAAGCACCTTGCTGATCACAAGGCATGAGGCAAGGGTAGGGAGGGGCCTCGATCAGGGCAGATGGTGAGTTCAGTTCCAATCACATACTGGGTTTGGGGGGCAGTTTGAGCCATTGTGGGTGTATGGGTTCCTGGAGGTGCTGTCCTGAGGTCTTCCTGAGGGTTTTGCTTCTGAATAAACTCAATTTTAGATGTAAGGCATCTATGCTTTGCAAAGCATTTCATGACCCTATTACTTGTGCCATTCATATGCCCATGAGGTCACCAAGCACGTGCATAGTGAAGCTGGGACTTGGCACCTGAGTCGTCCCTTTTAAGTTCCTTCAAGTTTAACCTTTGTGATTCTTCTCTGACACAGGGTGAGAACCCTACAGCTGGCAGAAAGCATGACTCCAGAATTTCAAGGAGCATCAAACTTTTCTCAGCAGCATTTGAGCCCACTGCTCTCTGGCACAGCCCACTGGTATTTAAGGCACATACTATGACATGATCCAATTTGTCCATGACCTTGCCCATTGTTGCTTGAGTGACATGATGGATAGAAATGCAGTGTCTCCTGTGAGGCAAATCCTCTGGGGCAGAAGATATCAGGAGTGACACGGTGGCAGGGGTGGGACTTTAAGTGTTGGGGACTTCAAAGTCTATCATACTCAGTATTTGATCTTCCTGCTCGGCCATGTGTCAGTTGCTCAAAGTATTGATGTTTTATGAGCCTCAGCAACACGATCTGTGAAATGAGGATAAAAATACCTGTCTCTTCAGGTTGTAAAAACTAAATGAGAAAAAGAATGTAAAACATACACATTTTGTCTTTCAGTGACTCTAAGGGCCATTGATTTTAAGATGCTTCATTGTTTTACACACACTAAGAAGGTAATGCTGTGGAGTAAACCCTGACACAGCATCTTAACAGCAGTCCTGTGCCCAGCGTGAACGGCCACCATGCCTCTCCTTGCTTTGTGATTCCTTTCATCCACCCTGAGTATCTGACAACTGCATCATTTTGGTGTATGATAGGCATTTTTTTTTTGCATGTATCTTGGTAATAAAACACAACATAGCTTCATCTGTATATTGCAAATATTTTAAATTTTCTGTGTATTGTGATGTTTTGATATTTTAAAAAACCTTTCTGGCTGGGGAGAGACTACCCTTCCAGGGCTAGCCAGTTCTTCGAGACAGCAAAGGGCCAGCCAGGCGCAGGCCCTTGAAATGCAGACTGACCAGTCCAGAGCCAGACTTCTTCTCTCTGGCCCCTGCAGCCCAGCAGGTGATATTTCTTTGCCTTAATCTCCCAGGGCCAGGCACCAGGCAACTAAAGACACCCCCATGGTCCAAAGCCCACCGAAATTATTCAAACCAGCCAATCCTAGGATGTTCGCCCCACCCTGCCTTGCCCTTCCCATGGAGACCCCAGTCAAGGCCATGGCCTAAACCTTCCCCTCCTCCTGTCTTCTGCCCCTGACCACTCTGGTGTCCTCCCCATGTGGGCCTGCGTGGCGTGGCATGCCCTGCCTCCTGTCTCTAGGGCCTGTGAGCATCATAAACTTTGTTTTCCTGAGCCCCTCCTCTGTCTGTCTTGTGGACACACCTGACTGACCATCTCATAAAAGAATACAGAACCATCTGTGTGTGCGTTTCTTCCTTTCTTAGGTCCCATAAAGCATTTGGTTTTTGTGTTGCAAGAAAATGTGGAATTGAAGTCATTCCTCGAATGACAAATTTCTGCTTTCCTAATATGAAAGGTACCCCCCACTGTGCTGTTTCCGTTTGTGTTTTGCATGCGCGCCAGTAACTTCTGTTTTGGCACAGAATTAGGATATCATCTTTCTGAAAACAATTTAAACAGGGTGGTGCCAGCGATGCTCGTTACTCAACTGTAAAGTGAAGTGATGGCAACGTGAACTCCAACTTCCCCCCACACACAGGTGACGGCACATAGACGACAGCCACCTTGGCCAACAGTCATGGTTGTAAGATGCATCCCAGCTTCAGAGATGTTAGAATGTGAAGAAAATTGTGTCTTAGTACTGACAAGATTCTTTGCTGGACCAAACTTTAGACCGGATCCTGAACCTTCTCCCAGACCCATCTGTGCACTTCCTTGTAAAATTCAATTTTAGGAAAAACCTGGTTAAGTCAGTTTAACCAGAAGCCCCCACCCTCTATATCTGATCCCCCCCATATCTGACCAGGTTCTTCATCCTCCACCATCCCCCAGGTGACGTCTGGTCACCTGGCCTGTCTTCAGCAAGAATCCCGTTAGTCACTTTAGCCGGAACCCCCATTACCGCTGATGTTTCCTCTTAGTAATTGCCCATCCACTGACTCCCACCCTGCTCCTTGGCTATAATCACCACTTGCCCTTGTTGTATTCGAGGTTGAGCCCATCTCTCTCCCCCACTGCAGAGGTCCCGATTCCTATCGCCACGGTCCTGAATACAGTCAGTTCACCATCTTTGCCACGTGTCATTCAGTATGTACATTTTTTTTCTGATTTTTTTTTTTTTTGGTGAGGAAGATTAGCCCTGACCTAACATCTGCTGCCAATCTTCCTCTTTTTGCTGAGGAAAATTGGCCTTGAGCTAACATCTGTGCCCATCTTCCTCTATTTTATATGTGGGATGCTGCCACAGCATGGCTTGATGAGCGGTGCATAGATCTGCACCTGGGATCCGAACCTGTGAACGCTGGGCCACCGAAACAGAGCACATGAAGTTAACCACTACATGTTAACTACAAGTTAACTACAGTTAACATGAAGTTAACTGCCACCTGGCCGGCCCCCAGTATGTACATTTTTTATCAGTACAGTTGAGCTATGTTAGTCTCAGTAGATGTTAGAAACTTTCACACCATGCCATTTTCTTTTTCTGTCATGTCAAAAAAGAAAAAGACCTTGGATGTAAAATTCCGACTTTGGTCAAATTTCTAAAACCCTGGGCAAGAAATTAATTTACTCATTTGTTTAACAAATATTTAGTGGGCAGTTACCATGGGCAGGCATTAGGGAGTCACAGTGAGCTCTGCCCCTTAGTGGTTTATAGTCTCATCTGTTTTTCTCCCAGCGTGGTCTGTGGATGAGCTGCATAAAGACGACACAGGCTGCTTGTTAAGAGGGCAGATTCTGGGGCCCAAGCTCAGACCACCAGATCAACATCCCTGGTTGGGGACCAGGAATCTGCTCCCAGGGGACTCCTAGTGCCCCTACCCTTTGAGACTGGCATTGGATGATAACAGATAATAACAGAGAGGTGGAAGGTGGGCTGGGCTCTACTGCATGCTGCACAATCGGTCTCATCTTGCAAAGAGAATTTGTATTCTATACAACGATGCACTTGTGCCAGACTCTTGAGGAAATGAGAAGCTCTGAAAGACGTAACTCACAAGGTTATGCTGGGGGATCACGTGCCCCTCCTGCATGGAGACCTGCATGCCAGATTGTACCATGCACACTGTCACTTTTTAAACAGCCATCATTTTAAATGTAGAGTGCTGATGTCAGGCTGACCTCCTCGGTGACATTGGGGTGTTTCCTAATGATGGGAAGACAGCATCAACTCTGGAGTTCATCTATCCATCCGGACCTTCTAGAAACACCCCAGCTAGAGGTAGGGTGCCCAGTGATGTAGCTTATTAAATGCTCATCTAAATTCACCGAGAAGTGACCCTCGTTATGTGGTTTGCTTCTCGAGGGGTGAGCACTATGAGGTTGGCTGCTTTGGAAGCTTCTGGAAGTGCTGCACAGTGGGCAGTGCCGGGTGGGCCATGGAGTTGCTCCTTACTGCAGGACTGGAGGAAAGCCCTTACCCCAACCGCATTCTCCTGCTGTACAAATGTGGACAATAACGTTCATTCCCGGGAGTTGTTCTAAGGAATCAACTAAATAATGCAGTCTGTAAAATGCTTAGCAGAGTGACTGTCACTACTCTTGCTATTGTTATTACAATATTGTGTCCTCCTCCCCCTCCCCCTCATCACCCTCCTCCTGCTCCTCCTCATCCCAGGCTCTGTGATCCGAGAGGACTTGGTGCTCTCCATGTGGCGGCCACGGGCGGCCGCCTCACCTGTAGCATCTACAGACCCTGACCTGAGCCCAGGCTCTTTGGCTTTTTGGAAACTATTAGTGTCTAAGGCTGCTGTAGCAAATTACCACAAGCTTGGGTGGCTTAAAACAACAGAAATGTATACTCTCACAGTTCTGAAGACAGAAGTCTGAAATCAAGTTGTCAGCAGGGCCATGCTCCCTCTGAAAGCCCTAGGGAAGACTCCTTCCTTGGTTCTGCCAGCTTCTGGTGGCTCCTGGAAATCCTCGGTGTTCCCTGGCTGTGGCTGCATCACTCCCATCTCTGCCTTCGTCTTCACATGGCCGCCTTCTCTGTGTCTCTGTGTGTTCTCTCCTCTTCTTCTCAGGACACCAGTCATTGGGTTTAGGGTCCACCCTACTCCAGGATGACCTCATCTTAAGCTGATTACATCTTCAATGACCGTATTTCCAAATACAGTCACATTCTGAGGTTCTGGGTAGACATGCATTTGGGGGTGACACTGTTCAGCCCAACACAGAGTTGGTGACGTTCAGCACAGCAAGTTCTCACCATCAGTCAGAACGAGCTGGTCTGTTCTCTCTCTGACTCCATCCTCCAAAGGCCCCCCCCTGCACAGGGGAGGCACAGAGGGGTGGGGGGACCAGCTGAAGTGCTGCAGACATCTTTACTGCCGACCAGGACTCCAAGACCATTTTGAAAATCCTCAAACTGCTAACTATGCAAACTAATCTGGACAAATGTCCTCTGGAATTATTATATATGTTTCTCTGTTCGAAGAACAGTTTCTGGGGATGTTCTTGAAATAAATAACACAAATATTGCCCTTTAGTTCTGTGAGCTGAAAAGAACCCAACTGAAAAAAAACAACTCCGAAATATGACAACAGATAATTCATAATAATATAGAAGAATGCACCTAAAATCTTCCTGATCTGGAATATTACTATTTAAAGAAAATTACTATACCTGAAATTTACATAATGTTATAACTCAGTATTTCCTCAATAAAAAATAAAAAACACATAGATACACAGAACAGATTAGTGGTTACCAGAGGGGAAGAGGGTAGGGGGAGGGCAAAAGGACTAAAAGGGGAACATTTGTACAGTGATAGATAAAAACTAGACTTGTGGTGCTAAACATGATGCAGTCTATACAGAAGTCAAAATAGGATGATATACACCTGAAATTTACACAATGTTATGAACCAATGTGACCTCAATGAAAAAAGAAAAAAAAATTACTATTATTTAAGAGCAAAATAATATTTTAGTTTTCATTTCCTAAAAAATTTCTCTGCTTCTTTCACCCTTCTCTCTCTCTCTCTTTCTCTGTCTCTCTCTTTCTCTGTCGTTTTCGCTTTCTCATCCCTATCTCTCCATGCTCTTATAAGGAGTTAGTGGCAGTACACTGATTTGCCTGGGAGATGAAAAATTATAAAAAATTAATAGAAAACAATATTAGTTTTTTCCTATAACTTTTTCCAGAAAAATGTATTATAGCAAAATATGGGCATTTGGGTCAAGCTATGATTTGATGTGTATCCAGCTGCCAAACTTTTGAAGCCTGTTATAAGAGCAATCGATGTGACTGTAGTTGAAAGAAATAGTGAAAAGCATTTAAATTAAAAAGAAGGAAACAAAGAGCAAATAAGCTTTGGGGAATACATCAGCCCTAAGGGTATGTCTTGAAATGTGTAGCCACCCTGTTTGGGACTCAAGCTTCTGTGTTTGCTATAACTTCTGATAAGGATTTATTTTTTGTTTGATGAAGTTTTTAGCAGAACATTTGGTCTCTGTAGTACCTTGATTCCAAGAGGAAGAGGGCAGAACGCACACTGTGGACCGAGGGGTGGCACGGGACAAATTGCGTGCTATTTATTTATTTCTCATTATTCTTTTTTGAGATGTAATTGACATAGAATATTAGTTTCAGGTGTACAACATGATTTGCTATTTGTACACATTGTAAAACCATCACCACAGTAAGTCTAGTTAACATCCATCACCACACAGAGTTACAAAATTTTTTTTTTGTAACGAGAACTTTCAAGATCTACTGTCTTCGCAACTTCAAATATACAATACGGTATTATTAACTATAGTCACCACGCTGTACGTTACATCCTCAGGACTTGTTCTGGGTGCTTTCTAGAAGAGCAGATTCCGGGGCCAGGCTCCACCCTCCGGGATCAGCACCTTGGGGTGGGTCCGGGGCTGCACGCACTCACCCAGGTGAGTCCTAAGTGACCCGGTGAGGAGAACTCCTGGCCCCCGTTGCTTGTGCAGTGCCTTTAGCAGATCTGCAGGCTGTGCTGCTCCGGACCTGACATCCCACTCCTGGGAAGGAGCAGCCTGAGAGTGGTGGGAGGAGGAGCAAGACAGAGAGAGGGAGGTTGTCGGAATGAAGAGGGGTGAAGTTCAACGTTGGGCACTTGGGAATCATGGAAACTGTAAAACCACCGGCTCCTGGGCCCCTCCCCAGAGAGATGTCATTGGACAGGGGTGAGACCTGGGCATTGGGATTTTAAATCCCCTCCGGTGATTTCTAGGGGCAGCCAGGGATGAGAACCCCGGTGATGGAGGATATCAAATAGGGCGAACCCTAGGAGGAAAACAGTGGATTCGTGGTTAGGAAGCAGCGGTGCCCTCAGTACAATGGGGAGGAGTGGGGAGCGTATTAACTGTATTATCTTAGTTTCTGTATTCGGAGGCTCCGGCATCTGGGCCTTACTGTCTGACCCTGGGGAGACGGCCCCGTCAGGCTCTGCCAGTCCTAGAGAGGATACACGACTCAGCATGACTGAGCCTTCCAAATACAAACCAACCAATCCAGCACCCCCCCACCCCAGGCTCTGGCTCTCCCACTCTGCCCTAATCCACCCAGGACCAGACCAGACAGCTAGAGACAGCCCCTATGCCCCGGCACCCACTGAAATCATTCGAATCAGCCATTCCTAAGCTGCTTACCCTGCTCGCCCATTCCTTCCGCTGGAACCACAATACAGGTTCCTGCCCGCCCTCTCCCTCTGCCTCCTCAGCCACCCACGTGCCTCCTCGTGTGGCCCCTGTGGTGTGACATGCCACTTCTCTTGGGGTCTGTGAGTAACAAACTCTCTTTTCAGTGGCAATTGTCTCCTGATCTGTTGACCTCACCTTATCTGATGATTAAAAAAACCCTACATTTTAAAATGGGGAGAGGCCAGCTGGGCTGCTGGACGTGGGAGAGCCGTTGGAGAGTGGGGCATTGTGAACAGTGGTGGGCGAGAGCAGGGCAAATGCCGCAGGCTGGCTGGGGGCAGGGGGCCAGCAAAAGTCTTGTTTTTCTCTAAATCATAATAATACCTATTTCATAGAGTTGTAAAAGACTTGCGATTACATTCACATTTGTGAAAAATGGCTGGCAAGGGACATGGATGCCGCAGAGGTGAGAGGGGACTTTGGGGTCTGAAGGCGTGGGGTGGGGGGCCCAGCTCCAAATGTAGGAGCTGAGCACCCTGGGACAGATGAGCCTCTCAGCACTTTACAAAACAAGGGGAGAGTGACACCGTCTCTTGTGGTTGCTGAGGGACCAGCGAGAAGAAGGCTATGAAGGACCTTGGAAAGTATCACCTGAAAACATAAAGTGTGTCCATGCCTTGACCATCAAAATTAACATTGCAATGGGAAATTTATGGTATAAGCACATTATTTCCTTAAAATTTTTTTTACTTCAAAAAAATTGTAGTAAAATACACTTAACATAAAATTTACCATCTTACACGTGTTTAAGTGTATAGTTTAGTAATATAACTGTATTTACATTGTTGTGGAAGCTCCAGAACTTTTTCCTGTTGTAAAACTGAAACTCTGTAACCATTAAACAACTCCCCATCTCCTCCCCTCTAGGCCCTGGCAACCAGCATTCTACTCTCTGTTTCTGTGCATTTGACTGCTCTAGGAACCTCATATAAACACGTTATTTCATTTTAACACATGTTGATATTCTGGTAGGAGTGGGCTGGGAGGAGGCAAGTGGGCCTGAGAAGAGGAGAGAGGGGCTCAGGATGGTAAATCTGGGTGGAGCTGATGGTGATATTAGCTACAGTTTACCGAGAGCCTTGTTTGGGCCAGATGTTAGCATAGCAGACTGTCTGATTTAACCTTTACCACAAACCCACAGGTAGGCCTTATTTCTCCTTAGAGAGATTGAACAACTTGCCTGCCCAGGCTGGCCGTGCTGGTAAGTGGCTGAGTCAGTCTTTGAAGGCCCCTTCGACTGACCCTAACACTGTCCATCCTTTGTCCCTGGGCTGGGGGACACCTAGGATGTCACAACCCCCTCCTCCCCAGCTTACTTCCTTGCCCTCAGGAAGGGCCTGCCTGGATGGCCAAGAGACGGGATCTGGTGTGAGCATCTGCTCTAGTGCTGCCACCAACCTTGAGCACGCTCGAGCAAAGAGCTGAATCTAGAGAGGTCCTGCTAAGGCTCGGCGAGGTCTTGTTCTGGAGATAAATCAGGAGTCCCGCCTCAGAGAAAGCCTGCCAGACCAGTGGTAATGACTGCTTTCAAACTGACCATCGTCCATCGTGTTCAGTGCCGTATACGCTCCCTTGGAGCATCTGCGACAATTTGTTCATGCTTGTTTAATTTACAAAACAAATATAGTTTATTGTCACCTTAAAAGAATTGACTTAGAAATTCCACCTCCAAGAATGGATTCTAGGGAAACAATTATTGATACACGCAAAGATTTAGCAGCGGGGTGCTTATGGCAATGTCATTCATTAAAGGCAGAAACGGATTGTAAGTCCAGTGACAGTAAGGCAGTTAGGAGCAGCGGGGACGGCAGGACCTGGAGTTGCAGCATTTGGGTTAAATATTGACTCTGCCATTTGAGAGCCTTATGAACCCGTGTAAGTTACTTGCCCTCGGTTTCCTGCTCTGAAAACGGCACAGTGAGACTCCGTCTCCCACAGTGCTCTTGGGAGGAGTGCCGCAGTGCCTCGACTATGCTGAGCACTGGGTGCAGGCTAGCTTTATTACTTCTGCTTTGCCACATAATGTCCCAAGACAGAATTGTATCAGGTTCAAAAATAACGCTGTAGACAAATATTCGACGGCATGGAAAGATGTTCATGAGATAGCAAGTGATAAAAGGAGGTTAAAGAATAGTTTACAGAGTTTGAGCCTTCATTTGTAAATGTATGTGTTAAAACTAAAGACCATTTTCAAGGGTTCCCTTTGGCAATCTCCCTGCTCATCTCCCCGCCTCTGCCTCCCCTTCCTGCAGCACCCCCTCAGCACGGCGGCCAGGAGACTCCTGGGAAAATGCAAGTCAGATCAAAACACTTTTGTGCTTCAAATTCTCCACTGGCTCCAAACTCACTCGGAAACAAGAGTGAAAGCCAAGTGTGTTACTTAATCTAGAAAGACTCACATGGTTTGCCCCCCAGCCTCAAGTTCCCTCTACATCACCACGTCCCCCTGCTCCCTTCTCCCTCACTCTGCTCCTCCACACTGATGTCCTTGCTGTGCCTCCAACAAATGGGGTATGCTCCTGCCTCAGGGCCTTTGCACTTGCCTTTCCCTCTGTCCAGAAAATTCTTGCCCCAGATATCCTCATGCCTCCTTCCCTCACTTTCTTCAAAGTCACCTTCTCAGTGGGTCCTTCCCTGTCTGTCATATCTACAATGTTAACAACTCCCACTGACTGTTCATAGCCCCCATCCCTCACTTCTTAGCACTTATCATTATCATACAAGAAGGTAGAGATCCTGTCGATTTTGGTCATTATTATATCTCCAGCACCTATAACAATTTCTGGAATTTAGTAGCTGCTCAGTAAACGTTTATTGAATGGATGAATTATTTTACTTTTCTTCCATTGCTAATTTCTATGTCCTAAGCTTTCTGTAGGTAACATACTTTATTTTTTCTAATAAGAAAAAAGGTCAATTTAAAAAATGAGTATCATTATATCTGTGTGTCTCAGTTTTATACCATTTCTGTTTTGAACTGCAGATACACAGCTGTGATGGGCAGGAATGGAAAACAGAGACAGTGAGAGGGAGGGAGGGAGAGGAAGACAGGCAGAACGTGTTATTTCAGGCCATCTCCTAGACAACAGCCAAATCCTCTGCTGAATCAAGGGGCTAGAATTTAATACTGCTCCTTATCAAGAAAGCCAACGTACTAATTTAAACCAAGGGCCAAAATATTCAATACCAGCTGCTCCAACTTCTAATAATTTCCAACATATTTTTATTATTTAGGTTTCTAATAACATCAAACACATGTCTTCTCCAGCATGAGGAACACATTTAGTTCAAAAACAGCCAAGATGGAAAACATTTGATGTACATGGCTGAGCCACAGGGCTGAACCAGCCCCCAGGTTAGCCATTTCCATGTGGGCTTCCTCCATATGCAGCCGGGAGAAAAGGTTCATTTGCCATTACGGAGGCTCAGTTCAGGTTTTCTGAGATAATGTTTAACAATCAGTTCAAACACAGAAACCTGTTCTGTGTTAACCTCCTTTGAGTAATATTATCCAAAAGTCTGGAGTATATAGAAGATGATGACTTGATTCTTACTTGAGACAAAGATCATTCCAGAGAAGGAACTGTGAATGTCCCAGGGTCTGTCTTTGCTTTTCTCATGTATCCTCCCTCAGAGATCTCTTCTCTTCCAAGATTCCAAACATCCCCAAGATACTGCTCAATCCCAATTCCACAAACCCAACCCAGCACTCTTTCTTGAGTTCCAAAGTCCATGGAACATCAACTCTTGGATATCTCACACCCCACATACCCAAATCGGAACTCAGCACCGTCAACCTCAAATGGGGCCCTCCGCCATTGCTCTGTATCTCAACAATCAGCACCATTGTCCTCCGAGCTACCCAAGCAGAATTCTGGAGTCATTCTTGGCCTCTCCCTCCCCCTCACTCCGTGCCTCCAGCCAATCCTCTATTCTCTGTCTTAAGAATATCAAAAAGTAATCCACTTCTCTCTGTCCATACTGCCACTGCTTGCGTTTGCGGTGCCCTCATCTCTCAACCAGGTCACGGCAACCAACCGGCCGTAGGGTGCCCGTCCTCACTCCCACCACAGTCCGCGCTCTGCTGCAGCTGGAGCGTCATTCCACAAAGGAAACGAGACCAGGCTGCTCTCGCCTTGAAGCCCGTCAATGGCTTGCTACTAACCTTGGGATAAACCCAAACTCCCTACCATGATTTGCAAGGGTGTGTGGAGACTCATAAAAAGGTTGGGAAATCAACTTTTGGGGTCATAAGCAGCACTGAAAAACATAGAATAGAATAGAAATGGAGCACTTTGTGCAGGTCGAGCGAGTGATGTTTGGGACTGTTGTTTCACACACATGTGTGTCCTGAGTTATGACATAAGATGTATTTCTTACCGTGAGTGGTAGTGAAGACAAGGTTGAAAAACACTAGTAAACAAGACTTTTTCTGATCTAGCCCTGGACCAACTCTCCAGGCACCCACTTCCTTCTCCTCCTTCCAACATTCTCCAGTCACATGTAGGATCTCAAACACTCAGCTGTCTGCTATGTCCGGTCCTTTGCACATGCTGTTCTCTTTCCCTGAAGTTCTTTGCCTGCCCTGCACCCACCCAACCCTGCCCCACCCTGACCTTGCACAGCTAGTTCTTACTCTTCAGATCTCAGCTTAAGTGTCTCTCCTTCATAGACACCTCCCTTGGCCCCTAGGCAGAGGTACCTCACCTGCCGTATGTCCCCACAACATCCTGTCTTTCCCCATCATGGCACACATCACACTGTAGTGCAATCCCCTGTTTTGTGTCTGCTTTCCTGCTGTTGGCTCCATTAGGGCAGAAGTTACATCTCCCTCTTCACCTCTATCCCCAGCACAAAGCAGAGTGTCCAACATCCAGAAGGTACTCAGTGACTACGTGTTGATTGAACAAACAGTTGAGCCCCTTCATTAATTTAAGGGTTATTTAAGCAAGGGTTGTTTGGCCCTTCTGATGAGCAAGACCCTGTGGACACACAGAAACAAACAAGGCAGCGTCACTGTCTTGAATTCGGGGGTAATGCATCCCTGATCTCTGCAGCAGGGCTGCCTCACGAGGAAGGACGCACAAGCTAGCTCATGAGCAAAGCCTCCTCCAGGGCGATGTGAGCGCACTAAGGAAGCCTCTTTTGTGACCCAAATAAAAATCAAACAAAACCTCCTCCAGCTCCCATGCTGGATTTCAGCAGGTGATTTCCAGCATGGAAATCTTATATTTTACATGAAATTTATATATGAAAATTATATTTATAGTTCATATGAAATAGATATGAAACCCATGATTTACTCAGAACGTTAATATTTTTGGGCAATGACAAGGTGTCTTTCCTCAGGCCTAAGCCAGACACAGGGGCACTGCCAAGCTCTTGAAGCACCTACCTCCGGGAAGAAAGAATACATTGTAAACATCAGTTATTCACACCTCATTAGTTCATTAATTCAGTCATTCCTTTTTAATCCTTTCTAGAATAAAATGGTGTTGGGCCCAAGGGGAAGGAACTAGAGAATTCCAGCTCCGGAGACCAGAAGTTTGAGAGAGAAGGAAGAGGAGGAAGTGGGGCTGGCAGGATATTCTCCTACTTCTGCGTCAGTGTGGTGGGGACCGAGGGCTTCAGGGTCGGCCGGCCCCAGTCCCGAGCCTCGCCCTGCCCCTGCCTGCCTGGGTCGCCCTGCTCAAGGCACGTAATCCTCCCAATCACATTTACTCACCTGTAAAGGGCGATAAGATCTGCGCCCGAGTTGTTGGAAGGACGGACAGACAGCACCTGGAGGCTGACGGTGTGGGTTCCCCGTACAGGGGCTCACAGCCAGGAGGCAGCTGTGGCGATCCCCTCGGTGGTGACGAGGAAGGGTAAGGGGGCTCGCTGAAACAGAGCTGGGGTCCTCCAACTCCCCAGAAGGCTTCACTAGGCAGGGCCCTGGGTGGGGTTGGGGAACCAGGATCAGGCAACCGTCACAAACCCGGGGGGCTAATGAGTGGGTCAAAGCATCCTAAGGAAATAAAAAGGACTTTTTAAAACCATTAATCCACATGATGCACTTTTTGCATTTGTTTCTTTTTCTTTTTCCTTTACGTATATTGTGAGCTTCTGTGTCTGGCAAACATCCCCCCAGCGATAGAAAGTTTTCTTCAGTGACCATTCAGTTGAGGAAATAATTAAAGAGCCAGTAGCTCCTGCTTTATCATCCCTGTTAGCCTCCGGTTGTTCCGCTTATCTGATGCCAGCGCCACAGGAGCCTCCCAGGACACTGTGTTCTCTATTTCCTGACGTGCTGGAAGCCGGGAGGGAAATGAGCGGGAAGCTGCGGCCAGCTGGACCCAGGGAAATCGAATACCCATCGCCTTTGTTCAAAATAATTTTACCCAATACCTTTGAGAAAGCTAATATAAACCATGCGAGGGAGTCTTTGCATCTCTCCAAACATTTAATATAAAACATGCACAAAACATGGTTTTGTTTTCCTCAGGAAAAGTCTGGAGGTCAGATTTTCAGGGGGTTTCTATAAGAAATTTGTGAAAGTAAGGAAAATGAGGGGCCCACTTGGCCTTCCCACTTTGGGGTGAGGATGGGTGAAGGGGGCCGATTGTGTTGGGAGAAGTAGAATGGGTGGGTAAGTCTTCCCTCCAGTTCACCAAAGTGGGTGTGATGGTGAATTTTAGGTGTCAACTTGACTAGGCCACACTACCCAGATATTGGTCAAACATTATTCTAGAGGTCTCTGTGAAGGTATTTTTTAGATGAGATTAACGTTTAATTCAGTAAACTTTGAATAAAGCAGATTATCTTCCACAATGTGGGTGGGCCTCATCCAATCAGCTGAAGGCCTTAAGAGAAAAAGACTGACCTTTCTGAGCAAGAGGGAATTCTGCCTCCAGACTTGAGCTGCAACATCAACTCTCCCCTGGGTCTCCAGCCTGCCATCACACCCTGCAGAATTCAGATTTATGCCCCCACAATCGTGTGAGCCAATTCCTTAAAATAAATCTCTCTCTCTCTCCCTCTCTCTCTGTCTCTGTCTCTGTCTCTCTCTATATATACATATGTGTGTGTGTGTGTATATATATATATATATATACACACACACACACACACACAGACACACACACATGCTATTGGTTCTGTTTCTCTGGAGAACCCTAATTAGTACAGAAGGTGACCAAGGAGAGAAAGGGCAAGGAGGAGGCTGCTTTGACCATTATAGCTCTCCTGCACTATTTATTGATGGGGTTGGGGGAGTTAGGCTAACATCTGAGTACTAAGAATCAAAGAAAATTCTTGTGCTCCCACCAAACTCGGAGCTGGCAAACTGATTCTGAAAGCTTCGGGTCACACGTCTATCCACTCACCCATCATCCACATAACCCATCCTGACTACAAGGAACTCTCTAGGCACTGGGGATTCCCCAGTGAGCAAAGCAGGTCCTGCCTTCCTACAGCCTACAGTCTAGGGAGGAAGAGACAACAAACAGATAAATAAGGATAAGAAGAGAAACAAAGGAGAAGGATGGAGTTTGATGGACTGCTCATCTTGAAGGTCTTCCTTGTAGCAGATACTGTGCTGGGACACTGAGAGAAATACAAACAGGGAAGTTACCATCTCCTGTGGGCGGCCAACTAGTTAATGGGCAGTTAAAACACAAGCTCTGTACAGGGGCCATGCAGCATCCTGTGAGGCCTCCAGAATCTTGGGCACTTCGGAATTGTTCCAAGGAAGTGACCTCTAGGATTCCCCACAGCTGTGGCCCTCCTCAGGCTTTCCCTGTAGGGAAGACTGGTGACCCTGTGAAGTCCTTCCAGGGGGTCTCCGGGCTCCGTCTTGGCTCAGGCACTCCCTCTGGGCACTGCTTCCTGAAGTCTTTGCCTGTTGAGTTAACTCGCCAGAAGGCTGCCTCTTTTTCGGATTTGGATTCACGTAGGTCTATATTGTTTCTAGTCTAAGATGTAAGGGAAACTCTGTCCTGTATAGAAAAGCCCAGGTCCATTAAGGCGATGGGGAAGAGGGAGAGCCGAAAACCAGGGTTCCAGCGGGGAGAGAAAATCAGGCTGGCTTTCCACGTGCAGAGAGCAGGTAGCCAAACTGCTATGGTCTCTCTGGTCTACACAGACTCCAGAAATCACCACAGGGAAGAGCCTGGGGCTGGATTGCTGCAGTGGGACTTCTGAGCTGAAAAGAAAGTGTTTTCCATTGCCAACGACTTAATGGAAATAGAGACTGCACACACGGAGCAGAAACGGATGGCCCTTCTCTGCCATTATTAACTGTTTCTGGAAGGTGAGGCTTGATCCAGCATTCGTAACATTGGTAATTTGTGCATCTTCTTCAGAGCCCTTTCATTTTGTTCAAGTGCCTGATGGAAATGCCCTCTTAATTGCTGGAGCCACAGTGGTAATAAGGCACCTCTGCAGTTCACACAAAATGACTGTGGAGGAAGCCCAGCTGGGAGCAAGCTAAGCATTAGTAGCAGCAACAAACGGAACTAATAATTGCACCGCAGCCAGAGCAGAGCCTGCCAGGGAGCAGAGAGGTGGCACTGTGAATATACAAGCCTAATATTTTATCTTGTGGACTAGACCTTATTTGAGAGAAAGGATCATGTCTTTCTACTTCTTTTGTATTCCTGCTCCAGAAGTTAGTAGAGAGATTTATACGTGAGTGAGCACAATCAGTATTTATTAGATTAAAATGCATGATAGTAAATTCTTAATTTTCCACATCAATAGCAAGAACCTTTTGTGGTTAGCATAAGCATTAGTAGAAGTAATAACAATAATATTTATGGCAAATACAACCTAAAGATTTAAACATGAGACCTGAAACCATAAAACTCCTCAAAGAAAACATAGGGGAAAAGGTTCATGACATTGGATTTGGCAATGATTTCTTGGATATGACACCAAAAGCAAAAATAAACAAATAGGGGCCGGCCCCACGGCATAGTGGTTAAGTGCGCGTGCTCCGCTGCTGGCGGCCCAGGTTCGGATCCCGGGTGCGCACCGACTCACCGCTTGTTAGCCCATGCTGTGGCCACGTCCCAGATAAAGTGGAGGAAGATGGGCACGGATGTTAGCTCAGGGCCAGTCTTCCTCAGCAAAAAGAGGAGGATTGGCATAGATGTTAGCTCAGGGCTGATCTTCCTCACAAAAAAAAAAAAAAAAGAAACAAAAATTAAAATAAAATAAACAAATAGGACTACATCAAACTTAAAAACTTCTGTACAACAAAGGAAACAGAGTGAAAACAACCTACAGAATGGGAGAAAATATTTGCAAATCATACATCTAATAAGCATTTACTATCCAGAATATATAAAGAACTCCTACAACTCAACAACAACAACAACAAAAATAATCAGATTGAAAAATAGGCAAAGGAGTTGAATAGACATTTCTCCAAAGAAGATATATAAATGGCCAACAAGTGTAGAAAAGATGCTCAACATGGCTAATCATCAGGGAAATGCAAATCAAAAGCACAGTGAGATATCACCTTACACCCATTAGGCTAGTATCGAAAAACAAAAACAAAACAGAAAGTAAAAGTGTTGGTGAGGATGTGGAGAAATTGGGACCTTGTGCACCACCGGTAGGAATATAAAATGGTGTAGTCACTATGGAAAGCAGGATGGAGGTTCCTCAAAAAATTGAAAAATGAATTACCATATGACCCAGCAATCTTATTTCTGGGTATATATGCAAAAGAATTGAAAGCAGGATCTTAAAGTGATGTTTGTGCATCCATGTTCATTGCAGCGTGATCACAATAGTCAAGAGATGGAAGCAACCCAAATGTCCATCAATGGATGAATGGATAAACAAAATGTGGTACATACATGCCATGAAATATTATTCAGCCTTAAAAAGAAGGAAATCCTGTGATATGCTACAACATGGATGAACGTATGCTAACTGAAATAAGCCAGTCACAATAAGACAAATACTGTATGATTCCACTTATACAAAGTATCTAAAGTAATCAACCTCAAAGAAACAGAAAGTAGAACGGTGGTTGCCTGAGGCTGGGGGGAAGGAAAAAGGGGATGTTGTTCTTTAATGGGTACAGAGTTTCAGTTTTACAAGATGAAAAGAGTTCTAGAGATCTGCTGCACAAAATGTGAATGTACTTTAATACTTAACGCTATTAAACTATGCTTAAAAATGATTAAGATGCTAAATTTTATGTTTTATGATTTTACCACAATTAAAAATTAAAAAAAAAAAAAAACTACTACCATTTATTGATGACTATGTGCCAGATGCTGGATTAAGCTCCTTACTTATATTATTTCACCTAATCATTGCAACGCATCCTGCTGAGGTAGGGACAATTAGTTAACTCGTTTTGCAGAGAAAGTAACTAAAGTTGAGAGGGCAAGTATTGTGCCCAAGCCACACACTTAGAGAGGTTGAATAACGTGCCCTCAGTGATCCAGCTAATAAGTAGCTGAGCTGGGATGAGATCTCAACCCAAGCCCATTCCCATAACTACCACGTCGTATTATGGGGCAGTAGGAGAAGCTGGGCTGGGGGGACATTTTCCCACCCAGACGTGGTGCTCAGCCTCTGGCACAGTGTGAAGTGAGCTGGGTGCTCGGGAAGCGGGGGGGCTACAAGGCTGGTTAGTTTGGAACGAGGGATGAGTGTCAGTCCTTGCGGACTGTAGGGAGTGTACATTTCTATGTCAATGCAGAGGGTTTGGGGGAGGGTGGTGTGGACTGAGGGGCCCAGTTTCCAGAAGGAACAAATCAAAGGTTAGTTTCCTATGGCCCCATCATCTGAGCAGCCCACATTTGGATCACTTAAGAGGGGGAAAAGGAAAGCAGCATTCATGTGAGTGAACAAATAATAGATCCTGTGTTAGGGGCTTTACCGAGCTCATTTACTTCTCAGAAAAGAGCTATGAAGCAGGGTTCTAACTGCTATCCAGCAGATGAGGAAACTGAGGCTCACAGCCATTCAGGAACCTGCCCAAGGTGCCACGGCTGGTAAGTGGAAGCCCTGGGGCCACAGCCCAGGAGCGCTGGGATGCTGTAGCTCTCACTGTCAATTCATGACTGAACCTCCAGGGGGCCCACTACACACGTTCCACATGTCCGCTCAGCCTCCCTTTCTCCTGGAATCCTTTTCCTCTCTGCTCAAATCCCCGTCACTCCCTCCCCATCCTTATGCTGGGCATCTTGCTTCCTACTTATCAGTGAGCAGAAGCAATGGGAATAGAGCCTATCCAGGCTGCCGCACAAACCGGCCACGCTGACCGCGTGTGTGCACAGACTGCCCTCCCCAACCATGGCGGACCTGTCCTTGGTCCTGAGGCCGACCCTTCCCTACAATAGGACGCCGTCCAGCAAACCTCCTTTCGGGCTCTTGCATCATCTGTTTTCTCTCACTATTGGATCGTTCCCACATCAGCAAAACTGCTTTTTTTGAGGTCACCCAGTGACCTCCAGAGAGAGGCGTTCCTAGCATATTCCACACCCACGCAGATCGTTTTTAACAATCCTTCCTCCATACAATAGAATTATATTCAGTAATAATCACTGTATTCTCGATTCATTCTCTAGTTTTAAAACAATTTAGAAAAGAATCAATTTCCACTGCAAAGTATTCAAATTCAGTATATTTCATGACTAAAATTTGCACTTATCAAACCAAAATATTACACCTTGAAGTTTGCACTCTATTGTACTGTTCTAAATTTTAAACACAAATAAAAACTTCAGTTGGTCACACAAAAATGACAGAAGTAACTCAAGTTCTGTTTAGAAAAGTATACATTTCTAAGTCAAGGCAAATTTATTTTGACCATCTGTCTGCCATTCTCTGAGCTTGGGGAGAACTTTCTGGAGCCATTGCCAAACAATTGTTCATCAACAAAAAGCTCCCAGATGCAGGCACTGATTTTCCTTGTTTTCATCGTGGAAAGTGTCCCAGGAAGGTGCCCGATAGCTTGGCTGAAGACTTCCAACAAGACTTAGGCCTAGGATGGCAAGATTGTGGTGTGGATTTTTTCCACACTTCCCTTCTGAGATCTCGGCAGACATTACTATTCAGTCATGGCCCTGGGCGTGGTCTCTGAAGTCTCCATGATTCACCAGGAAGCCACTGTCAATTAATGGAGTTGGCATGTGAAATGACAGTTATTTGCCATCCCTAGTTTAAAAATAGTTCAGTGTATACCTTTTGATTCCATGCCGAATTCTGAAGCTGTAGTTTGTAATTTACCTGAAGCATCAAGGCGGGTTGAGGTAAAGGGAGAAGGCAGCCCCTGAGCCCCTAAATGGCACCCTACAGAGATGATTTACAGCACTGGGGTTCCCCAGAGGAGACCCCTCAGTCATGCCCAATTCTGCAGAACAAGGCTCTCCCCTGAGTTCAAAATTTCCACTGTTCTAATTGTCATCTCTTCTTGTATCTCTCAAAGGCTTCTCTTACTCAACATGCCCAAACCAAATTCACGCTCTTCTCCTCTAAACAGGAGCCCCTCTCTCCCAGTCTCCTCAGCAAATAACCGCACCATCCACCCACTGCCTGAGTCAGAAAACCATGGAGCCAGGCTGGACATCAGACTCCCTTCTAATTCATCACCAATGCCCTTGATTTTCTCCCCAGCCTCTCTTCCACTGTCCATTTCTCTCTAGACCACAACCATAGGAGGAATTACAACTTGAATTAGCATATTAAAGGCTCTGAGAAGTCCTGCACAGAAGAACCCTTGTAACTTGGTTAACTCAGGCTTTCCAAATCATGTTTGACCCAGGAACACTTGATTCCTGCACCACATCTCCCAAGACTGTGCCATGGAGTATTCTTTGGGAGACACCCCCTGACTTCTCTCTGGGGAGGCCTATAGCATTTCCACTCTGTCCTGATCAGGGGCAGGGGCACCCCACTGCGGGTGCCAAGGCTGTGTCACCAGGCCTTGGCAAGTGTCCTGTACCCCCTTTCCCTTCCTCTCCCTCGTAGAAGGAATGAGTTCATTCAACCCACTTCATGGGGCATATTCCAGGGCCACTTGCCATGACAAATGCGAACAACATCAACAACTTCTCGGCAGTGGCACCAGGAGGTTCTCCTCAGGTCCACAGAGGGCAGTCTGAGAGCTTTTCTGGGGCAGCACAAGTAGCAGTGTGCAGCCAAAAAGAGACAGCGTGCTCTTGCAGGCTTCCTAACACACCTGTTGGGCCGTCTCCTCAGATGCTTCTGCCTGCCCTTTCTTTCCCTTCCTGCCTACATCGCTTTTTCTTGCAGGGGTACATTTAATAAGGCACACGCCAACCCCCAGGCCGGGGAGGTGTCCCTGTCATCACCGCATTCTTCCCTACACTGCGTGAACTTTTTGACATTCCAATATCTAAATGGCACTCACTCATTCAGCGACTTTTAACCAGCATGTTCTTTTAGTTTTCTATTTACATACACGTTTATTTATTCAACCTGTGTTATTGTGCTAGACATTATTTTCGATGCTGGAGATTCAGTGGTGAAGAAAATCACGAGAGTCCTTGCATTCAAGAAAGTAACAGGGAGAAGACTAGAAACAGATAAAGGGGACAACTGCACGTGACAACGACAGCTGGATGGAGGTGAGTGCCATGAAGGGGACACAGCAGGAACGGGAGGCCCATGGGAAGGCTTGGGTCTTTGAGTGACCGGGTGGTCGTCTGGAAAGACTGGCGGGGGTGGGGCGTTGTGATGATTTCCTGAGGGAACAGGCCGTATAGGCTGACGGACCGCAGGAGCTGAGGAAACAGGCCGAGGTCTTAGATTTGACCTTTTGATGTTTAGTTGGCATCAATACATCTTTTATCTCTTTTGTAAATAGGCATCTGAACAAACGCAGGACAGGACTCTTCAATGCACACAGAGAAAGAATCACGTGATTACAAAAATTCCTTATCTTAGCAGATGAACTGAAATCATTGTCTGTGCCTAAACATGTGCATGTGCTCTTCAAATGCCTATTTCATCCTTGAATTTAAACATAGAAAGTGCTCCTTGGAGCAGACTTTTTCTAACTTTGCCTCCTAGATGGCTTGGAGAGAGACACAGGGATGGGTAGATGAGCAACTCTCCTCACCACACCTCCTTCCAAATAGGACGTGAGACTGCAGTGTGGACGTCCTCCTGTCCCACCAAGTCTGGGAGACAGTCCCCCTCCTGTCCCCTGAGCTGTCTGCACACCTAGTACTGCTGTCCAGTGAAGGCAGGCACCAGATCGAGGAAAAATGGGGAACTCCAGGAAAACACGGTGCTGAGGGCGATTTGGAGACCTCAAGGCGCCTGTGTGTGGAGGTGGGGGGTAGTCCAGTGAGGGGGATGTCTTGTAACATTTTTTAAGTGCTAATGGATTTGAATCCTAACTATTCCCTCCAGGTTTACCTCCTTTGGGTAGATTTTCCTGACGATCCCAGCCCTCGACACCAGCTGCCTTCTCTAAGATGCAGGCCCTCTCTATTTGGTCCTTCATTTATCTCACTCCCTGCGATGCCCTGTGGTTCCCACCTCCCCTCTCAACTGTGCTGGCCTGCATTGGTGAGGAGCATAGCCTCTCAAGCTTCCCTTGGGACCGCCTGGGACCTGGCTATAATGCAGAATCTAATTCACTCAGTCTGAAGGGGGCGGAGGTTCTGCACTCCTACCAAGCTCCCAGGGGCAGCCTGGGCTGGTCAGGGCCCACGCTCTGAGTAGTGAGCAGGAAGGAGACTAAGTGTGGCTTGCAGACAGACAAAACTCAGCTCAAATTCTGCTCTGCCCTTGACTATCCATACAGCCTTCTGCTCTTTAAGTCTCAGTTTTCTTAAAATGGGCATAAGTGCATGGTAAGTTCGTGGATAAAGTCTATCATCCACAATGCTTTTTGTTCTTCTATGAGATGGTCAGTCAGGTGTGCCCACAAGACAGACAGAGGAGGGGCTCAGGAAAACAAAGTTGATGATGCTCACAGGCCCTAGAGACAGGAGGCAGGGCATGCCACGCCACGCAGGCCCACATGGGGAGGACACCAGAGTGGTCAGCGGCAGAAGACAGGAGGAGGGGAAGGTTTAGGCCATGGCCTTGACTGGGGTCTCCACGGGAAGGGCAAGGCAGGGTGGGGCGAACATCCTGGGATTGGCTAGTTTGAATAATTTTGGTGGGCTTTGGACCATAGGACTGTCTCTAGTTGCCTGGCGCCTGGCCCTGGGAGATTAAGACAGAGGAATATCACCTGGTGGGCTGCAGGGGCCAGAGAGAGGAGGTCTGGCTCTGGACTGGTCAGTCTGCATTTCAAGGGCCTGCTCCTGGCTGGCCCTTTGCTGTCTCGAAGAACTGGCTAGCCCTGGAATGGTAGACTCTCCCCAGCCAGAAAGGTTTTTTAAAATGTCAAAACATCACAATATGCAGAAAGTAAAATATATACAATACACACATAAATGGAACTTCTGGCTTAGGAGTTCTTCGTGGCTTTCATTGCTTCCTTTTATCGTGCTAATACTCGAGGCCAATCTGCCCTCATCAGACCCTCCACACAGGGCTGGTGGGGCGATGAGACGATGCGACGGATGTACGTGTATAGCCCACCGCCTGGCACATAGTACTCCATACACGGCTGCGGTTGCTGTGATTATTTTTATTATTCGTGCTCACAGCTTTCCCAAACCCAGATGATTGACATGGAACTACTTCATAATCTTCACCACTGTTAATTTCCAGAGCAAAACGCTGAACACCTGTGTGTGCCGCCTTTCAGGGTCAAGCAGCTGTCCGGCACAATCTGTTTTCCTTCTGAGGAGCGCAAGAGGAACATCAGCGTCTTCAGCCCTTGCTTGTGTCTGCACCCTGAGTTGATCCTTCAAGACCCTCCACTGAGAACAACAAATTATACCGATCTTTGTACAGGCGGTCCGAACTTGCCTTCCCGGTGCTTATAAACTAACTCGCGGCCAAGCTGCTGAGAAATCCCTGCACGTCAGATATTTTGCTCCTAATCGATAGCAAAGTGCTCAAAAATAGAACCATCATCTGACAAGTCCTGGAACTAATTGCCTTACACGTAGCAGGCTGCTGGCTGTGACCGGCGTTCTCCCCTCCCCTCGGCGGTTCCCAGGGAAACGAGGTGAACGTGCTCATGACTGACGGTTGCCTTGTGAATGCCCGTTCGCTGCAGCGGGCATGCGGCCTGCGGGGAAGAGCTGGGAACGTCGCTTCCTGCTTTCCCCCTTCTGCCTGAAGTGCAAACGTCTCAACCAGAGATTAAACAAATGCTCAGCCAACCATCAAAAATTAATCAGCATCTACACTTGCTCCTACTGCTAAACGCCTGCCTGCGTGTTCCTCTGGTATCAGGACACCGAGGTGTGCAAAGTCCCCAACCACAAAGTTTTAACAGTAGTTAACCCTTTAGTCATGAGTGGTTAAATTTTTCTTTGGTGTATTTTGGTTATTCCTTAATGTTCTTCCCTGGACGTGTCACTTTATTTTTAAAAGATATTACAAAAGATTTCGGCCTACAGAAATTAAAGAGATTTTTAAAACGAGCACTCATGTACGTTATCTAGATCTTGTTTTACATTTAAAATCAGAAATGATAGTAATGACAACAACAAAGTCCTTAAATTCATCCTCATTTCCTCCAAATCTGTCCTCCCTGACTTCCAATTTCTGACATTGGCAACACTGTAATTCAGGAAATCAACACGAAAACCTTAGAACTGTGCTTGAAGAATACCTATTCTTTAACCTACATGTCCAATTGATGGCACTTCCTCATTCTAGTCCTGTCTAGATCAAGTTTTAGCACTTATCCTTCCACAGTCTTCTTGCTTCATTGTAATTTGAGAAATCAGCTGTCAGTCTAACCGTAACTCCTTTGTGCGTAATCTGTTTTTTTCTCTCTCTCTCTGGATGATTTTAAGATCTTTCATCTTTGGGACTTCTCTACGTTATGCTCAGATGCAGATGGTTTTTTAAATATCCTACTTGACATTAGTTAGGCTTCCTGAAGCTGAGAAAGTTAGCTTTCCCTCCATTTCTAGAAATTCTCAAACATTATGTCATCAAATTTTGCTTCTTTCTCCTTCATCTTTCTTCTTTCTGCCACCTTAGTTAGACAATTGAGGGACATTCTTACTTTACTCTCTGGTCTCTGAACCTCTCATTTTCCATTTCATCATCTCTCAGTTGTGCATTCTGGGTGCTTTCTTCAGGTTTTTCTTCCAGTTTACAAAGTCGTTCTTTTGCAGAGTCTATTCTGCTATTTAATCTGTCCAGGGAGTTTCAATTATTACTTTTTTCATTCACATATTCCTGGCACAGAGCTTTAAAACCCCCTTAATTTCTGATAGGAGTGTCTTTGTTATGCTAATGGGGATACTCATGGGAGGTCCCCAGATAGCTTCAGGACGGGGGCTGGTCACCAGAAAGACCAACCATGTGGTTAGAGGGTTGGGACTTTAGTCACCCGACATTCAGGGAGGAAGGGGGGCTGGATATTGAGTTCAGTCACATGGTGGATGATTCAATCAGTCATGCCTACCTATGAAACTTCGATAAAAAAACTGGACACCACCCAACAAACCTGAAATCAACAATCCAAAGAGGCTTATGCACCCCTATGTTCATTGCAGCATTATTCACCATAGCCAAGAAGTGGAAGCAACCTAAGTGTCCCTCGGCTGACGACTGGATCAAGAAGATGTGGCATATATATACAATGGAATACTACTCAGCCATAAAAAAAGACAAAATCGTCCCATTTGCAACAACATGGATGGGCCTGGAGGGTATTATGTTAAGTGAAGTAAGCCAGAAAGAGAAAGACAAACACTGTATGATCTCACTCATATGTGGAATATAAACCAACACACGGACAGAGAAAACTGTACTGTGGTTACCAGGGGCAATGGGGGTGGGGGGTGGGCACACGGGGTGAAGGGAGTCATATGTATGGTGATGGACAAACAAAAATGTACAACCCAAAATTTCACAATGTTAAAAACTATTTAAACATCAATAAAAAAATAAATAAATAAAAAACTGGACACCAAACTTTCCTAGTTGGTGAACACACTGATGTGCTGGGAGGGTGACACCCCTAACTCCATGAGGAGAGAGCTCCGACGCTCTGAGTCCCTCAGAACTCGCCTCCATGAGTCCTTTTATTTGGCTTGTCCTCCTCACTTATGTCCTTTATAATAAACTGTAATCATAAGTGTAGCACTTTCCTGATTTCTGTGGGTTATTCTAGCAAATTATGGAACCTGAGGGGGTCATGTAAACCCCTGAACTCACAGTAAGTCAGTCAGAAGTGCCAGCGGCCTGTGCAGCCCCAAAGTGCAGCCGGCCTCTGAAACAAGGGGAGTTTGGTTGGGGACCATGCCCTTTAACTCGTGGGGTCCAACTAACTCTAATTTGCTACCTCAGGTGGTTAGTGCAGGAACTGCATTGCAGTAGATCGAGTTGGGGTTGAAACAGAAGAGAATCTCAGTCTTCCCACTTACTATATGTGAGACTTTGGGCAAGTCACAAAACGTCTCTGTGCCTCAGTTTCCTTAGCTAAAAAATGACAACATTAGCAGTGCCTACCACATACAACAGATGAACAATAAATGAGACAACTCAGTGTCTGGCACGTAATAACTGCTCAACAAATGCGAGTGCCACAAGTTCCTGCTCAGATGTCACCATGTCCAGAAAGCCTGCATGGCTGTCCTAAAGAAAATATTACTCCTCTTTCCCTGCAGTGGGTACTTTCTGTCCCTTACTCTGCTTTATTTTTCTTTTAGCCCTTACCACCACTTCTATTAGTCAGCTCTTTCGGTGATGATGCTCTGTAACAAATCACCCCTCAAACTCAGTCGCTTCCAGGAGCAGGCCTTTATTCTCATGCTCACAGATCTGGGACGGGTTGATCTGAGCTGGGCTCAGCTGAGTGGCTCAGGTTGATCCGAGCTGGGCTCAGCTGAGTGGCTCTGCTTCTGTCTGTAGACCTGCTGGGCTCGTGTCGAGGCTGCAGGTTGGGTTCAAGTCGGCTCCACAAGTGTCTCATTATTCTGAGACCAGAAACTACTCAGGGCATGCTCTCACAGCAATGGCAGAAGTAGAAGAGGCAGACCAAACCCCACAAGCATATTCCAGGCCTCTGCTTACATCAGGCTGACAAATCTCCCAAAGGCCAAAGGGAGTCACACAGCCAAGCCCAACATGAAGGGGTTTGTATTCTACCTCCTGTGGGAGGATCCACACTGTCCAAGGCAAAGTGCGGTACACAACTCTAACACCAGCAGGGTGTGAGGAACTGGGGAACGATGCTCCAGCTACCACACCACTTGACATACTACATTTTCAACTGTTTTCACTTTTCCTGACACTGTAATGTAATTTCAGGAGAGCAGGGACGTTCATTGTTCTGTACACAGTTCTAGCCTCAGCACCCAACACAGCCGCCCCTCAGCAGGTAGCCGTTGACTGAAGGTGTGAATGCCTGAACAAATGAGTCAAGTGGAATAGTAGCAACAGTACTCAGTCCCCTATCTGTCCCATGGCACAGCTGCTAAGAAGCTATGAGATAGCCAAAAACACGGCAGAGGTGGGCAGGCGGGGCTTCCTTGATGCTGAAGGGAAGGGCCACAGTAACAGCTGATGGCCAACTGCCTCCTTATACCAGAAACCCACAGTGGGATCGTAGAGTCACAGGCTCTGAACCAGGCCACCGTTTATCCATGTGGCGAACTTGACACAGTCACGCGTCTCTTAATGAAGTGGATATGTTCTGAGAAATGTGTCATTAGGCAATTTTGTCCTTGTGCAAACATTATACAGTGTACTTACACAAACCTAGATGGGATAGCCTACCACACACCTAGGCTATATGGTACTAATGTCATGGAACCACTGTTGTGTATGTGGCCCATCATTGACCTAACCGTCGTTATGTGGTGTATTCATCTTCAAGGCAAGGTTTTAAAGCAGGAACCACACCGAAGGTACAAAAGCCAGTGATGAAACATTTCAGTATCTCAGTTCCTCTGGTTTTCCAACCATTCATTGTAAGGAAAAGCTCTAGTACTGAGTTGACTTTACTAAAGTGATGCTCATAAGTGGGTTGACAACAGAATTAACCAGCTCGGTTCAGTAAATAGAGTTCTATATCTGGAATTGGAAATACTGAGTTAAGTTAAGCCTGCTTTCATATATCTATAGACATTATTTTTCCTCAAGTAATAACAGCATGAATGGAAAGAGCCCTAAAAATACAAATTCTCTGCAATTTAGCAAATGCAGGGACAATGAAAAGTCTAATAATAAACTTGAGACAGACTAAATACTGCATAATTAGCACACTTGAACCAAAGGCAGAAGAAAAACATGTAATTAAATCTGAATACTTTAGGAAGAAATAAAAATGTTCCAATAATAGCTAAATCAACCAGAGTGAGAAAGGTTATAAAAAGCAACCTCTGATTGATTTCCCCAATAAGAAGAAGATTTGGGACCAAACAGAAAAGGCTAGAAGAAAAAGGGGAAGATACTCTACTGATACAGACAAATGAAGATGATATAATTTCACAGAGCAAATGGTTGCTTTTCCAGAAGCGCACTTGAAGGCTCAATTCTCCTGTGGTTGGTCAGAACAAATAAACAAAAATGTGTAAAATTCGGGTTACATGCATTCATTAGGTACTAACTATGCACACAGCCCAAGGTTAGCAGCTCTTGGGAAGGGCGTGTGGTGAAGGCGTCAGGGATCTGTCCCTACTCTGGTACACTTACGGTCCCTGGGGCACCCTCATTAGTGAAAGGAAGTCCAGACGAGAGCAGAAGTCTCCAAGTTATCTTTGTATCACCTGAGATTCGGGGCTGTCTCCGTTTTTGCTGAGACGGCAATTCACCAAGAGGTCCCATCGAGCGCCAATAAAAGGTGTTGCCAGGGGGAAACCTTGCCCCAGCCTCCCTTTTCAGTCTGCAGTTTCTCCCCAAGTTCTTCCCTCAAGTTCAGACACTGTTATATTCAAGGAAGGTACAGACCCTCCTTGACCTAAGTTACTTTAGTTATGATGTTATTTAAATATGCACAAATATAGACGTTGGTGTAAACTACTTATGCTTGTGTCTCTTAGCCAGAAAACCCAGCAAAAATACAAATTCAATACAGATCAAATGATAATGTTTTTAAAAATCAAATGAACGGCAGTGAACTCTCTGCACAGACCAGTGCCCAGCACAAAGTAGACACACGATGCGGATCTGTGGAACGAATGCTGAAGAGCGATTTTATCGTTGTCATGATGCTTTTGAACTGACTTCTTTTGGAAGATGTGGGGAAAGTCTGCGCGCAGGCCTTTGGTGGAGCATCTCCGATCCCTTCGTCAAGACAGCAGAAACTTTACTTGGGCAGAAAGTGGCAGGAGCTCAGCTTGGGGTACAGTCTCCCCCTGACCTAGAAGCACCCCAAAGGCAGGGGCCTCAGTCAGTTTTGTTCGCTGCGTTCCCCACACACCTGGGATAGTCTGGCACGAGGTGGAGGCTGAACATGTGTCTTAGTCCCTCTGTGCTGCTGTAACAAAGTACCACAGACTGGGTGGCTTATAAACAACTGAAATCTACTTCTCATAGTTCTGGAGGCTGGAAGTCTGAGGTCAGGGAGCCAGCATGAGAGCTCCCCTCTGGGTTGCAAACTTCTCCTTAATCCTCACTTGGTGGAAAGAAAGGGAGAGAGCTCGCCAGGATCTCTCTTATCAGGGCACTAATCCCCTTCATGAGGGCTCCACCCTCAGGACCGAATCACCTCCCAAAGGCCCCACCTCCTAATCCATCACTCTGGGGGTTAGGATTTCAACATATGGATTTTTGGGGGACACAGACATTCCGTCCCTAACAATGTGTATTTGTGCATCCTTTCACGACTCCTCTGCCCTGTGCTCTGGCCTTCCCTCCTGAGCCTGCACACAGGAAGTTTCCATAGACGCTGACCCTGCTTCCCTAGTGCCCCATGGCACCTCAGCCTGGCTTAATCCCAGGAGCTCCTTCAGAGCACAGACTGGCAAGTACCAGAATAGTGAGTAACTATTTCAGGCCGGGGGAAAAACCAGCACTGACAGAGGACAGGAGGCCCCAGCCACAGTGGAGTGTTCAACTGCTGTCAAACCACTGACAGGAGAGAGGGGCATCCCTTACACTGAAGCTTGGCACCTTGAGGTGGTGAACACCCTGAACACTGACGTCATTTCAATCATCCACTGGTTTAGAAATTCTGCTTCTAACTCCTCTGGCCTTCTTGTCTTTCTTTTAACAGAGAAAATGGAAAAGCTAAACTCTCCCCACAGTTCATATGATGGCTGAGAAAAGAATTTCTGGGAGAAAAGAGAGTGTTGGCAGCAGGTTCAGCCAGGCCCTAAGAGGCTCATGGATGCCTGTGGTGGCCTGGCCAGGGCACCGAGAGCTGCTGTGGGAGCCCGGTTCTTACAGCAGCGAGTCCCACCCCCCACCAGGCCCTACTGGGCTCAGGTAAGTGTTTCAGAGTGATTTGACTTCTGGGGCTGGAGGATGAAAAGGGAGTGGGTAAAAGGCTTCTGTGGCCTGGGCGGAGCCCTGTGTCCCCTCAGCAGGGACCTCTACAGCAGCACCCCCACACTGTCCCCCACAATTCACTAGGCTTTACTAGGCCTTTTACCTCTAGTAAACGTATGCTATCCCCACCTCCTTCAAAACTTTCCAAGGCTTCCCATTGCACTCAGAATAAAAATCCAGATCCTAACCCCTTTACCTCCTGCGCTATTGGGCCCCCTTCACTTCTCTGCAGCCACGGGGCCCTATCGTTGCTAGAAGAGCCAAGAGTGTGTCTATTCCAGGGCGTTTGCATTGTGCTTCCCTGCCTGGAATATTCTCTAATTCATGCCATGGTTCACTCCTTCACCTCATTCACAGCTCTGCTCAAATGTCACCTCCTTCACCCCTGGCTAGCTAGCACTCCCGGGTTCTGTCTGTCCTTCTACCTTGCTTTAGTTCTCTTCCAACCACACACCTCTGTTAACACTACCTTATAGATTTGTTTGTTTTCAGGGGCAGGACTTGATCTTTTATTACCCACGAGCCTGTCCCAATGCCTAGAATAGCACCTGGCTGGAAGTACGTGAATAATACACATTTACTGACTGACCAAATGAACATAGCTTCCCAGAGGGGGACAGTAAATCTACCCAAAGGCATTGAACAAATGCATCTGCAAAATGTGTTGACTTAGCTAAAGGCATGCACATATTCAGCCTCAATGTCGCTGTTATAAAAGTTATCATTGACTAGTAATAGTAGCAACAGCCTTTGTGGAGGCCTCAGTGTGTTCCGGGCACTATGAGTGGTATTTGCATTGGATTTGTCCCTCACAAACGCCTTACTCTGGAGGTGTCCTGTCTCCGGGAGACCAGGCGACACTGAAGCCTAGTGATGTCTAATGGCCTCATTGAGAAGCTGGATTCAGGACTGGCCAGGTTGGGGGCCAGGTGAGCCGGAGATGAGCCGGGAGTGAGCTGGCAGGCAGCCTGTGCCTGCAGGGAGGCTCTCCAGGAACCAGGAAATCTCAGATTGGCAGAAAGATTCCTAGCATTTTGGCTTTTCTCCAGTTTCTGTGCAGAAAAAGTACAAGTATAATTACTTGCTTCCTCTTCTCTCTGCTAAGAGAATGCCCAGAGGAGGGATGGCTGGCTCTCCAGGGGATCCCCCAGGCCCTGGCAGTCACAGTGATTCCCAGCCCTGGGCACAGCAGAATCACCTGGGGAGTTCAACAAATACAGATGGTCAGGTCCCACCCTCTGACATCCTGTTTGCATTGGCTTCAGGGGAGGGCCAGGCAGCTGCATTTTTTAAAAAGCACAACAATTATTTCCAACGTGCAGGCGAGTGAGGAATCACTGGACCCCAGAAGAGGTGGGAGAGGGTCCAGGCTGGGACTATGGTGAGGGGAATGAGACATGTCCCTTTCTTAATAAAGCTAGGAGCAGAATTACTGATTTTTCCTTTGGCCTCAGCCTCCCACATGGCTCAGCACTGTTAATGAGCCTGTCTTTATTTGACATTTTGATATTTTCCTCACCGTGGATTTTTTGCATCAATTTTGATTTTTTTTTAAATTTTCACTAAAATATTATGTTGATTATCAAGTGTTTTGGCACCACCTTAAATTTTGTGCCTGCAGCAAGTGCCTCCTGCACTGCACCCTGGCCCCAGTGCTGGGAGGCACACTCGGGGCGTGGATATGGCAGTGCGAGGTACAGAGGGGCTGCAGACACCTGCCAGAGAGGGGATTGACGCTTTCCTATCTCGGAGTTCAGGCAGATGTGGAGTAGTGATGGGAGCTGAGAGAGCATCTCATTCCACCACGGGAGCCTCCCTTGGGGAAGACACCAGACCTTGGCTCTAAATACCATCTTCTTGCGGACGGTACTTTTGACTGGACCATTCCCTGAAGCTCCAGACTCCCCCACCCAACTTCCTACTCGGCAGCCCCACTTGGTTACGTAAATGCATCTCAAACTTGTTCAAAACTGGCCTCTGGGGTCCAAATCCTTCCCTGGCCAAGAGCAAAACAACAGCAAAGCCCGGTCTTCCTAGACTTTTGGGGCTCAGGACTGCTGTTCACTTGTCAGTTGCTCCATCCAGCCGCCAGCCCCTAGAAGATCCAGTCTGCTGGAGATCTTGTCAACCTTGCTTCTACAACATGCCCAGAGCATCTTCTGTCCATCTTCACTGCCACCCGCCTGTCATCTCCTACCTGGGCTGCCACTCCCAGCCCTCTCCCCTCAGCCCTCCAAGCAATCCACGTGGTCGTTCTAAACCCAAGTCTGATCATGCAGCTCTGTTTAAACCTTCCAAGCAAAACAAACTAGAACACCTTCCTGGAGATTTCCATGACAAATAGACACACCCTTTGCCTTGGCCCTTGAAGCCCTACCTGACCAGCTGTCAAGCTGTCCAACCTCGTCTTCCACTGCCCTCCTCGTTATTCACTGTCTGCAGCCACACCAGCCGTCTGCCTAGTTCCTCAACAAGCTAAGCTGGATTCTGCCTCGGGGCCTTTGCACTTGTAGCTCCCTCTATCTGGAATGCTCTCACCCCTGAAACTTCCCATGGTGGCCCTATCATTTAGGTCTGTTGAAATGTCATCTCTTTAGAGAGGTTGTCCCTGACTAACCCACTGGTCACTCATTATCTCATCTCTCTGTTTGCTTTTTGTATAACACTTATCACTCTCCAAAATCATTTTAATGCACTAATATTTTATTTGTTTATCATTTTTCTTCGCCACTAGAATGTATACTTCATGAAAACAGGGGCATCATCTGTGTGGTTCCTGCTATATTTCCATGGTCTACAACAGAGCCTGGCTTATAATAGGTGTTTGAAAAAATCTGTTGAATAAATAAAGTCTTGAGTAAAGGAATGGATGGATAAATGAATACTGAATGTTAATAATAGAACTTTCTCTTGGAAATTCCTAGGACCTATAGGCTAGCAAGATGAATTTTATAATTGAAATTAAAGAACCAAGGACATACAGCTAAGAAAATTCCAAGAACTCATAATGTATGGATTTGCTGTTCTTGGAAACCCTCTGAGCACTGTCAGTGGATTTGAAAGGCAGACACCTGTGAAGTGATCTATGATAAGCAGAAAAATCGCCCTGCAAAGATGTCCACGACCTAATCCCTGGAACTTGTGAACATGTTACATTACACGGCAAAGGGGAATTAAGGTTGCAGATGGAATTGAGGTTGTTAACTGACCTTGAGATGGGGAGATTATCCTGGATCATCTGAGGGGGTCCAATGTGATCATAAGGGCCCTTAAATGGGAAGAGAGAGGCAGAAGAGAGCGTCAGGGTGATGCAGCATGAGAAAGACTCCACTGGCCATTGCTGACTTTGAAGACGGAGGAAGGGGCCATGAGCCAAAGAAGGTAGAAGCTGGAAAAGGCAAGGGAACAGACTCTCCCCTGGAGCCTCCAGAAACGAACACAGCCCTGCTGACACTTGGTCTTAGCCCAGTGAGACCAGTGTTGGACCCCTGTCCTCCAGATCGGTGAGGTAATAAATTCGTATTGTTTTAAGCCACCAAATTTGTGGTAATTTGTCACAGCAGCCATAGGAAACTAACACGGTCTTTCAGTGGAACATGGTTAGTGGGGGCCTGTGGTCCTGTCTCTAACAGTCTGTAAAGAATAAACGGCTGTGAGGGATCAGGAGAAGCAGCAGAGTTGGTGGATCCCAGGCCTTGAAGACCAGGCCTGGGACACAGCAGTGTCATAAATGGGGCCCGTGGCCAGAACGGCCAGGGGAAGGCAGGGGCCACTGATTGAGAGCCTGCTGCTGCCCAGCACTTGGCGAGGCTTTTATACATTTCCTCTTAGTGAGCATGCAATGATTGTTCATTCATTCTTTCATTCATTCATTTACAAATACTCTGGAGCATCACTATGCACCAGGCGCTTTGTTATGCACAGTGGTGAAAATGATACCAAAGATCAGAGTAAGAAATTGACTACATTTTAATGCAAAATTAGGGAATAATAATAATAATAGCAACAACAGGCACCGCTTATTAAGAACTCCTTACATGCCGGGTCCACACCAGATACTTTAACAAGATTTTCTCTAATCTTCACAAGGTGGACAGCATGAGTCCATTCTACAGATCCTCAGAAAGGTGTGTCCAGTGACCCACCAATGGCCACAGCAGGGGAAACGGCAAAGTAGGATGTAACTCAGTGTCTCTCCTGCCCTAAATGTGCTCTCTTTGTTACGTTATACTGACTCTCAAGATAGAAAATGTTTCCACTATTTTAGTAGATCACAGGCCCAACACTTTAGCAACAGCATCTGTAATCTTCACCATAGCCCTATGTGAGAGGTATTGTTATCTCCATTTTACAGATGAGGAAACCGAGGCTCAGAGGAATTAGGCTACTTGCCCCAAATCACACAAGTAATAAACATCAGAGCCAGGGGTCTTGGTCTCCTCATCCTGTGTTTGGTCTACACAGCAGGCTGCCTTGTGAAGATCCCTCTACCCTAATTCTACAATTTTTTTTTTAACAAATTATTTTAACCCCTCAGCTTCTGTTATCCATTCCTATCTCCTCTGTCTAGTAGACTGCATTGCAGCGCATTACAGCACTTCTCTCTCACCCCATGTGCCTAGGTTCTGGAGTCAACATTGGGCTAGTGAAGGGGAAACTGTTTCCCCTGGGAAGTCAAGAAGACCAGCGAGGTCTTGGAGAAAATGCAGTGGAAACAGGAAGCAGCTTGGTCGGAGGGGCCACCGCGGATGCAGTCTGTGGGGTTTCCATGGAGCCACCTCTGCTGCTTTCTCTGTCTCACCCACCACGAAGCTCAGACCATGACGCGCAGGGCGCCAGCTCTCACCAGAGCCTCCCTTCGAGTCATGGGGAAGACAACTGTCCTGAGTGACCCTGGGCTCTGCCAGAACAGGCCCCCTTATGCGGTGCCCCTCGCTCGAGGAGGGAGGAAAACAGAGGCAAGCCCCACATGTTGTCTTTGGAATTTCCCAGAAGTGGCTTTGTAAAGTTGATTATCCTAAAACTACTTTTATTTTCCACGGGAATAATGCAGCTATTAATGCTGTGGTCTTGACCACGGATCGTCTCAGTGAAGCTGTGGGTATGACGACTTGGCCACTGAGCTGGAGCCTCCTCACCAGGCGTCTCTCCTCTTCTCCAACGGGACTCAGAGTTGGTCCCCATATACCTGGACATCTGGGCAAGTGGGCTGGGCCCTGGTTTGGGGGACACATGACCCAGTCCTGGCCATGCGATGTAAGAGGAGTGGGCTGGAGTGCTTGTGGGAAAGCTCTGAGCTCCCGAAGAGACATCAGGAGCAGGAAGGGGAGGAGCAAAGCCGTTTCGTGCTCTTGTGACATGAGACTGAAAAACCAGACAAGCCTGCGGAGCAGAGGGATGTCACATCCTGGAGGACACTGATAAGCCGCCAGTCTAGCCCTAGATTGTGACCCTTTTGTTCCGAGTTAATCAAGTGCCTTGACTGCAAAAGCCACCTTGGCTCAATCGTCTCTCCTTGAAGCCGAGAGCATAGTAACGGGTGGGCCAACATCCAGGCATCAAAGCACAGCCGGAGCTCTCGTAAGTGAGGTGACGGCGTGAGGGCTGAGGGGTCTCTGGTGCGTCCCTCTGGCGAGAACACCGAGGTCAGGGAGGTGGACTGGCGCGCTCGGGTCCCCCGGCTGGCTAGCAGGGGCCGGAGGAAGACTGCGCTTGAAGGTCTGGAGCGCAGGGACTACCCGCATCCCGGCTTGCAGCCACCCCATTAGCTTGTGTTTCAACCAACCCCAACACACCTCGAAGGACAGGAAAGCCTCTGAGGACTGCCTGTCTGAACTGACGCCTCCTCCGGCTCCCATGGTGCCCTTATACCATCCTGGGCCCTCCAGTCTTAGAGGGGAGCGCTCTGATAAATTAATTCTCTCTAGAGTGGTGGGGACTTATGGAGTTACCACTTATATTCTGGAAGATGCAAGTGCAAAGCTCCGGATAAAAGGAATAACTTTCCTAAAGTAGAATTTCAGGACATTTGTGTAGAATCCCTTCCTAATTCCCCTAAAACTACACCACATCAGACCTTGCTAATTCTGCCCTCCACCTACCAAGGGGCGGTGTCTCAAGCTAGTTTGTTTTCTTCCTGGACTTAGAGAAGTCAGGACTATCTCCTGCTTTTGGAGCACAGACTTGGCAGCTGTTGCAACATTTTAAGGAGACCAAAGATTCAGCAACCCCAGGCTCTCTTCCCTCTTTGGTTACTCAAAGTAGAAACAATGCTTCGATGTGCCAGGCACTGGGCCAGTGTTCTCATAAGTCAACCCATTTACTCCCACAGTAATACTTTGGAATACAAAGGGTTAATCTTCTTTTACAATTGAGTGAACAATGCTCAGACAGGAGAACCAACTCTCCAAAGGCCAAAACGGCTCAGCTTGAGATGGAATCTGGGTCTGTCTAGGGCCAAAGCTCACGTGCTCTTTCCCTACAGCAACTTCCTGTCCCACAACCTCCGTCAGTGGCTGCGTGTTCTTGACTCATCCAGGCAGTGATTACTTACAGAGGGCTGTAAGACCTGAGGACAAAAGGGAAACTGGAATGGCAGAGCCAGGACTTCCATTGGTCTTCTATTTTTAGGAGGTACAAAATCATAATTCCACATACAACTACAAGCTTTAAAAATCTTGGGAAGGAGGAGAGCTAATGCATGAGAAGAAGAGAACATACCTAATTCTCAACTTAAAATAGAATGCTTCTTGGATGGTGTATTCATTTTCAAAGGATGCCCTAACAAGTTCCCACAAATGAGGTGTCTTAAAACAATAGAAATTTAGTGTCTCACAGTTCTGGAGGCTAGAAGTCAGAAACCAAGGTGGTGGCAGGGTAGGTTCCTTCTGAAGGCCCTGCGGGAGAGTCTGTTCCCTGCCTCTCTCCCAGGATCTGGTGCTTGCTAGCAATCTTGGCGGTCCTTGACTTGTAGGCACATCACTCCAATGCTTGCCTCCACTATCACACAGTATTCTCCCTTTGTGTCTGTGTGTCTCTGTATTCAAATTTTCTCCTCTTATAAGGATATCAGTCATTGGATTAGGCCCACCCTAATCCATTGTGACCTCGTCTTAACTTGATTACATCTATAAAGACCTTATTCCCAAATAAGGTCACATTCATAGGCACAGGGGTTTGAACTTCAACATATCTTTTTTGGAGGACACATTTCAACCCACAACAGATGGTGTGCTTAAATATATATTTAGAGTCTTTATATTCTTAGATAAATGCTGGAATATTTATAGATGAAATAATAAGATGGGACATATTGGAGTTTGCTTAAAAATATTTTGAAGTGGGGCAATTGGGGGTTTAGATATAACAAGATTGGCCATGAGTTGACAATTGTTGAAGCTGAGTGATGGGCACATGGGTATATGGGGTTCATTATATGTGTTCTATTGCTGTGTAACATATCACCCCAAGACTTAGAGGCTTAAAACAACAGCAGCCGTTTTATTATTATCTCTCAAGGTGCTCAGCATTGACTGAGCTCAGCTCAGATGCTTCTCACTTGTGTCTCTCATGCAATTACAGCTGTCACATGGTGGCTGGCCTGGTATCAGCCCAAGGTTCACTCCTGTACATGCCTGCTACGTGGGCTGGGAAGACTCCAACATCTGGGGCTCCTTGGGCTCTTCTGTCTCCCCTCCCCCAACGTGTGCCTGTGTGTGATTATCCACTATGACAGTGAAGGGTGGCAAAATATGCCACTTTGGCATAACGATTATTTTGAGCTGAAGGCAACCGAGAAGAAGCAGATACAAGAAAAGCTCTCTGCCCTCCCCCCATTTGCCTAAAGGAAGGACATAAATTTGTAAAGGTGCCCTCCTCCCCTCTCTACCAGGAAGGACAGAAGTTAATCACCAGAGACAACTCGAGACCTTTATCAGCCCAAAGACAGCACCAGAGGAATCTACATAACAAACTCTGCTAAAACCAGCCCTTGTCTACCATTAGTTCCCCCAAATATTTGCCTTCCCACAATTTGCTGCCTCTAGAAGCTTCAAGTCCTTTTCCTTTGTCTTGCTACTTCTCTACAAAATTATCGTTCTTTGCTAAGATGCTATACAAGCCCAAGTTCTAACCACCCCTTTGAGTTACTCATCACTGAGCGCTCCCACGTGTTAATAAACTTGTGTGTGTTTTTGTCTTGTTAATCTGTCTGTTGTCAGTCTAATTTACAGGGCCCCAGCTAATGAACCTCAGGTGGGTAGAGGGAAAATAATTTTTTTCCCTCCCTTGCAAAGGAATCTTCAGATTCCTTATATGGCAGCCAGGGGCTCTCAAGGTGCATGTCCTAAGAGAGTACCAGGCAGGCTCTGTACTACCTTCTCTAACCCAGCCTCAGAGTCACACAGCACTGTTTCCATCACATTCTTTGGTCAAGGTAGTCACAAGGGCCCACCCAGGTACAAGAGGAGAGGGACATAGACTCCACCTCATGATGAGAGGCATGTCAAACGACTTGCAGACACATTTTTAAACAACCACAATACTATTCTCTCTACTTTTGTGTATGTTTAAAATGTTTTCATAATAGCACACACACGCATAGATTTATAAAATGCTATTTGGGAAGTCCCTTTACTTCTTTAAATTAATTTCAAATGAAAGTAATGTAAAAGTTTTGCACGTAGTTTGGAAACAAGAGAAAAACACAGACTAGAAAAGAATGTCTTTCTGGCGTCATATATCACACAGAAAATAAACAATATCAAGAATCTAGGGAAACCCAAATACTGTTATTACACCTTACAGCCTATAATTTTAGTTCTCTTTGCATATCATCTTTCAGTCTGGGGTCCATAAATGTTTGCCAACAGATTTATATTCATGCAGTTGCCATGGAAGAAAGAATAAAGATTTTGCTCTTTTTTAGCCAGGCAGAGGGAGGCAGCCTAGGAAAGCAGAAAGTGTGGGGTAAAGGGAGGGAGTTGGGAGACTCTGCCACAATGGGCTCCGCCATCCAGGGAACATCTCAGCACTTCTCTGGGGGGCTAGGAGGGGCAGTGGAAAGAGCATGGGTGGTGGTTACTGGTGCAGCCCACCAGATATTTCCTGCAGGTCTGCAGCCACACCGGAGGGTTGTCTTCTCTGCTCTCTTGAGGTTGACTGTGACAAGCACTTACGGTGGCCAAGTGGACTGTGAGATGTGCCCTTCTGGGCTGAGGTGTGAGGGCACTGTGAGGCACCACACTCCTCTCTTGACACTGGCTGAGGAGGCTCCCTCAGTCTGGGATCCTCACTCATCCCCGCACAAAGGCACGCATAAAGAGAAGAGCACGGCCTATCCATGGTGAACACGAAGCACGAACAATAAGGCACCCTTGTTGCTCGATGGGGCTGTTGCCACAGCATCACATTGCCCCTCTGACTGGTACGGCAGCACGGACTCGGGGTTCAGGTCATATCTCTGCCACTAACTGCGGGTTTGAGCACATTAGTAGCTCTCACTGAGTGAGATTCATATGTTAATGCTTCCAAAAAGCTACAAAGAATATTTATGAGCTTAAATGAAGGACAAAAGGGAGAGGAGCTAGCTCAGTGCCAGGCACATAGTGGGTGCTTTGTAAAAGCTCCTTCCCCAATCCTTCCAAGGCCTTGGTCTCCTTGTCATGAAGATGAGGGCATGAGGTTGGGTGGGTGGTCTCGAAGGGCCCTTCCTGCCCTTATCCTATGATGGACTGAAAGACGTGCATATGGTCCCATTGTGGAGCTGACACGGGAGCTTCTGCGCTCGTCTTAACAGTGATGGATTACTGGGAGGAGCACACCGAGTGCTCAACCGTGCCGCCTTCCCTCTTGGAAGAGAGGTAGGATCGCTTCTCTGCCTTGAGAATCATTTATTACGTTCCTAACACACTTGGCAGTCCCCTGCAAATAAATAAGTGCTCAGAGTCCCTGGATGTCCCCAAGAGGCTTCATGGATATGCAGCTAGAAGGTGACAGGCAGACTGCGAAGAAAGCCACATGCCTTTATTCTTTCAGCCTCTGATTAGCCATTCCAGACATTGGCTGTTTATCTTTCACTTGCTTATGTGATTAGCCCTGCTCGGCTGACTGCATTTCAAGGCTTCGTTCTCAGTAAAACTGTTTTCCACTTAATAATCCCAAGGGTAGAGCGAGGCTGCCTTAAATTGAAAATCCGAGGAAGCCGGGAGCCTGCCTTCCCCCTTCAACCTCTGCTGAGTGGTTTTCTTCTCCATCAAGTCTGTTCCGTGGCAACACTAATATTTGCAGACTCCTCCCCCAGCAAATTTCCTTCCCCATCCGATTCCTTCAAACCACAAATAATTACTGAGCGCCTACTGTGTTCTGCATTAGGTGTGGATTGAGCCTGGTGCCTGCCCCCATGGAGTCTAATGGGAACAGACTTCACGGAGCAATCAGCTGACGGGAAATGGCCAGGCTGGGCAGAGCTGTGAGAGCGCTATCTACAATGCAGAGACCACCGCCGTGCAGGACGTAAGGTCAGGGGAGGCCTTCCTCCCCAAACGTACATGTGAGCTTACACTGTCCTCTGCGGATCTTAACGCACTCCCGCCTCATTGCAAGGATTCCCAAATCTTTACCTCAAAGCCCTTATCAGAGCTTCCGGCTCGTGTTTCCAATGGCCGGTTACATGACTTACTATTACTCCTGTAACAATAAAATCTTACACATATTGAGCACTTACTGTGTGTGTTTTACACATATTTATGCAATCCTTCTTATAAGTCTTCTTCTTATTCCTATTTTAGTTTTGAGGACATTGAAGTGCAGACATGTTATATACTTGCTCAAGATCACATAGCTTAGATGTGGCAGAACCTGGATTTGAACTCTGAGCTCTGACACCAAGCCTGCCCTCATCATCCTCCATCCCATTGCCACCTGGGTGACTCCTGGCACCTCATATGAAAATGTCTAAAACCAAGCTCTTCTTCCTCCTCTCCACCAGCCCCTTACCCACTGCCCCGTCAGAGATCCGTCCCTCTTTCTGACTGTCTTTTCTGTAAATGTCATCTTCACTCTCTCAGGCACTGAGATTTGTCACTTGGAGTCATCTTGACTCCTCCCTCTGTCTCTTCCATCCTATCTCATCAGTTGATAAGTTCTGTGGCCATTTCCCCTACAGAGTCTTCTAGAGCATTTTAACAGCTCTTAATGATCCAGTTTCAGCCCCGCCTCTCTCCCAGCGATCCCATAAATGCAACACTTGCCCTCCTCCATCCTGGATCTGTTGAGTTCTTCACTTGATCAAACACCTTATGGCTTCCTAATGAAAATCACTGATCCTAAGTCCAACATTCCCCCCGAGACCTCTCTTCTGGGTTGCATACATTTCCCCTGGAATTCACCCATGCGCACCCAAAACTCCATATGCCTCAAACCAAATCACACCTCCTGTTGCAAAGACTGCACTCACCCTATCCATTCTCCCTTTCTTCCTCTAGTCGTAGAGTCCCAGAACGTTAGCTGGGCACAACACAGCATTTCTCATTTTCCCTGTAGCGAGGTATGGCTACGTGACTAAGGTCTAGCCAAAGAGATGTGAGCAAAGGGATGTGGCAAACAAGTGGGTGATGACCTTAACAGAAAAAGGCATGCTCTCCTTCCACTTCACTGGAGCTGGGTGGACTTGGTGATGAGCTATCTTGGACCATGTAGATGACAGAACAAGGTAGAAGGAGCCTGTGCCCCATCACCATGGAGCTACTATCTTAGTTCTAAACTGCTTACACTTCAACATCTATGTGGAAAATAAATAAGCTTCTCTTTTGTTTAAGTCACTTTTTGTGTGTGTGTTGTAGGAGAGGAAAATATCATTTTCCTCTACCTTTCCAAGCTCTTGACTGGGACCCCTGCAACAGAAGACAGATTAACAAGAGAAAAGGACATAAATTTATTTAATATAAGTTGTGCATGACACAGGAGCCTCATAAGGAAATCAAGACCCAAAGAAATGGTTAAACCTGAGTGTGATTATGCTAGGTGTGATGAAAACTGGAAGGTTGTGGAAAGATGGGCTAGGACAGACAGTGTGAGCTAAGGGTAGTAAACCGGGGAAACTTAGCAAGGCCTGTCCGTTCAGATTCCTCTGTCTCCCTTTGTCTTCTGAGATAAGGATGCTCTTCTCCTCTGGGTGTAGGGAGGGCACCTCTCACATGAGGGTTTTATGACTTGCTTCAGGAGAAAATCAGAAAGTCCTTCTTGCATCTGCCATTTCTCGAATTCTTTCCACTTGAACTATTCAATATGCCAAGGTGCCATATTTTGGGGTTGCATGTCCTGAACCCCATCAGTGTGTATTGTGTGTTTTGTTTTGATCTTTGCTTAAACAACCAAATCTGTTTCCCAATAACACATTGCCCCCGCTCCTCCCTCCATCCCAATCCCTTCCTCCGGTTAATGACATGCCATACCCCAAGCTGCTAGACCAGAAACTTGGGTGCCACCAGCTGACTCCTTCTCGCACTCACTCTCTACCTCAGTCAGTCCCCGGTAATTCCAATTCCACTTCTAAACATTTCTCAGACCTGTCCCCCCTTTCTATCTTTACTGCCTCGCCCTTGCAGACCCCTCCTTTCCCAGCCAGTACCCCCGGGTCTTCAGGGTCTCTCTAGACCACCCTCCCCAGCCTGCCAGATTGTTCTAGCCAGTGCCCTGGGCCATGATACGCCTCTGCTCAAATCCCCTCAATGATCCAACCTGGAATGCAGGACAAATCAACTGTTCCCTTCAACAAATAAGTGCCCAGGAAAGGGGGAGAGAGGAGCACGTGCTTCTGCCTGAACACGACTTGAGGATTTATCAACCAAATTCACCGTGTAGATCTTGTTTGGATCCGACACAACACTGTGGAAAGGTGTCTGTGAGCCAACAGGGGAAATATGAAAACTGGCTGAATATTCGATGATATTTGGAGTTATTGTTAATTTTTATATTGTAATAATGATATTATGGTGTGGTTAAAAAGAGTCTTTTTCTCTTAGAGACACATGCTGAACTATGACTGAAATGATACGATGTCTGGGGTTTGGTTTAAAATAATCCGGGGTAGGGAGGGGGCAAGGAAAAATAGAAATGAGACAAGATTGGCTATGTATTGATAACTATCAACTACCTGGCTAACGGCTAGGAGGAGGTTCATTATACTATTCTATTTTTTTTGTATGTTTTAACATTTCCACAGTAAAATATTTTTTAAAAAATTAAAACAAAACAAGTGTACAACGAACCCTGGATGAACCGTATTGCTCCATGGTCACGGACTGTGAGCGCCTTAAAGTGCAGCACTGCAGACCCCCTACCTCGTCCCTGGCCTCTCCCGTCTGAACTCCTGTTACTCTCCCTGCGCATCTGAGCCTCCGGCCTTGCCCAGCCCGTTGCTGCTCCCGGGGCATGCGCTTTCACAACCCTGAGCTTCGCAAACATTCTCATACTTACTCAAAATATTCTTTCCCTGCCTGCTGTCCCCCTTGCTCACTGGTGGCTCTGTTGGGCTCTGTGTGTTTTTCCATGACCCACCTCCACCCCATCACCCACATAGTGTTTAAGGCTCCGTCCTCTCCTCCCCGAGTGTCCCAACACACCTCAATGACAACCCCATCCTGAGTCCATTTGCTCTCTTCAGTCTCCCCTCTAGAGCCTGAGCTCCGTGGAGATGGCAATTATGACTTCTGAATATTGTTCCCAGAGGGCCAGCATTGTCTTGCTCTCAGTGACTGTTCAACACATGAACAGAATGAGTTCAGGAGAAAAAGGCTAAGCTGAGTCAACAGTCACTTCTACCACGGATAGGACGCAACCAGGCGACCTCCACACTCTCAAGGAGGACAACCAGGCGGAGGGCTTTCTGGGTGTAAGTGAATCACTCTGGTAATCACAAAGTGGGGGGAAGGGTTCCAACCCGGTGTTAAAAACGACCCAAAATGGAATCACTTAGGCTAAGCCCCCTGTCACCAAACTGAGACTTAACTACAGTTTCGGCTCTCCCAGAAATGGAATCTTAAAAAAGTCAGTCAGGGGCCGGCCCCTGTGGCTTAGTGGTTGAGTGTGCGCGCTCCGCTGCTGGTGGCCCGGGGTTCAGATCCCGGCCGCGCACCAACGCACCGCTTGTCCGGCCATGCTGAGGCCGCGTCCCACATACAGCAACTAGAAGGGTGTGCAACTATGACATACAACTATCTACTGGGGCTTTGGGGAAAAAAAAAGGATGAGGATTAGCAATAGATGTTAGCTCAGAGCCAGTCTTCCTCAGCAAAAAGAGGAGGATTAGCACGGATGTTAGCTCAGGGCTGATCTTCCTCACAAAAAAAAAAAAAAAAAAGTCAGTCAGGAATCAGCTGGTGAGCACCAGTGAGGAAATGGGCCTGATAGATCTGCCATCCCCTAAGGGACAGCGACTTTGCCACAAGCAGCCCGCTTTCTGCCAGTATGACTGCCTTGTTCCTGCTGCCGTCTGCCTGTGAAAGTCTCTCATTTTGTACAGCCCCCCGGAGCTCCTTTCTGTCTGCTGGATGGGATGCTGCCTGACTCGTGACCTGTTGAATAAAGCCAATAAGATCTTTAAAATTTACTCAGTTGAATTTTGTTTTTTAACAGTTGAGTGGCAGTGACAGGATCTGAAGAAGATTTTTATGGCTTCAGGGACAAGGAGAAGCACAGGTGTTGGTACTTGAGAACACTTTGCGTTCTCTTTCTCACCATTTCCGAGGGCCATGGGTAAGTTCCTCTCGATTCTGAGCTCTGCTTTCTTTGCGTTGAGCTCCCGATCTAATTGGCCTTCCAGTACAGGGCAGGTCAGCCTGAGCTGGCGGATGGTTCCACCGGAACCTGAGCCCCTCAGGTCAGTCTCCAGTTGCATTTGTCCGGGTCTGCTGATTCAGTCCCCAGTTCCACGTTGGGAACTGCTGGTGGTGCGCACCTAAATCCTTCTCTTGGCCAGTCTGTGGTACCATCTCTTTGGTTACTGCTGGTGTCCACAATTCCATTTCCTCAGTTACTGTCAATGTGCACACGAGGTAAGGCTATTGCTAATGGGAATCTCGGACGCCAAAGCCACAAAATTGGTGGGCACGGGTCGAGCACTTAAAAACTGTTAGAGCACTCACCACCCGACTCTAAGAGTCCTGCATTAACACAAGTTGGTCGCTGAATGGGCAAGGTGGACACTAGGTCACCCGCCAACCTCAAGAAAATTTCCTTGCACTGAAGTACATTGTAAAACACCACACAATCCCCAATCTAGCAGCACATCCCTCTTAGGTATTAACTTGGCTCTGAGAGACCCAAGGCTTAGCTAAAGAAACGGGATCCTCAAGTTCCAAAGAAGTGAGGGTGCCATCTTCTGGCACACCTGCTTATTTTATGTCTGAGACCTGTGCTCCCAGAAACTATAGATATTTACAAAAATGGCAAAATCTTACTAAAGACAACCTAGAATTGCAATGGCCATTATGGGGAATGTTCCAATTAGACAAGATCATTCATTTAAGAAGTACACTTGAAAGCAAAGGTTCCCAAATCAAAGAAATGGAATGGGATACCTATTTTAATAGGCATGCAGAAGCTTCCAAAAGGCTTCAAGATTCCAAAATAGCCTCATTGCAAGATTTGTAACAAAAGGCTAATGAGAATTAAAGACACAAGAGGTATCCACAACAAAAGACAGTGAGACCGACGTGACTCCTACTTCTCCCCTCTATCCTACTAATCCTCTATCTGAATTGCCTTTCTACTCTGAAGAGACTACTCCACAGTTACCTTTTAAAATAAGACCACTGAGGCTGCAGGCAATCCTGTTCAGGTATCTTTCACTTCTTGGTCAAAGACGAAACTAACGGCCTTAGTTAAAGAACGTCCAGGGGCCAGGCTGGTGGTGTAGTGGTCAAGTTTGTGCGTTCTGCTTCCGCAGCCCGGGGTTCGCCAATTTGGATCCTGGGTGGGGACCTACTCACCGCTCATCAAGCCATGCTGAGGTGGCATCCCACATAGAAAAGCTACAACTCAACAACTATGACACACAGCTACATACTGGGGCTTTGGGGAGAAAAAAGAAAAAGAGGAAGATTGGCAACAGATGTTAGTTCAGGGCCAATCTTCCTCAAAAAAAAAAATTTTAAAAACCTTAAAAAAGAAAAAGAATTTCCTAAACCTGGGGGGGATCCCCAACAGTTTTCCAAAGAATTTACAGTCCTTGTGGGGCCTATAGCCTTGGGCTGCCAGATCTTTATCAGCTTGTGCACATGCTGGTAGGACCCGGTGAACCCCAAAAATGGATGTGGGAAGCAGAAGGGCATCACACTGAGGATGATATTTGAGATCTTTGATCTTCAACATGGCCCCCTTATGGACCAGAAAAAACTTGCAAAATAGCAACGGATCTTTTAAAAGCTATTCCCAGAGTCTTCCCTGCCTACACTGATTGGTCCATTTTTCAAACACACAAACAAAAGAAAAATGAGTCTGTGGCAGACTTTAAGCCTGTCTGAAAGCTCTCTTGCTGTGGTTTTCTGAGTTCCAGAAATGATGTTACACAACCTGCTTTGGCTTCTTTATTCGCAAGTGGAGTATCTCCTGAGATTAGTGGATTGATGAAAAGGCAGAACATAGGATGAGAAGCCATGGGTCTGACTGAACTTGTGACCATAGCTGAGCACTTTGAAAGGACCTTGGAGCAAGACCATAAACAAAAGTCTGCCGGTTATTGGCCTACAGCTGCAACAGCTCCAAGGCCAGAGACCTAAAACAACACTGGGCCTCCCCACCACACCCTCCTAGGGGTCCATCATCAAAACACTGGCCCAGGAATAAGTGTCTCATTTGTAGACAACTAGGACACTAGAAAAGAGATTGTTCTCAAAGGTTTTGTGCAAATCCTTCAACATCAACTCGAATGCCCCATACCTACCTTCAAAAGAGGGCCTGCATATGGGCCCCGCCCAGGGTTGACAGGACTCTGAGAGATTTTCTGGTAAACTGCTACCAGTTATTCCCTTAAACAGCTAAGGGGAAACTAAAATTAAAATTAATGGAAAACATTGCCAAATTATGGTAGATACCAGAGGGACACTCTCCACTTTAATCCCCACTCGGAGCCTGCAGATGGGATCTTGGAAAAACTGGCAGAAGCCAGCTAAGGGTGATAATTATTATCAGAGTTGGCTCTCCCACATCTCCGTCTGGAGTACCCAGTAGAGAGAGGAAAATAAAATTTCATGTTTTCCTTTCCTTTCCAAATCCAGGCCCATTGGTTATTGATCCTTTCTCTCCCAGGGACAACTATTGCTTTCTTGCTTGTTATATTTTGTGTCCCAAGAACTTGGCTTGGATTTCTTCCTGCCTGGAGCATGTATGTTGTCAGTTCTTGTGCATGTGAGCAGCTCAACCATCAGGTTGGTGGCACAAGAATATGGCTGAATAGAAATGTGGGTTGCACTCCATTTGTGTTTGGGGTCCTACCATTTGCCAGCTCTCAGGGAAACTAAGTCTTTCTTTCTTTCTTTTGGCTAGCTTTGGGAGTGTCTCTGGATCTTGGGAGGGTAGTATCTTTTGCATCCTCTTTGGGGATGCCTCTTGCATCCAAGGGAGGTTGTTTAACACTGCCAGGAATACTTACTGTTTGTCCCAGCTAAAACGTGATAAGATATTTGAAAGAATTTTTTAAGTAGCTCTGTGGTCAGAAGTTGACCATATTCATAGCCTGATGGGAACGTTTTTTAGGCCTTCTCTGAGCTACATGTACCCAGAGGTAAAGAAAAACATTCCAAAGACAAAGCTCTAAATCTAAAACATAGGAATCCTTTTGATTTCTATCTTAGTTGGAGATCTTCTCCCTGATATAAAGAAGCAAATTGAGGCTAATGTAGTTGGATGGGCAGTTCGGACTCTTGATGTCATTTAGGCTGCAACCCAATTCTTTGAGGAATTAAAAGCAACTGTCCTTATCTTACAAATATTTGAAAAACCAGAAATGCAGCTCTAGAAACAATTCCAAATCCACCTATCTTTTTTACCAATCCCAAAACCTCACCTATTCATCTCAAAAGATGAATTGTAAAAATTCTGACCTTAGGAAACAAGATTCTTTCCTGGAGAAACTTATATTCTTTCCCTGTGCCTTTGAGATGTAAATGTCCTACCTGGTCTTCTCCAGGAACTCTTGTCTAGGTCGTCTCTTTGAAATGCAAACTTTAGGGAGGTAATTCCCATCAGAAGTTGAGGGAAATGGAAAGGTTATTTTGGAAACCAGGTAAATAAAAAAAATCTTAAGTGTCTTCTCCACAAATATTAATGAAAAGCTTTAGCAATCTGAGCAGGTCACCTTAACTTGTTCCGTCTGCCAGAAACACAATTTGGATCCAACTTCTTTTATAACTAGTGAGTTTTGTATTATTGTACCTGATTCATGGTTAAAATGTTAGAATGGAAGCTATAAGGTCATTGTCTGTGTCTGTCTGCCTGTGTGTTTATATGTGTTTATACATGTATGTTTTTAGATGTGTGATATTTTTCTACCTCCAATGGTATTGCCAAAAATAATTTGTAAAAGAGCTCTATTTGGTTGGTTTGAAGACAAACATTTGCATGGATTGGGTATTCCAAAACTCTCAGAAATATAGAAACTAACCCAAATAATTTTCAAGTTCATGTGATCTGGGATTAATCTTTGGTAAATAAAAAACTAGTTTAAGTTTGTTGGTTTAATTAAAACAGGCGTGTCTTCAGAGTTATGAGCATTAAATATAATACTTTTATTCTACTTAGGCTTACTAAAGGTCAAATAAGTTCATGTTATCTCTTACAAAATTTGTCAGCAAGAAAAATAGCTTGGGATGATGGCTGACTTTGTCTTATGTCTCATGATGTTTTCATGGGTAGTCTAAACATAATTGGTAAGAACAAATGATTTAAATAGATGTAAGTGGGATAAGAGTTTCCAGGTGAAATTTTCAGCAATAATTATGTTTTACGGTATGTCTACTTAAAAAATAGTTTCCAAAATCTTGTTAGTTAGTTGGAACTTTAGAGTTTTGCTAAGTTAAGTTAAATGATGGGTAGTCATGGGATATGTAGATCATTTCCAAATAAGATAAAATATTGAAACATTAATTACTGAACACAGGTTTATCCACTTTTGGCTTTCTTTAACAGAGAAACTAAAGATATTTGGATCTGTTAGTAAACATATCTCATGTCACATTAAAAAATTGTACTATGAGGAAGCATATGTTTCTAGAAATTATGAAATGTATTCATGAATTTGCCAATCTAAAGAATGCTGGCATGTGGGGCAGGCCCTGTGGCATAGCAGTTAAGTGCACATGCTCCGCTGCTGGTGTTCTGCTGCTGGCGGCCCAGTTTCGGATCCTAGGTGCGTACTGATGCACCACTTGTCAGGCCATGCTGTGGTGGCATCCCATATAAAGTGGAGGAAGATGGGCACAGATGTTAGCCCAGGGCCAGTCTTCCTCAGCAAAAAGAGGAGGATTGGCATGGATGTTAGCTCAGGGCTGGTCTTCCTCACAATAAATAAATAAATAAATAAATAAATAAATAAATAAATAAATAAATAATGCTGGTGTAACAGACAGTTCACAATTGCTTACTTCTTTATTTTCACCATAAATTAAGGGTTCTAAGGACTAAGAATTCTAGTATATGCAATTAAAACTACTTCAAATAATAAGGGAAACATCTCTGTATGCAAGGAAAGCAGGATGTGCGTTTTCAGTAAGAGAAGATATGAGGAATGAAGATGCATTTTTGTTGAGGGAAAGAAAGTAATTTTGTCCTAGAGTGGGGTTGGTTATGGGAAAGAGGAAAAACACAGAATAAAACCTAAATGTAAAAAAGAAAGTTGCAGAAAGTTTGTGGAAAAGAAATTTTGGGAAAGGCATTTTATGTGTGGTCAAGCTGGCTAAGATTGGAATGGATCTAACTAAGTTTTTTAAAAATGAATCAGTTAATTTTAATACCAAAAGTACACTGGTGTGGGGTCGGCCCAATGGCATAGTGGTTAAGTTCGTGTACTCCACTTTGGTGGCCTGGGGTTTGTGAGTTTGGATCCTGGGCATGGACCTACACACTGCCACCAAGCCATGCTGTGGCAGAATGCCACGTACACAATAGAGGAAGACTGGCACAGATGTTAGCTCAGCAACAATCTTCCTCAAGCAAAAAAAGGAAGATTGGCAACGGATGTTAGCTCAGGGCCAATTTTCGTCATCAAAAAAAAAAAAAAAGAAAGGACACTGGTACAAAATTGGAATTTGGTTTTCTCTCTGTGAAAAGGAAAAAGTTTTTTTAGATTATTGGTCTGCTCTTTATTAGAGATTGTGAAAAGTTTTTTTACCTTTTGGGTAACCTACCTGGAAAACAAAGATTTTGTGTCTTCCCAAAATAAGTTACTGTACTTCATGTTATCTTTATCATCAGGACTTTGATTACTTAAGTAAACCTAGTCTTCTCAATATGAAGAGCTAAGTTTTACTCAGAACTATGTAAGCTTTTGTATTTGCCTTTGAAATATTTTATTGTCACTTTGTTTAAATGGATCATTAAGTATTATTTCATAATAATCTGTGATCCTTTTTAGTAAAACCTTTTGATATTTTTGACAAACTTCTCAAAATGAAATTCTAAAGGAAGTCTTTCTGACTTCAAAACAACTTTGGGATTTTCCAGAGAGCCCCTGGAGCATCTCAAAAGACTTGTTCTCTCTCCTTATAAAAAAAGAGATGTTAAACTAATTAGGCTTATTTGATATGTTAAATTACATGGGAAGTGTTGTCAAATAAGAAGTAATACTAAGACTTCTTTAGTTGTATTTGTATAGGTATATGTTATAAGTGTTCCAGAAATTGTATGAAATTTCTAAAATCTGATGTCTTCTTATAACGTTATCAGTTATAATTCTAGTTATTATCTTAAAATGTTGTATGTTACAGAAATAACCAAATTTCTGTGTCAATTCTATAATAATGAACTCTCATCAGATCATTAACAATGAGCATTTTTTTTTTAAGGATTTTTCTTCTTTTTTTTTTTTTTGTGAGGAAGACCAGCCCTGAGCTAACAGCCGATGCCAATCCTCCTCCTTTTGCTGAGGAAGATTGGCCCTGGGCCAACATCCATGCCCATCCTCCTCCCCCCTACATGGGACGCCGCCACAGCATGGCCTGACAGGTAGTGCGTCAGTGCGTGCCCAGGATCCGGACCTGCAAACCTCGGGCCACCAAAGCGGAGCATGTGCACCCAACCGCTGCACCACCAGGCCGGCCCCTACAATGAGCATTTTTAAGTCCTTTGTTATTTGCATGTGGTTATTGTTTTGCTCTGATGCTTTTCCAAAAGCGAGACTCATGCACAGGACTCTACCAAGAACTTTTGATCACTGACATCGCTGCCAAATTACAATGTGCTGAACCTTGGGTGCATATTTCACAGTCAAAGAAGGCTCCACCTGACATCCAGTCCTGTGCAAATGCTGGAGACCTCAAAATCAAATTGACTGGAAGAGAAGTAGCCGACATCAAGGTAGGCTGCTTCCTCCCAAGGCATCATTTCAAGAAAGTTTCTTTCCGTTCCTCCTCCCCTCTCTGACCACCATTTTCTTAATGTTTACATCATGAAGATCTTTATAATTCTTTTGTCCACATTTTGCCTTGCTCTGGCCTGAAAAGATAATGCCACTGTTCACATATCTCAGGCCATTGCAAAGCGGTGTAATCCAACCTCCAAACGTCTGTTGGATGTGCTTTGATGCTGGTGATTCTGTAGTTCTGCCCTTCACAAACTTCTCCCTGATTTCCAAGGCATCAGTTTCTCTGGAATAAACGCATCCCCCTCTCTATTGTATCAGAATTCCTAACCCTGGGGGTCCATTTCCCTGTCTCTGGTTAATAATCTCAAACCCGGGGAACCTTGCATCAGGCTCTATACAAAGGAAGGGACACAAGACAAGAGTAACCAGAATAAAACTACCTGTGCAGTCTACACACCCTTAAATTTCACAGAGCTTCATGGCTGTCACCTTTCCAGGCCTGAGCCACAGACTCAAGTGGGAATTACCAGGAGGCATTGATGATTCAAAATTCCCTTCCTTTGGTAGATCACTGCTCTCCTGGCTAGGAGTGAGTACAAATGAGGCTTGGATCAGGAACCTCTACTTAACTCTTGAAGATATTGCAGAATCCACTGCTAAAGCAATGGCTGCCCAACAAAAATTCCTAGACTCCCTGGCCAAAGTAGTTCTTGATAATAAGATAGCCCTTGATTATCTTTTAGCAGAGCAAGAAAGTGTTTGTGATAAGGCCAATACCACTTGCACTTGGATCGACACTTCTGGGGAAGTCAAAACTCAGCTACATAAGATCACTGAACAAGCCAGTTGTCTTAAGAAAGTGACTCCTTCAACGGGGTCTTTCTTTGACTTATTTGATTCTGATTGGTTTCAGTCTTGGGGACCATGACCCTCAAGTACACTCAGACATTGGGAACTATCCTGCTTATAATAATCTTGGCAGTGTCTTTGGTGCACTGTATTCTCTCAAAAGTTTCAAATGCATGTTCACAGCCACTAACCACCAAGCAAATGATCTTCCTAAGACTAGAACATCAGAAAGGAACGAAGAGAATGACCGACTTAAAGAAGGTGAACCCGAAGTCATGACCTATGAATTCCACAGAGAGATTCAGCAAAAAGACATCACAAAGACATCTATGAATACTACACAGAGGATCAGCAGAAACTGCGAGAACTTCCGAGTGGTACCTGGGAGTTCCATTAATGCCTCAGTTAGGCTGAGAGTCTAATGATCAAAAGGAGGGAATTGTTAAAAGACAATTAGGTCCAAAATGGAGTCACTTATGTTAAGCCCCATGTCACCAAACTGTGACTTAATTACAGTTTTGGCTCTCCCAGAAATGGAATCTTAAAAAAGTCAGTCAGGAATCACCTGGTGAGCACCGGTGAGGAAATGGGCCTGATAGACCTGCTGTCCCCTAAGGGACAGCGACCTTGGCACAACCAGCCTGCTTTCTGCCAGTATAACTTGTTCCTGCTGCCGTCTGCCTATAAAAGTCTTTCATTGTGTACAGCCCCTCAGGGCTCCTTTCTTTCTATCTGCTGGATGGGATGCTGCCTGATTCATGAATCGTTGAATAAAGCCAATAAGCTCTTTAAAATTTACTCAGTTGAATTTTGTTTTTTAACACTGGGGACAATATTTTTTTAAAAAGACACTAATCTTGGCTGCCGAACATCTTTAAAATTGAGGAGAGGGGCTTGCCCAGTGGTGTAGTGGTTAAGTTCACACACTCCGTTTCAGTGGCCCCGGGGTTCGCAAGTTTGGATCCTGCAAGTTTGGAGCACCCGCAAGTTTGGAGCAGGGTGTGGACCTACACCCTGCTCATCAAGCCATGCTGTGGCGGAACCCCATATACAGAATAGAGGAAGATTCGCACAGGTGTTAGCTCAGGGACAATCTTCCTCACAAAAAAAAAAAAAAAAAAGTGAAGAGAGCAGACCATGAAAATGTCTCTGCTGAGATTTTTTTTTTCCCTAAAATGAAGACTAGAAATTTCCCCTCCTTTTGGAAGCCTCAGGTGGCTCTGGGCCTTGCGGTAACAGGTGGTCGGCCTGTCTGTTTTCCTTAACATGAGCTCTCTGCACAGAGTTAGCACCTTTATTCTATTCTATCAGGAGAAGAAGACTTCCCAGCAGCAAGGATGGGAGGCTTCTGCCCTCTGGGAGTCTGAACTGTAAATATCTGTGGAGACAGACTTCAGCATAGGGAATAAAAATGGAGAAATTTGTGATAAAAAAATAAGGAAGTGCCTCATGTCTCTTCAGTGAACAGGATTCCAATTATCCTCACTCAGCTTTGGGCTCCACAGTGCAGTCTGTTTACAATTTCTTATAAATCCTATAACTCTGCAAAGTTCTTTCCAAATACGCTGTCATTTCCCCTTGCCCTTTGACGGGGCGGAAATAGCCCCTAAAGGAAGCCACTCTGTTTGCTTCCTGCCCCAATGAAATGATGGAGGAAAAAACTAAGCTACCAAGCATTCCATGTCCTGCCTCAGTCTCTCCTCTGATTTGGGACTCAAGAAAGAGGAAATTATGTTAAACTAGATGAGACAAAAACTGTTATTTACTGGAAGCAGATCAGTAGTCAGTTGTGACTCTTGGGGGCTCTGGTGGTGGTGTGCTGGGCACTGGGATGCTGCCACGAATGAAAGCCATGAAGCCCATCCTCAGAGCTCACAGTAACGTGGGGAATTCATACATTGAGCAGTGCAGCCACAGCAGCTCGTCCAAACCAACCCGAGTATCAGGGGACAATTTAGAAACAAGTCATGGAAGAAAACGCAAACTACAAACCAGGCCAAGCTTCCAGGGACAAGGCTGATTTTTAACCCTTCACTACCATCAGCTCCTTTCTCAAGGCACACACGAATGTTTGAGGAAAGAATAAGTGGGTAAAGGAGATGATATCTTGTAAAAGAAAAAAGTCCTTTTTCTGGCCACAACGCCTTGGTCATCTGGTCTACCACTAGTCTGTAATTTAAAGCCACATACAGTTGGAGGGGAGGTAAGGGGTTATTTATTGAGCATATGCTCCATGCTTTACAAATGCTGTTTCATTTAATCTCGTAGCAGCTCTGCAAGGCATTTTTCATTATATACCTCTTTTACAGATGAGAAAATAGAGGCTTAACTTGTTACATAGCTTGTGCAGGATCATACAGAAAAAAGGAGAGAGGCACTGCAAGAATTCAAATCCAAGTCTGTCTAACTCGAGGCCCTGCTCTTTCTAGAATGTCATGACTTTCAAACTTGCTCCAGCAGGACAAGAAAGACTTATAAGCTTGACTGGGATGTTCCACTGCTAAAATCAAGTAATAATTTATAATGACAGCTTTTTCCCACTTTGCAGAAAAAATTAATTGAGAGAATTTTCTTAATTTCATGTTTTTCGCTTAGTATTTTTTCCTAAGCTTTGGTGACTGCTACCCCTTATCTGATAATGACATCCGCTGTCTTAAAAGGAATGAAAAATTAGGAGAGGATAATTAACGACTATTCATGCTCCATTCAGTAGGCTTTCTTTTATTACGGAATAAATGCTCCCAATTTTGATTTCATATTGAATTTGTGTTCCAAGACCCTTGGGGCTCACGGGAGAGCTACATGCATGAAATTCATTAAAACGGTGTTTGGACTGGATGTCCTGAGGAGGGTTGTCCATCAAGGGAGAACATCAGGATGAACCTAGCTCCAAATTAGCAAGGACACACCAGGGGCGAGGAAATTAGTTTTCCTATTCAGAAGTAGTTGGTCATGTTCCTTCCTCACCTTCAGCAAGTAACTTGTCTATACTGGTTTCTATTAGGAACAGAAACAATCTTTGGTCACTCAATAAATCACCAATTTCCCACAGAAGACGTGTCCCTTTCATTAAAGAAGGAGGGAAATCAGACCATTGCCTCAGAGCTCTAGAACAGTATTGTCATGCTGCAAACAATTATAAAAAAGCCAGGTCCCACTGAGAAACAAGCTCCCAGGACAATAAGGAAAGAAAGAAACAAAGAGCTTTTGAAAACACTCTGGTCTGAGGTGCTGCAGCCCTGCTGAGAGGCTGATTTCTTCCTTCCTGGAGCCATTTATTCAGTTACTCCTTTATTTACTTATCCAACATTTTTTGAGCCCCCACTCTGTTCTGTGCAGTACTTTGCAAGGCCCCAGGATGAACAGAAACTTCCTGCCATCAGGAAGTTCACAGTGGGGGTTCTAGCGGGAGGCAAGGGTAGTAAAGAGAATTTATACAACACTGTGCCCCACAGGCTCTGCTTGGGGTGAAAGGTGCTGGGTGGGGGCCACAGAGGACTGTGGGTCTCATGGAGAAAAGATGTTTCATTTCCACATTGTAGTGATGCCCCAAAGAATCTCCAGATTTGACACAAGCAACAAAAGAAAAAATAGATAGATTGGACTTCAGCAAAATTAAAAACTTTTGTGCATCAAAGGACAACACCAACAGAGTGAAAGGCCACCAGTGGAAAATATTTGCAAAGCATATAGCCAACAAGAAATCAATATCCAGAATATATGAAGAACTCCTACAACTCAACAACAAAAATAAACAGCCTGATTCAAAAATGGGTGAAGGACATTTTGAATAGACATTTCCCTAAAGAAGATACACAAATGGCCAATAAGCACATGAAAAGATGCTCAACATCACTAATCATTAGAGAAATGCAGATTAAAACCACAACAAGATACCACCTCACACCCATTAGAATGGCTACTGTAAAAAAAAACAAACAGAAAAGAACAAGTTTTGGGAAGGACGTGGAGAAATTGGAACACTTGTGCATTGCTGGTAGGAGGGAAAATGATGGAGCTGCGGTGGAAAGCAGCATGGTGGTTCTTCAAAAAGTTAAACATAGCATTACCACATGATCCAGCAATTCCACTTGTGCACGTATACCCAAAAGAACTGAAAGCAGAAACCAAACAGATATTCATACACCCGTGTTCTTGGCAGCATTGTTCAAAAGAGCCAAAGATGGAAGCAACCCAAGCGTCCGTGGATGGATGAGTGGATCAGGAAAATGTGGTATATATATTCAATGGAATATTATTGAGCCTCAATAAGAAAGAAAATTCTGACACGTGCTACAACATAGATGAAACTTGAGGGCATTATGCTAAGTGAAATAAGCCAGTTACAAAAAGACAAACACCACATGATTCCACTTACGTCAGCTACCTAGGGTAGTCGAATTCATTGAGACAAAAAGTAGAATGGTGGGTGCCAAAGGCTGGGGAATGGGGAGTTAGTGTTTAATGGGGACAGAGTTTCAGTCTGAGAAGACGAAAAAGTTACGGAGCTGGATGGTGGTAATGGTCTATAACAATGTGAACGTACTTAACGCCACTGGACTGTATGCTTAAAAATGGTTAGACTGGTAAATTTTCTGTTATGTATGTGTTACCACAGTTTTAAAAAGAAACTCAAGTCAGAGATAGCATCGCTTTTAGTTATTTTACTTTTCCCACAATGAAGAGCTCAGGATTCTTTGCTCATTCCAATAAACAAAAGCAAACAAATTCTGTGTGAGAAGTAGTGTTCATTTACCTCCATCCATTCAAGCATCATTTAAACATTTATTAAGCACCTCCTATATGCCTGGTCTCTTCTAGGCACTGGGGTTAGAGCAGTGTGGTGAACAGCGCCTGGCAGAAACCCCTGCACACTCGTGGACCAGCCTGAAATATAAGGGTGTATCAATTAGGGTCCCAGCAGGAAATAGATGGCACATTCAAATTAGGGTAATTGGAGGAGGGCCTAATAAAGGGACTCTTTATGAAGATATAGGGAAACCACATGGGGATAGTTCAGAAACCCAGGCTAACAACAGTAGAGCTGTTACCACCTGCAGGCCGAATGGCCGAGGGGACGGAGTGGGCACTGGAACTCAAAAGGAGAAGGCGGCCATGAGAAGAATAGTGAATTTGGTGGAGGGACATAGTCACCAAAGGCTACTCCACTCACCCAAGGCTATCCCAGTCCACCCAAGGCTACTCCACAGTCACCCAAGGCTACCCTACAGTCAGTCCAAGGCTACCCCACAGTCAGCCCAAAGCCATCCCACAGATAGTCCAAGGCTACCCCACAGTCACCCAAGGCTACCCTACAGTCAGTCCAAAGCTATCCCACAGATAGTCCAAGGCTACCCCACAGTCACCCAAGGCTACCCCATAGTCAGCCCAAGGGTATCCCACAGGGAGTAAACATTCAATCTCATCCTCCGCCTTACTCTGATCCCCTGCTAGCTCCTTAGCAGTCAAATCCAAGCAGATGACAGAGTGCAAAACAGCCTTTTGCTGCAGAGTCCAAACAACTCAGCAGAATAGAAAATGACGAGGAAGGTCCTAGAGGGACAGACAAGAGATGTCCAAACCATGGAGAAACCCTCAGGTTGGTGGCCATCCTGGGCCTCAGCTCCAAGAAGCTGACTCAAGGCCAGGCAGTCTTCTAGGAAGCAGACAATGCCAGTTCTAAGGGAATCTGGGAATTCTCCCAGCTTCAAGCTGTCCCAGGGAATCAGGCTCAGCTATTCCCAGCCTGAGATTTGATGAAGAGACCAAGGCAATTATACTATCAATCTAAGCAGGTAGGGTTAGATTGTTCCAAGTACCCCGAATCAAAGTTTGGTCTAACCCAAAGACCAAACCACATCAAGACTGGATTATTGTTCAGCAAATATTCACTTCGTATCCCCATCCACTACGGGTAGGACACCTTTCCCCATCCCACGTGTTGTCACTTGCTCTGCAAGGGAATGTTAGCAGACATGAGCAAACAGAGGCTTGAAACATGCTCTGGAGATCTGCCTTGAGAAGACATGCCCTGGGTAGCTGTGGCCCTCAACCTGGGCCCCCAAATGAACACAGGTGTGGCAGATCTGATTAAGAACTGACCTGATTAAGAATATTGACTTTACACTGTTTTGCTAAGGAAATGAGACTCAGACATTAAGTGGCTTATGTAACATAACATACTAATTAATTGCAGATCTGCTTATAGAATCCAGTTGTTTTGATGTGCAACCTACTACTTTGAAAAATCTTTCTCTGGTGAACTAAAAGGACTCTGGGAAGCTTTACCTACGTCAATATCAATTCTGCCTACTGACAACCCAGAGCCCACATTCTCCCTGCCAGCAATTCTTCCTCTTCTTCCTACCTCCTAAATATCCTTATTTTCTCCTTTTTCTCCCCTCTCTCCCTTAGCAACCACGCCAGGGCCTGCAGATTAATTTATCCCCAACTCAAGTTCAGAGGCTCTCAAAATTAAGACTAGTAATGTAAGATGTCTGTTCACATCTCCACGTAGTTATCACGCCAGCTCCCCCAACTCAGTGTGTTCCCAATGAAATGCTATCTTCTTCCCCAAACAGCTCTTCTCCAGACTTTTATATTTCTTGAAAATATTTTTTTCACTTTTTAATTTTATAATAATTATAGATTCACATGCAGTTACAAAGACAGTACAGAGAAGTCCTTTGTATTCTTCACCCAGTTTCCCCCAATGGTTATATCCTACATGGCTATAGTACAGTATCAAAACCAGGAAACTGACACTGGTCCAGTGTATGTGTGTAGTTCTGTGTCATTTTAACACGTGTAGATTCATGTAACCACCACTGAAATCAAGATACAGAACTATTCCAACAACACAAAGATCTGCCCCATGCTACTCATTCATAATCACACCCACCTTCCTTCTTTTCCCTCATCTCTAACCCTGGCAACCACTAAATTGTTCTCCATTTGTATAATTTTGTTGAGAATATTATTCAAATACAATCATACAGTATGTGATCTTCTGAGATTGGCTTTTTTATATTTTCAGTGTACAAGTCACTCAGAACAACGCCCTTGGGATCCATCCAATCTGTTTCCTGTATCGTTACTTCATTTCTTTTTATTGCTGAGTAGTATTCCACAGTATGGATGTACCACCGTTTATTTAACCATTCACCTATTGTGAGATATTTTGTTTCCAGTTTTTGACTGTTACAAAGAAAGCTTCTATGAACTATAGCATGCAGGTTTTTGTGTGGACATGTTTTCATCACTCTGAGATAATTGCCCAAGGGTGAAGTTGCACAGATGTATGGTAAGCATATGTTTAGTTTTTAGTTTTTTGTTTTTCTTTCAGTTTTATGGAGATAAAATTGACATACAGCACTGTATAAGTTTAAGGCGTACAGCATAATGACTTGTCTTACATATATTGTGAAATGATTACTGCAATAAGTTTAGTTAACATCCATCACCACATATAAATACAAAAAAAAAAACACTTCAAATTTTTTTATCTTGTGATGACAACTTTTAAGATTCATTCTCTTAGCAACTTTCCTATATACCATACAGCAGGGTTAAGTACAGTCATCATGTTGTGCATTACATCCCCAGGACTTATTCATCTTATAACTGGAAGTTTGTACCTTCGACCACCTTCCTCCCATTCCCCCACCCCCAACCCACTTCTGGTAACCACAAATCTGATCTCTTTTTCTATGAGGTTTTTTTTTTTCAGATTCCACATATAAGTGAGATCAGACAGTATTTTTGTCTTTCTCTGTCTGACTTATTTCACTCCTGTTTAGTTTTTTAAGAAACTGCAAAACTGTTTTTCAGAGTGGCTGTAACATTGTACATTCCCATCAGCAATGTATGAGAGAGACAGTTTCTCTGCCTCTCACTGGTGTATTTTATCTGTTTTGATAGGAGTGTGGTGATATCTCATCAGGGTCTTAATTTGCATTTCCCTGATGCTTAGAGGTTTTCATGTGCTTCTCTGCCATAAATATATCCTCCTCAGTGAAAGGTGTCTTCATGCAGTTAGTTCATTTTCTAACAAGATTATTTGTTATTATACTGTTGACTTTTGAGAGATTTCATATATTCTAGATATGAGTCCTTTGTCAGATATGTGGTTGCAAATGTTTTCTTCCAGTCTATAGCTTGCCTTTTCAACTTTTTAACAAGTTCTTTTGCAGAGTAAACATTTCGATTTTTGATGTAGTCCAATTTATTGATTTTTTTCTTTTATGAATGGTGCTTTTGGTGTCATGTCTAAGAATTTTTCACTAATCCCTCCTATGTTTTCTTCTAAAAGTTTTATAGTTTTATGTTTTACATTGAAATCTATCATCCATATTGACTTAATTTTTGTATATGGTGTGAGATTTAATTCAAGATTCTTTTTCTTTTTTTTTTCTCTGTTTACCTGTGAATGTCCAATTACTCTAGCACCATTTGCTGAAAAGACTATCCTTCCATTGAATTGCCTTTGAATCTTTGTCAAAAATCAGTGCTGTATTTGTGTAGGTCTCTTTCTGGGTTTTCTATCCCATACCATTGATCTATGTGTCCATCCTTCTGCCAATACCACACAGGTTTCAACAGCCACACCTATATGACAGTCTTGAAACTGGGTAGACTAATTCCTCCCATTTTATTCTTTTTTTCAAAATTGTTTTAGCTATTCTAGTTCCTTTGCCTTTCCTTATAAATTTTAGAATAATTCTGTCTATATCCACAAAAAATCTTCCTGAGATTTTAATAGAAATTGTATTAAACATGCATATCCATTTAGAAAAAACTGACATCTTTACTAAGTTAAGTATTCCAATCCATGAACAGTTTGTTTCTCCATTTATTTAGGTTTTCTTTGATTCCTTTCATCAGTGTTTTGCAGTTTTCAGCATATAAGTGTTGTACACTTTTTTTAACATTTACACCTAAGTATTTCATTTTTTTGAGTGACCATAAATGGAACTGTATTTTTAATTTTAGTTTCCAAGTGTTCATTGCTACTGTATAGAAATACAAATGATTTTGTTTGTTAATTTTGTATCCTGTGGTGTCTCTTATTAGTGCTAGGAGAGTTTTTAGAGATTTTTGGGGGGTTTAGAAATTTTTAGAGTTGTTAGAGATTTCTATGTAGAAAATAATGTCATCTGCAAATAAGGACAATTTTACTTCTTCCTTTATGATCCGTATTTCCCTTCTGCCTTGTATTTCCCTTTCTTGCCTTATTACATTGGCTAGAACTCCCAGTGCTGTGTTGAATAGGAGTGGTGAGAGTGGACATCATTGTTCTCAATCTTAGGGAGAAAGGATTCAATCTTTCACCATTAAGTATGATGCTAGCTGTAGAATTTTTGTAGATGTCTTTGTCAGGTTGAGGAAGATCCCCTCTACTGCTTGTTTTCTGAGCGTTTTCATTGTGACTGGGTGGTAGCTTTTGTCAAATACTTTTTCTGCATCAACTGATATGCTTATGTGATGTTTCCTCTTTAGCCTTTTAATATGGTGAATTACATTGATTGGTTTTCGTATATTGAACTAGCCTTACATACCTGGAATAAACCCCACTTAGTCATAATGTATAATTCTTTTTGTATATTGTTGAGTTATATTTGCTAATACTTTATAAAGGAATTTTGCACCTTTAGTCACAGTGTTTAGTTTTCCTTTTCTGTACTGCTGTTTTCTGGTTTTGATATCAGGGTAATAACAACTTCATTAAAAGAATTGGGAAGTATTCCCTCCTCTTCTATTTTTTGGAAGACATTGGGTAGAATTGGTGTTACTTCTTCTTTAAATGTTTGGGCCGCCCCTGTGGCTTAGCGGTTAAGTGCGCGCGCTCCGCTGCTGGCGGCCTGGGTTCAGATCCCGGGCGCGCACCGTCGCACCGCTTCTCCGGCCATGCTGAGGCCGCGTCCCACATGCAGCAACTAGAAGGATGTGCAACTGACATACAGCTATCTACTGGGGCTTTGGGGGAAAAAATAAATGAATAAATAAAATTATAAAAAAAAAAAAATCCATTAAAATAAATAAATAAATAAATAAATGTTTGGTAGAATTCTCCAGTGAAACTATCTTGGCCTGGAGATTTTAAATTAGGAATTCAATTTCCTTAATAGTTATAGGGCTATTCAAATTATCTATTTCACGTTGGGGCAGTTGTGATAGTTTGCACTTTTTAGGGAATTGGTCCATTCCACCTAAGTTGTCAGATTTATCTGTATAGAGTAGCTCATAGTATTCCCTTAATATCCTTTTGATGTCTGCAGGATCAGTAGTGATATGTCATTTCATTCCTGGTATTAGAATCTATATCTTCTCTCTTTTTTTCTTTGTCAGTCTTGCTAGAAATTTCTCAATTTTTAAAAAATATTTTTGAAGGACCAGTTTTTTGTTTTATTGATTTTCTCTATTCTTTCTATATTTTCAAATTCACAGATTTTGGATTGTATCTTTATCATTTTCTTCCTTCTTCTTGACTTGGGTTTATTTTACTCTTCTCTTTTTAGTTTCTTGAGATGAGGGCTTAGATTATTGATTTGAGACTTCTTTTCTTTTCTAATGTAAACATTTAATGCTAAAAATTTCCCTCTCAGCATTGATTTAATTGCATCCTGCAGTTATGTTGCAATGTTGATATGTTGATATGTTGTATTTTCAGTTTGATTCAGTTCAATGCTTCTTTAAATTTCCTTTGAGACTTACTCTTTTACTTGAGTTATTCAGAAGTGTGTTGTTTAGTTTCAAGGTGTTTGGAGATTTTCCTGTCATCTTTCTGTTATTGATCTCTAGTTTGATTCCATTGTGGTCAGAGAACATATTGTGTATTATTTCAATTCCTTTAAATTTGTTGAGGTTTGTTTTATGGCCCAGGATATGATCTATCTGCGTGCATGTTCCATGGATGCTTGGGAAGAATGAGTATTCTGCTGTTGTTGGATGGAGAGCTCTATACATGTTGATTAAATCCTATTAGTTTATGGTGTTGTTGAGTTCTATATCCTTACTGATTTTCTTTCTGGTTGTTTTATCAGTTGTTAAGAGGGGGTGTTGAAGACTCCAACTATAACTTTAGATTTGTCTTTTTCTCCCTTCAATCAGTTTTTGTTCAGTTCTATCAGTTATTGCTTTACATATACACACTCTGTTGTTTGATCCATACACATTTAGGATTGGTATAGCTTCTTGTTGTATTGACCCATTTATCATGATGAAATATCCATCTCTGTCCCTGGTAATTTTCTTTGCTCTGAACTCTACTTTACCTGATACTAACAGAGCAACTTCTGCTTTTTAAAATTAATATCAGCATGGTGTAACTTTTTTCATCATTTTACTTTCAACCTACCTATATTGTTATATTTGAATTAGGTTTCTTGTAGACAGCATATAGATGAATCACGCTTTTAATCCACTTGGCCAATCTGTCTTTTCTTTGGTATATTTAAACCATTTACATTTAATTAATTATTATTGACACATTAGGGCTTAGGTCTGCCATTTTGCTTTTTGTTTTCTGTTTGTTCTCTCTGTTGTTTGTTTCTCTATTTTCTTTTTCCTTCCTGTGGGTTACTTGAACATTTTTAGAATTCGATTTTGATTTATCCATAGTGTTTTTTTAATGTACCTTTCTATATACTTTTTTAGTGGTTGCTGTAGATATTACATTATATATACATAACTTATCACAGTCTACTGGTGTTGACATTGTACTAGTTTAGGTGCAGTGTAGAAACTTACCTTCCTTTATGTCTCTCTACCATCCCCCATTTATAATATAATCATCTTAAATATTTCTCCTATATACTTTGGAGAACCATATTAGATCATATTATAATTTTTGTTTCCATCATCAAACATAATTTAGAAAACTCAAGAGAAGAAACTCATTATATTTACCCATATTTTTGCTTACTATGTTCTTTATTCTTTCGTGTTGTTCTCTGGTTCCTCATTTTTCATTCCATTTCTATTTAGAGAACTTCTTTTAGCCATTGTTTAAGGTATATATTTTATTCTTTTAGGGTACATCCATAAATTCTCTAATTTTCCTTCATCTGAGAATGTCTTGACTTTCCCTTTATTGCTGAGATATTTTCACTAGGTATAGAATTCTGGGTTGAGAGTTCTTTTCTTTCAAGATTTGCAAAATGTTGTGCCACTTCCTTCTGGTTACATGGTTTCTGATGAGAAATCTGCTAGCATTTAAGTTGTTTTTCTCCTACAGGTAGGCATCATTTTTCTCTGGCTGCTTTTAAGATTTTTTTTCTTTGCATTTAGTTTTCAGAATTTTAACTATGGTATGTCTTGGTATGTATTTCTTTGGGTTTACTTTGTTTGGGGTTTGCTAAGCTTCTTGAATCTTTAAGTTTATACCTGATGTCAAATGTGGGAGATTTTCAGCCATTATTTCTTTGAGTGCTTTTTCAGCCCTGCCCTTTTTCTCCTCTCCTCCTAGAACTCCAGTGACAAGAATGTTAGATTTTTTTTATAGTCCTACAGGCCTCTAAGCCTCTGTTCTTTCTTTCTTTCAGTCTATTTTCTCTGTTATTCAGATTGAGTAATTTCTATTTCTCTATCTTCAAGTTCACTGATTCTTTCCTCTTTCTCCTCCAATCTGCTGTTAAGCTCATCCATTGGGATTTTTCTTTTATTTATTGTGCTTTTCAGTTCTCAAATTCCCATTTCATTCTTCTCTATATCTTTTGATTCTTCATTGAGATTTTCTACTTTTTTATTTGTGTCAAGTGTGTTCATAATTGCTCAGAGCATTTTTATGACTGGGTTAAAGTCCTAGTCAGGTAATTCTAACCTATGCATCATCTTGGTGTTGGCACCTGTTGTTTGATTTTTTTCATTCAAGTTGAGATTTTCCTGATTCTTTGTATGATGAGTGATTTTTGATTGAAGCCTAGACATTTTGGGTATTATGTTATGAGACTCTGGATACAAGATGCAAAATAAAATCTAGGGAACTCATCACCATGTCATTCTTCAAGTTCTGAGGTTTCTAGTAGATATGCCTCCTTCTCTCCACTTTTCACAATCTTCTTATGTTAGTTTTATACATAATGTCCAGGGATTTTTAGCTCTACTTAGCAGGACAGATAAGGAAAGTTACTTCTACTCCACCTTTCTGGAAGCAGAAACCCATATTTCTTTTAATTGAACCATCTTTCTCCTTGTTTTAGAAGTCATATCTGGCTCCTTCATTTCCCTCCATTTCCAATATTGGGACAATATTTGAAGATTCCACCTCGCTAATACTCCCTGAGTTAAAAGTATGCTCCTTTTCATGTTCCATGCCCTTGTCCTGTTCAAAAACTCATTATCTCTTGCTTGAATTATTTAAATGGCTTCCTAACTAGTCTCTAAACTGACAGCCTCTCCCTTTCTCCCAGTCTCTCCTGTTCTACAGATTGTGGCCAGGTTTATTTCCTTAGACATAAATCTTTATCCTTTCTTTCTCTTCCTCCATAACGCTTGACAGTTCTTCACTGGCTACTTAGTAAAATGCAGACTCCTTAGCATGGGGTTCAAGGCCATCAATATAATGGCTCAATTTCCTGTTGATAGCCTTATCTTCCTCCACTCTCACACACAATCTGATGCTGCAGCTAAAATACATCACTTCTGGATCCCAGATACACGCTGTGCAGTTCAATCTTGGGCCTTCACTCATGCTTTTCCTCTTGCCTCTCCTTGCCCACTTTGGTCAAGACGCATTCTCTCAAGGAAACTTTCCCTGATCACCAAAGGCAGAATGGATACCTTCTCCCCATCAACAACCATACCCTTTTGCTCAGATCTCTCCTTAAACATATTTCAATCCATTTCATAGCTACAAGACAGAATGTGTGGTCCTTTCTGGGTCTCTCCTCTTGTATAAAATAAGACCTTGTTGGCTCAGCGGTCCAGGGTGGGGAGCAGGCCTATCAGTGGATGGCCAGATTGGAGCTGGTTTCATCAGAAAGCAGGGAAGCATTTGCTTACTTCTAGAAAATGTGCCAGTTTCAGGAGATTCTGTTCTGCGCTGGGCTTCTCTGAAGGTCCAGGGAAGGAAACTTTAGAGATACATCCACCATGCTTGTCTTGAAGTCAATTTTGAAGACCCTCTAGAGCAAAGCCCCCCTGCCCTTCATTAGATCTACCTGTCATGTCTGTAATACAGATAGTTCCCCCTTTAGGGTGCAGGTGCTTTCTCTGTAAGGGGGGTGTGGCAGCACAAGGACTGAGGGAAGAGAGCAGCTGCTTGGGTTTAATTTAAGTCTTAGCTCTGCCACTTACTAGCTGTGTAAACTCTGGACAAATTATTTAACTTATTTGTACCTCAGATTCCTCATTTGCAAACTGGGGATAATCATAGAACCTACAGAGAATCACATAAAAATGCTTAGAACAGTTCATGGCACTCAATAAATGTTAGTGATTACCATTTTCAATGTTTTCCACCAAAGTGCCCTGAAGAGTAGAGGAATATTTGTGAGGCCTGGGAGAATATCCCAAATTAGCCTCTATTTGCTTGAAATTTCTTGTAAGCATTCTATTTCACGTTAAATATTTATGCAAGTTTTGCATTCTACTCCATGATAAATTTGAGTTTGTTTTAATATCTGGCTAATATTTCTTCTGAAAAATATTTAAGAAAAATGATAGAAAGATGCCTCCATGTTGTACCCTTGGCACAGGGTGGAGCCTCCTAGTGGCACCCTCCTATAGTTTGAAGGCACAGTCCCAGCCAGCCTTGAGCCAAAGACACAGAGAACTAAAGTCCAGACCAGCACTATAAAGTGTTTCTCATTGATGAGTGCTATGTGGGGCTGATGCAGCCCCCACCCTCCCTCACGGACCCTCCCAAAACTGAGATTCACAACATCAGTCCATCTTTTCTCAGTCAGGAGAGCTGGCCTCTTGTTGGATGTGTGGAATATGGGCAATGTGAGCATGGAAATAAAAATCTTGGCTTTGATTTCCTGGGCTATGATCATCAATAAAATAGGGCAAAAGAGAGCTATAATCTAACGTACTATATTACTGTAATTACAGCGTCATGCATAGAAGCTCTCTCCTGCCCTCCCTCCAAAATAATGAAACGGTTTAACATAAATAGTAGTGACTTTATTCTCCGTCATGTGGTGTTCAGTGATAGGGTAATTATGGTGACAGCATATAGTTAATGGATGCCGAGTTCAGAATGTAAGAGAAAAGAGATGGGAAAAAGCACACGAAGGAACAGAACCATAGAATCATAGCACTGCAGAGTTGAGAGGAATCCTGGCAGTTGTGTATCCTGCATCCCCATTTACAAAAGAGGACACAGACTCAGAACAGGCAAATGACCTCCAGATGTCAGACGCTTAGAAAGACATGGAGTCAGAACCAAAACCCAGGTTCCTCTCTCCTGTTCAATATTGTCTTCAACCCACATGTTGTCTCTGGGAAACCACATAAGGCAGAATATTCTAGAAAGCTTTCCACAGGGCAAGCAGACTTTGTTAACAAAACCTGCTGAGGTAGAGAACAATGATTCTGTGACTTAAGCTGTTGTCTGTCCTTTCACTGCCTGTGGCCTCTGAAAGTCGTGGCCATCGAATGCCAACAGCAACCAGCAGGAAACATTTGAAACATTTTTTCTTTTATCCATTTTGTTCCTTAGATGTAGCAGAGAGGAAAAATTAGTAAGTGCACAAATTAAGATTTTGTTTAACTTACTATTGATGAGGCTAATTGTTTATTCTTGTTTAGATTTTATTTCTGTTATTACATTGGAACATCAGATAAATAATAAACCTTCTCATAGAATGTTTACATTTCCTGGTCCTGCACTACATGTTAGAAACTCAGGCAGAATTCAATGCTTTTTACAATGAAAGCACAGGGGTTTCCTAAGGAAAAAAGCTAAGAGTCCTCATGGGACAACCAGGAGACGGACTCCCATGGATGTGTAACACAGATTCAGATGACACAAAAGGGCACCATTTTTCCCCCGATGTGTTGAACATAAACACAATCACAGCCAAAGTCATCCACATGCCCTCCGTCTACTCCTCTTCTCCTTCCTGTAGACAATGAGAGGCTGATGCCACCGCAGGCAAGAGCGTGAATGCATCTCCTCCACTAATCCCCACTGACTCTGCCTCTGCCCCTCAATCCCAGAAAAGCCACACCTAGGGGCTGGGGCTGGGGGCCTTCCTCCTCCTCACTCTGTCCAGTGACCACCCAACAAAACATGCACCTGCCACCGCTGGGAGCTAAGCCCAACCTGAACGAGGTGGACGTGGAAAATGCTATCCTACCCACAGTGGGAACGTGTGCCCCTCTGGAAAGAGCAATGCCAGTCACAGGTGGTCTCTTGGCAGGAAGCAGCAGTGCAGTTGGAAACACTCTCTACAGAAGTGAGATTCATGCCATTACATCCACAGAGGGACACAGACGGCACTAAGAAGCAAATTTCTCATCAAAGATAATGTCCTTTATGTTCTTTCTTGCTCCAGTTTCAACCCTCCCCCAGCCTTGAAATGCAGCTGGGCCTCAAAAGTCTTGCTCAACAAAGTCACTCGAAGTCAGATTTCAAGATGGGATTAGGAGGATGTTGAGACGGCAGCTGAGACCAGGGACATAAACATAGGAATACCCCTTTTCATGGGCACCTCTGCCTTCTTGTTAGCGCCATCCTCGGAGGGCCCACCGGCACGCAGCCCGGTGTGGGAGGTGGGTGTCATCAGTGGCCCCACTGACATGAAATACCATGACATATGCGTCTCTAGACCACTTTCCCATCACAGAGTGCTCTCTCCGTCAAAGTCTTATTTGAAGATCCCCACTAGTCGACTGTCCAGTGATGGGGCAGGTCCCAGCGTCTTCATCGACTCGTGAGGAAACTGAAGCCCAGGGAGGCTAGCACTCAGTCAGTGAGAGAACAGAAAAGACTAGACTAATGTATGCTGCATTTACTGAAGGTCTACTCTGTTCCAGACACTTCACTGTGCCTTACCTACTTAGTTGCCTTGTCTGTAAAGTGGGGCTAATAATGGTGCCTCCCTCACAGGGTGTTGTAAGGATTAAAGGAAATAATGCAGGAGAAATGTTTAGCATGGTGCCTGGTGCATGGGAAGTCTTCAGTTCAAGTGTTAGTGGATCCCTACAATATCCTTACAAGTGTCTATTATAATCTCCATCTTACAAATAAGGAGACTGAGACACAGAAAGGAAAATGACTCACTCAGTCAACCAGTAAGTTAAGTGGCTTCGTTAGGCCTCAAACGTAGATCCGCATGAATCCAAAACCTGCCCTCTTCCCATTCAACAACATGATTATTCCAGGATTCTGCACACTTTCCTTGACCCATTCACCCTGATCTGAGACAGTCTCCTACAGAAAGTGTTGTGACCTGCTTTGACTTGTAAACACAAAGCCTTCTGTCTCCCAAAATACACAACAATTTGTCATCATCCAAACGAAAATCCAAGCACCCTGTTTCATGAAGACTTTGATGACACAACAAAGAAGCTCTCGTCAGAGTCCCCGGAGCTGCTAAGCAATTCTGAAGCAGAGTTGAGCGTCTGAGGCCAATAACTAACGTGAAAGTCAAAAGGATGTTCTCATACATGTGCCTACAATTTCAAAAGTCCTTTTTCTTTTTCCCATAATCTCCATCTCAGTTCTTTTTTTGCATAAGATTAAGTGGACACAGAAAAAGATAATTGTAAGAAAACTTTCTTATTTCTACAGCTTCTCACATGTAGTAAGCATTCCATAAATGCCTGTAAAATGAATGAATAAATTTATTATGAATGAATGCATCTATTTTCCTCTTGTGATTGGCTCAAAGAGTCAAAGAGTTTTACAAGGACTGACTAAAAACCTCATCCCTGAGACGTCACAAGTGTCCTGCAATATTTTGCTAGCAAGCCCACTGTCTTTACATTTTCGATGTGCCTAACGCAAGGATGTCCCCCAGGAACGAGGCCAGAGGCTCGTGGGGTGTGCCAGCATGGCCAGAGCTCACACTTACTTTGAAAACATTCAACTTGAGCTGGAGAAGGGGGCTCCCACACTTATGCTGGATCCACAGCACAGGCAGGGAGCACACCTTCCTTTGGGTGTTATGTTCATTATGTGCTGTTTGCTGGGGACTGGTCATTTCTGACCCCATTTCCATCCTTCTGATGATTCTTCAAAAGAATCAACATGTAAACAAGATCAACAGGCCAACACCCCTGAGACATGACACATGCTTTGCTGGGAGCTCCATCACTGAGAAGTTCCCAGGTAAAAAGAGAACTGGACTCATCAGAACACCTGAGTCAGAGCCTTGGCTCTGTGGTCTCAACAGGGAAGGCCTCTCCTCCCTTCTTATCTGGAAAAGCGGCAATGGCAACACCTATTAAACAGAATCCATGTGTACAGAAAAGGTTTGTGAAAGCACTTCTTAAACAACGAAGAGATAAGCTGGCCCATTTCGAAGGATCAGGACCACCAACAGAAGGGCAGGAGCAATAGCTCACTGTATGCCATTGGACTGTCCTTGGCTTGGAAAGAAAAATAGCGCATGAGATATTCTCAGCAGCCAGGAACTTCAGATGACTTTTATGCACCCCACTCTATAATAGATATATTAAAGCTAGAGTTGCCCCAAAGTTAGCCATTCGCATGCCTGCTGCCTTTGCAATTTCTGCCATAGACAGCTGAATCTCACCTGTTAGGATGTATCTAATATATCCCCTTACATTAAATTTAACTTTATTTCTGTATGTTTTCATCTTATTTTAATCAATAAATCATAGGTTTGACATGCTGGTAACACGTGCTTCTATGCTGCATACCATATGTGGCGACACATGTTAGTAAGCCAAAGATCACTGTCTTGCCTAATCCAGAGAGGAGTAGTCTCTTCCCCAGAAAAGGGAGCCTGCAGAACCTTGTGTGTGCTGGCACAAGGAACGACTTGGATCTCCCCAAAGCTAAGTAAGAGTGCAGTCCCAACATATTTATAAGCAACCTCAAACTACAATCCATTATCTAACCACATATAATAAGAATTATTTACATTCTATAGCACTTTACAGTTTTAACAACACATTCATGGTCATTATACAATCTGGTCCTGACCACAAACTTGGCAGCAGGTGGGGTGGCTGATACCATCCTTTCACACAAGGGGCTCAGGGATGTTAGAGGATTTGTACAAGATCACATTAGAAATAAGGGGCAGGGGGCCGGCCCCGTGGCTTAGTGGTGAAGTGTGCGCGCTCCACTACTGGCGGCCCGGGTTCGGATCCTGGGCGCACACCGACGCACCGCTTCTCTGGCCATGCTGAGGCCGCGTCCCACATACAACAACCAGAAGGATGTGCAACTATGACAGACAACTATCTACTGGGGCTTTGGGGAAAAAAAAGGAGGAGGATTGGCAATAGATGTTAGCTCAGAGCCGGTCTTCCTCAGCAAAAAGAGGAGGATTAGCACGGATGTTAGCTCAGGGCTGATCTTCCTCACAAAAAAAAAAAGAAAGAAAGAAATAAGGGGCAGCATCACTAAAACCTCTGTCTTCAGCTCATTTCACTGTACCCTCCTCATGGGGAACAATATTTTTAAAAAGACTGCTTTTCCCTCTTTAGGTAGAACTCTCTCATGCCACCTTTTTATCCATCCACTCTTCCACCTACCCACCCATTTATCCATCCATCTACCCATTCATCCACCCATCTACTCATCCATTCACTAACCCATCCATCCATCCATCCATCCATCCATCCATCCATTGATCCATCCAACCACTTATCCACTCCCCTCCCATCAGTCCATCCATCCATCCACTCAGCATCTGAGGGCCTTCTTTGTCTGTGTCACTATACAGAGCACTGGAACTATCTACCAGTTTTTACTCTTATAAAACGGAAAGTTTTCATTTTGAACAGGGATGGAAATAAAAATAATAACTGCATCAGTTTCTTCTCATTTGAAAATCTACCACAGATTGTCCCTGATGATAGCAAAACATAGTAATATCCTCTAATTTTTCCTGTCAAATGAAATAAAATACTTGGGAGTCTGACAACAAAGGAATCAGGAAAAGACCTAGTTAATAAGAGTCCTCTCCTTCATAAGTACATCAGAAGTACAATAATTATGGTTATGTTGTTGGATCACTTTAGATGAAAAGGGCACACTTCCAATTACTTCACATGAGTAACAAGTTTAAATAATTAGAAATACATCCCTGATAGAGTCTTGGAACTTTTTGGAAGAGCTAATTTAAGCATCTAGGCATTTTCGCAGGCTGCCATTCAGAGTTGAGATTCACTTACCTTCATAATTGCACTCCATTTGGTATTTTAATTCCTCAATTTCAGAGTTGAGGGCAGTAAACCAATTATCAATGATGCAGGTGGCCTCACATATTGAGACCTCGTATAGGGATGTGTTTCAACAAAACTTCAAAAATATTACAGAACAGAGTGAAGCAAAATATGAATCTATTATCAACTAGTACATAAAAGAAAGGAAAAAACTCAAATATGCAAAAGAAAGTAAAACATTTGCAATTTCTAAATAAAAAACAAATCTTTAACACTACCGTTAAAATTTTTTTTAAATTGCCCAAACAGGCTGCAACTCCAATGAAATTACTTTTGCTAAGTTTCCCAGTCACCAATGACTTCTTTACCAATGAATACAATAGAGCAGTGGTTCTCAAACTTGAGTGCACATCAGAATCACCTGGCAGGCTGCTTAAAACACAGATTGCTGGGTTCCACTCTCAGAGTTGCAGATCCAGATTCAGTTTTAGATTCAGTATGTCTGGGGTGGAGCCCAAGAATTTGCATTTCTAAATTCCTGGGAGCTGCTGCTGCTGTTTCTGGTCTGGGGACCCCACTTTGAGAAGCACCGAAATAGACCATCTCTAGTAATCATCTTACATAACTTCTCAGCTGTGTGTGACACTGGGGACCCCCCCCCCGACCTTTGAACGACACCCTTCTCTCCCTTTCCCTGTCATCTCTCCTCTTCGCCTTTTTAGTATCCTAGAGTTCCTTGGAATTTTATCCTAGGCTTCCGCTCTTTCACTGAAATCTTACTAAGCAACCTCATTCACTCTGAAGCCTTCAGTCACCACTTATATCTGGTAGCCCCAGGCTGCAGCTCCAGTCTGATCAAATGTGAGCTTCACAAGGACACGGTTCACTGTCTTGTTTACAGTTGCAGCCCAAGTGCCCAGAGCATGCCTGGCACATATGATGTGCTCAATAAAGATTTGTCACTACTTCCTAGTAGATATTTCCACCTAAATGTTCCACAAGCCAAACTGGCAACTGAAATTAAATGTATTCAGAAAGAAATATGTCAAACAAGGATATCATATAAACTAGATTCTTCTCCCATATTTCCAACGGTACCATCATCCACCCATTTGGTAAGATCTAAGAAACCTAAGGGTTATCCTTGAATCCTCGCCTGTCAAACACCAAGTTGTGCTGATTTTACCTTCTAAATCTCTTTCAAGTCCATCTGTCTCCCCCCATTGCCACTGCCACTGCCTCGTCTAGGCCACTCCAGTCTCTCACCTGGATGCCCTTGGCAGCCCCACCCTGTCCCTCTTATAATCTCCGCACTAACAGCAGTCAGCTGAGAAATCGGATCTCATCTGGCCACACCCACGGTTAAAGCCTGTCCAGGGCTTCTCCTTGCCTTAGAGCAGAGCCCCACCCTTGCCAGGGCCTTACCCTCTTTCTGCTCAGGTCCCTACTGCCTCTCCAGCCGCATTTCACACTCTTCTCCCTCAGTCTTGCACTCCAATCACCCCCGACTTATTTTTGTTCCTCAAACCCTCCACGCCCTCTTATTTCTGAGCCAGGACTCATGACGTCCTTTCATCTGGAATACTCTCCTTTTCCTCCTACCACATGTTTTAGCCAACTACTTTCTACTCATTTTTCAGTTCCCAACATAAAAATTCACATCCTCCAAAAAGCCTTCCCTTTTCCCTTCAACAAAACAAAACATCCCAACACTTTCTCCGAGGGAAGGCTCACCTCTACACAGTGCTGGGCCCAGGGCCTGGACTTGATTATATTTGCTGAAGGAACAGGGTAACCGGATTTAATGGGAGGAATTTTCAAAGAAATCATTTCTGTATGTTGAGAGCAGTCAGAGTAGTGGTTATGTCTGGGAAGGGGCATGAGGGAATGCACCGGGATGACGGAAATATTGTGTATCTTGTTCAGCGTGGAGGTCACATGGGAGTATACACTGGTAAGAGTTCATCAGCTGTACACTGAAGTTGTACATTTTACATATGTAAATCATATCAATAGAAACAAATGAATTATTTTTAAATTATATTATAATTCATATGGGGATATACAAATTCCTATAAGTTAAAACAATTCACGTCGGATATAACAACAGAACTCAATAACAACCAAAGGCATAAAAGTTCCTTAAGATACTCATTATTTCCCAAGATCCAGAATTAAAAACATAATGAAGTAATTCTTTAAGACTTTGGTCTGCAAATGTGATTGTTTTAGATTGACTATGCCTTACTTAAATTTGAGGCCCTGAAATATTTTTAGGGAAAGAAATTATTTCAAAGTCATTCTCCACAGAATCACACATACTATTAAAAGACCCCGTTTTACAAATGAGAGAGGTTTGAGTTCATGACGTATAGTTCTATGTCAATGTTTGCGGTATCAAACTTCAGTAACGAGAGCTGCTGTTCAGCTGGGTCCACTTTATTTTTAATATGATCACTTTCCTTCTCGAATTATAGGACCAGGACATCAGGGGAACCACACCATGTGGGGGACTCCTTCATTGCCCTTTAAAAGGAACTCTGCTATAGTGACTTTCGGGGAAGAAAATTTTCCAAGCATGTCAAGAAACTTAGGATTGTCTGGTTGTCTTTCTTAGACTAGAACATAAACCATGGAAGTTCAAGGTTCGTTTCCTCACCAGTAGCAAAAATGCAGAGCGCTTCGGAGTGCATTTTCCATCAGTTCCTTTTCGTAAGAAGGTCCTGGTGCTCTTACACTGGGCTCTGCTGATATGTGTTTGCTTGTATTCTTGGCATTATTTTAGTCAAAGTTTCATTTTCCTTATGTCTCTATTTGCTACTGGTATTTTGACACTCAAAAATCAAAGGAGAGAAATTTTTAAAACTCCTGATTACCTAATTTAGTGAAGATACTACTTTATCATCATCATCATTATTACCAAGTGAGAGGAAAAAAAATCTTTCTTAATATCCAAAACGCTTTTAGTACCAGGATTAGAAAAAGTGAAAGCATCCCAGCCCTCTCAGGCTGACTATGACGAATGAAGCATGGCCGTGCCTCTTTTCCTGATGGGAAAACTGAGGTGGCTAGCTGGCAACCAAAAGATGGCTGCGTGTCCCACAGTAGATGTACTTATTCTTAATTTGAGGCACTCGGTCGCTTTTTCAGAGTACTGCCCATGAAAAGGAGATAATCTGATAAAGTTGGCGTCACACAGGGAAATGAGAGGGGAGGGGAGGATGGGGAGCTGGGATGGGCGACGGTCAGTGATGCTGATGGTGATGGTGATGGTGATGATGGTGATGGTGGCGGTGACGCTGGCCAGCCCCTCTCCCGTTTCTCCATCACTGCCTGTCCTCTCTGCCTCCTCCGTCCCCGCGTGGCCTCTGCCCAGAGAAACACAGCCGACAGGATTTGCACCCAAGCCGCACGTCCGCGGGCGCAAGGCTGCGGCGCCCTGAGAACCGGCACCCCCTCCCCGAGCCCGGCAGCTGGCGGCCCCGCGCGCGGCGGGGGGACTGGCTGGCCCAGCATCCCCGGCAGAGCGCGACCGCGACCCCCGGCCCGCTCCCCACCGAGCCCCCCGCGGCCCGGCCCCGGGTCACTTACGCCTGCGCTGGGCCCCGCCGCCCGGCGGCGCCGAGACAAAGGCTGCGCCGCCGGCTGCTCCGGGAGCCGCGGCTGCCGGGCCGGGAGGAGGATGGGGGCGGGGGAGCCGGGGGGCGGGGGGGGAGCACGGGGGGCGGGGGTGGAGGGAGAGCGGGGGAGGGGCCGCCGCGGCGCCCGCCACCCGGGGGCAGCGTCCGGACCCAAGTCCTCCTCCTCCGCCCGCCACCTCCCTAGGCGCCCGAAAACCTCCCCCAGGGGACCAGGGGACCGCCTCTCGGGGGGCGGGGTGAGAGGAAGAGGAAGGAAAAGAGGAAAGGAGACGCGTGTGTGTGTGTGTGTGTGTGTGTGTGTGTGTGTGTGTGTTCCCTCTTAATCATGATCCCCTCCATCCACCCCCGCGTCCTCGAGCAATCTGGCGAAAATGCCAGGCTCCCCTCACCTGTACAACTCCGGAGGCGCCCCCACCTGCCTCCTCTCCGTCCACGCACACCTCTTCTCCTGACGGCCCACCCACTTGGTAAGCGCGACACTGAGACCCGGCACGTTAAGTGGTGCCGGAAGACGCAGGGCGAGTGAGAGGCAAGCCAGTGCAGGATCGTGAACCCTCGGAGAGCAGGGCGCGCACCTTACCTGTTTTCCTTTCCTCGGCCCAGCGCCCGCGCCTGGCGCTGGCGGGATGATCACGGTTGGAGGGTGGGGACAAGCCGTGCGACCTTCCACGGGCTCGCAGGGAGTCGGGCAGGCTTCCCTTTCTGGGAGAAGTAACACTTCTGCTCGGTTCAGTTATTTGCATCTTGTTATGAATAGCCAGACCGCCTGGCTTTGATTTCTTTTTATTTTAAAAACTTTTTTATTATGGAATTTTGAAAAATCCAAAGTAGAGAGAACAGTATAATGACCCCACAAGTGCTCAGCTCCAGCTGCCAAGTTTGTCAACACCTTCCTGCTTTCTTTCATCTACTCCCCACTCCTCCCCATTACAGAGGCTAATTGAAGATTTTTTAAAAACGTAATCACAATATCGTTATCCTACTTCACAAAATTAAGAATAATTCCTTAATGTCATCTGACCGTGATTTATTCGGTGAGCGGTTATTATCTGCCAGGGCTGTCTTTAGCTCTTTACCTATGTTGCTCAGCTTTGGCACGGGCCCTAATTTTCTCTAATGCTGGTGGTAGACAAGCTGTGCAAATTGTTGCTGGCCTGCAGTAGCCAACGGAGCATCAACTAGAGAGCGCTGATCATTACCGTGTCCCAGATCCCTTGAAAATTTTGATTGAAGCCTATCTTTCCAGAAAAATGCACACTCACAATTTTGATGTAAATTCCAGGGGTTTCGATCCAGTTCTCAGAGGCTTTCTGAACCCAAGTGCAGGTTATGAACTGCAGAGCTAGGCTAATGCGTCCTTTGCAGCCCCTTGCAGCCCCATGGGTGGGGTCCTGAGGATTCTGCAGGGCCCATCTCCCACCAGGAGAGCTGGTTCCCCTCTTGTTGGCTGGGGGTTCTGGGTCCGAGTACAGCAAGAGAATCAAGCTAGAAGGTGGGACCTTTTTCCCGTGGAGGAGGCTCTGTATTTAAGTCCAAGTATGCAAGTATGGGATGGAAATGGATTCTCAGCTATACCTCAAAAGAGCATCTTTCCAGGATGTAGGGAACAGAGCTGTGCCAATGGGACCTGGACACTCAGCTTATCTAAACTCCCCAGTGGCAGAGTAGAGGCGTGCCTGTCGGTCTGCGGCTTTGGAAGCATTGCTGAGAGGCAGTGCAGCAGAGCAGTCGAGATGTGGGCTCTGGGCTCAGACTGCCTGGCTTTGAATCCTACTGTTCTTGCTAGCCTTGTGACCTTGGGCGAGTTACTTAACATCTCTGTGTCTGTTTCCTCATCAGGGAAAAAACAGGGTTGTCATTTGAACCTGTGTATTGGGCTGCCAGGAGGCATGTATGCAGGCACGGTGCCTGGCACAGAAAGGTTGGGAAGGTGCTCAGAGCACTCCTGCTGCTTGTACCCTCTACGTGGGAGAACCGCAGTGATTTAAACCCAGAAGACCGCTGCTCCTGAGGATTCGCAGCCTTCCTCGAAGCAGACAGAAAGGGCCCATGCCTGCTTTCTGTTGCAGTAGAAGCAGGGCATACGTACAACAAAGTGCCTCTTCTCTCTTTGACAGAGGGCCAGGGGAGGGGGTGCAGATGCTTACTCAGCCTCAGTGGAGCTCCTAAATACTGTGGGTTTCCTGACCAACATGGCTCCAGAAAATGATCTTTGAGATGCTGAAGGGACGCGTTCATCCTCTACCCACCCACCCCAGCCAAACTGGTCTCAGTTAATGGACCATGACGTTCCCTCTCCTGCCTCCCCAGCCTTACCTCCTCTGTGAAGTCATCCCTGACAACCTCAGGCAGAGCACAGCCTCGCCGGTCTGAGGTCTAGGGCCGGCCCTGCGTTAGTGATTAGAGCTGTCGGTTGCTGTGCGCGTTGTGTCGGCCTATCTAGACTGTAAACGCATTGAGAGCAGGGATCATAATCGGCAATCTCAGCATCCCCGATAACATCCTGTCCGTTGCACGACCCAGCGGTGGTGCAAAGAGTACTTCCTATAACGCACATGCAGATAATACTCCCAAGGCGGTCTCCATGTCCTGTAGTCAGTCCAACAACTGGCACAGGTGGCTCACACCTGCTCACCTGCCAGCCCTTCCCCTGGGCAGGGCAGGGCCTGAGGAGGAAGGCATAGGCCCCTGATTCTGAACCTTCACCTCCTGGTTCTCATCCCTGAAATGGAAGCATAATTGCTGCCCCCTGGTCCTGCCCTGTTCTCATCCCTGAAATGGAAGCATAATTGCTGCCCCTGGCGTGGCTCAGGATTCCAATGACGTTTTCCTGGAGAGAACCAGCCTTGCCCTTCTCTCTGGACCTTCCCCCTTCCCTCTCGCCTCTCTCCTACTTCTCTTTCCTCACTTACAACTCTCTCTTTTCCTTTCCTATCTCATAACATGGATTATATTGATTTTTTTTAAAACTTCTGATGTACTTTGTATCAATTAGGGATGATGTAGGTGAACAAAATCAAGACTAAAGCTTTTGTAGAATGAGACGAACGAATGAAATATAGTGTCTAACTCTATTCAGGGGAGAACTGCCAAACTGTGGGTCTTTTTACAGAACGTAGAATATTTTAGGGATACTCAGACCTTCTGGGTCTTCTTGGGAATAAATGTACTAAACAGCCTTAGAGTTAAGATGAAACAAACAAAGAACATTATTAGCATCCATTTGTTCTTTTTGGACAATCTGACACTCTGTGCCAGCTCTAAGAAGGAACTCTATAAACTATTAAAATGACAAAGAACCTTAGTCATGATAAAGAAATAGAGTTTGGTTTAGCTAAATGGAAGACCACACAAATGTGAAAGGATAGCTTGTGGTGATGAAGGGATTCAACGGCTATAAAGATCAACATACAGAAGATTAATAGAAGGGGAGATGGGTATAATATCTGGGCTTCCAGCTGTTGAGCAATGCTAAACTTAGTGACACTGAAGATAAGCTTGGATAAAAGACATTCAGTCCAAATGGAGAGAAAATACTTTAAAATAAGCCTAATGCTAGCAACTAAATTAAGGCGGTAAATATACCTGTGGTTCCAGCCTATTTACTATTATAGAGACTACACATCATTATAATGAACAGCCAATTATTAACCATGAAGTGCCCTATGCATCACAAGGAATTTGAGCCACTCACTCAACTACATCAAAGGAAATCCAGTTGTCCTGACAAGGAAGCTTTCACACACTAGTTGGAAACTAAGAAAATTGAGAACGTCATATGGGGTGGCTTTAAAACATTGAGAGGTGGGGTCTGTGTCCCATCCCCTTGAATCTGTATGGGCTTGGGACTGCTTAGGCCATTAGAGAACAGTGGAAGAGTTGATATATGATCTTCTGGCCAGATCATAAAAGGCATGCCGCTCCCGTCTGGCTTGTTTGGAACGCTTGTTTGGAACGCTTACGGTCCAGTACTCCCTCCTGGGATATGCCCACTCAGAACCCAGCCACCAGGCTGGGAGAGGCCCAGGTCACATGGAGAGGTCATGGAGATGTGCTCAGGTTGACAGCCCCGGCCCGCGAGGCACCTCAGCCCAGGCACCAGATGTGTGAGTGAAGACGCCTCCAGATGATTCTAACATCCAGCCTTCGAGTTACCTCCAGTTGTTTGAGTCTTTCCAGCTGGGATCCTGGACATGGTGGAGGAGAGATTAGTCATCCCCTCTGTGCCCTGTCCAAATTCCTGACCCAGAGAATGTACGAATGTAATAAAATGGGTGTTTAATGCCACCAAGTTTGGGTAGTTGTAGCAACAGATAACAGGAAGATCGGACAACAAGCAAAAATATGCCAGACACAGTGAAACAGATTTTGCCTTCAAAGAGCTCAGTCTTAGCAAGGATAGTGGGATATAAGCTGAACAGGAAGGCTGGGGGCTTGCTCGATTCCAAGCTGTCCTCTGCCCTTCCTAGCTGCATGGCCCTGGGAAAGTGATCGTCTCTGTGCCTGGTGTCCCCATTTATGAAATGACACAATAGTACCTGCTTGACAGGCGGGTTGTGTAGAATGAACACACGTGAAGCCCTTCGAGCATGGTGAACACCCCATCAGTGTGGCTACTGTTCATGTTGTCATGCGCCGGGCACACTCACTCTGTGACATGATGCAGCAGAAAGGGCTCCTGAACCTGGTCATATCAACGCTGATTTCTGTTTCAAGAAAAGTAGATTCATGGGCCCAGCTTGGCGGTGTAGTGGTTAAGTTCTCATGCTCCCCTTTGGCGACCCAGGGCTCATGGGTTCGGATCCCAGGCGCAGACATACACCACTCATCAAACCGTGCTATGGTGGCGTCCCACATACAAAATGGAGGAAGACTGGCACAGACGTTAGCTCAGAGCTAATCTTCCTCAAGCAAAAAGAGGAGGATTGGCAACAGATGCTATCTCAGGGCCCATCTTTCTCACCAGAAAAGAAAAGTAGATTCATGTAATGGATTTGATTAACAGGCTCTATGGTTTTATAATGACTTCACAACAGCTTCCTTTAAATCAGAGTTTTACCATCTTTTTTGGACTGTAACCTGTGGTAAGAAATACATTTCCTATTGTGACCTAGTACACACAGCATCTACCTCTATAAAAACCATATTAAAATATTCATGAAACAATACTTGCCCTTACTATGTGCAGTGCACTCTGATATTTTCTATTCAGTTCTATTTAATTTTTCAAAATCCACTAAATTGATTTCAAAACCACTAATGGGTCGAAATCTACAATTTGAAAAGCAGTGCCTTAAATAATCATTTTTATATGGTTTCCTTGTCCTAGACTTTTCACTGCGTTTCCCTTCATTCTTCTAACTCTCCTCCTCTTTGTGGAAGTCTCTCCCCTCCAGAAGGGTCTACTGCCTCCGCGTCCTGATGGGCAATCCCGAGGATGCTGTTCCTCACGCAGTGTGCCGTGGCTGGCTGCTCTCTCAACGCACTCCTACCGACCCCACAGGACCCGGCACCAGGCCGTCACATGGCAGGTGTCAGATCAGGATTTTTGAATTGATCTTGGAACAGGGATACTAACTATATTTTTCTGCTCTTGTTTTATGTATGCCGAGCACTTAGTTCTCAGGTGATTTATAGTTTGATGTGGCTGTTGATGATGATGATGCAATGTAGGTGTCAGGGAGAAGAGGTTTGGCCAGTGTCCCTTTCTTGGGTGTTCGAAGCAAACATGCACAAGATTCTAAATCCTCACCCCAGTCAAAATGCCTATCTTTCTTGAAAGCTGTTTTCGCCATATAACCACAGGACATTTAAAATCAAATTCCAGAAAGTGCCTTGCAGTTAAAATTTTACACTGCCTGTTGCTCCATGCCAGCTTTGCAACTGTTTTTTGTCACTGCCCATTATAAATAATGACCCTAGCATGCGTTTTGTTACTGGAATCGTTAACCCCAACACACTGTTCTGCTTACAGGAAACAAGCCAGGCGTCTGCTAAGGTGACTCAATGGAGAGTTATTGTTCTGTCTTGTTTTTGTTTTTCTTCTGCAGAACATGATGATAGGCAGTAAGATGAGTGAGTGGAAATTGCAGGGAAATGTAAATTAGAGCTACTGATCCTGCAGGGGTGTCTGCATTTGGCTTAGGGTACAAAACATTTTTGTCCACTCTTGGGCTGTGGTATCAACAATATGAGATTGCATTTGCACAGGGGTGTCCCACCTTTATTCCATTTTATCTGCAGGTAAGGGGAGTAGAAAGAGGGAGGGCTTTGGTGTCACACAGACTAGGGTGTGGAATCACAGCTCTGACATTCATTAGCTAAGCAACTGGATGCCAGAGCTTTAGCTCTTTGAGCCTGGATTCCTTCATCTGTAAAATGGGGATAATAACATCCCTCTCAGGGTCATGGTACTAGAGAAAAGTCCATGTAGCCCAAAGCGCTCAGAAGCCATTCCTTGTTCATGTGAGTGATGGATGTCTTGTACCAGGGCATTCTGCCTTCCTGACCCAAACGTAAGAGGCTAAGGACTGATGGCTGAGCCAAAAGCAGCTCGCTTCAGGCTGGCCAGTGATCATGCCGTGGCCCACCTAGAAAGTCACCAGATAGTAATGAACAGTCCTTATCAACTAATTTTAAAAAATAGCTTTATTCAAAGAAATGATTACCAGAAAAGTCCAGGTAGTGGGTGTGGCAGACAGAATAATGGCCCCCAAAGATACCCATGTCCTAATCCCTGGAACTCGTGAATATGTTATATTCCATAACACAGGCAAAAGGGACTTTGCAGATATTATTAAGTTAAGGATCTTGAGACAGGGAGATTATCCTGTATTATCCGGGTGGGCCCCATGTAATCATAAGGGTCCTTATAAGAGGGAGGCAGGAGAGTTAGAGTCAGAGAAGGAGATATGAGGACGATACGGAGGTTGGAGTGATGTAGGGCCATGAGCCATGGAATGCAGGTGGCCTCCAGAAGCTGGAAAAGGCAAGGAACTGATTTTCCCCTAGAGTTTCCAGAAGGAAAACAGCCCTGCCAACACCTTGATTTCAGTCTGTAATACCCATTTTTAGACTTTTGATGGTCAGAACTGTAAGATAATAAATTTGTGTTGTTTTAAGCCACTAAGTTGTGGTGGCTGTTACAGCAGCCATAGGAAACTAATCTCTGAATGGAGGAAGGTGATTGTCACGGGGAAGAAATACACAGGGTCAGGAGAGCTTCTGGAATGCTGGCCACTTGCTAGTTCTTGATTTGGGTGGTGGTAAAATGGGTGTTCAATTTATAACTGCATGTTCAATGTTAGATATATGTTATGTACACTTTTATTCATGTAAATTGTATTTCACAATTTAAAAAATAGTTTCAGCGGTGTTTTTCATTTGGAAAAATCTGGGACCTAGTAGGAAATAGATGAGACCCTCAAACCAAGTAATTGAGGAGAGTTTGAAGGACTAGATGTTTACAAAGGTGTGGCCAAGGGTTAGGGAAAGAAACGGAGGCTAGTACAGTGTCCTGAAACTAGCAGTAGAGGGAAGCCATTACCACCGTCAGAGCTAGAAGAGGCAGAGGGAGAGGGCAGGTACCAGACCCTGGGAGGAGCAGCTCTTGGAGAAGATTGCCAGACAGGAGCTGTCAGTGGAGGGACCCAGCGGTCGGGGAGGTGGGGGAATATGCAGCCTGACCTCTAGTCTCCTGCTGATGCCGCCCATTGGCTGAACCCACCCAGAAACCAGAGCATGAGGGACCTGGCTGATACCATCCAGAGTGTCAGCCTCCCAGCCATCGAGCAGGTTGGAGAAGGTCAGAAAGTGTGTGTGGAGGGCCAAAGGCAAATATCCTGTACAGTCTATCCCTTCTTGTCTTTTGTTCAGGTAAAAGAATTCATGGTGTCCACAGAGGAGACATACAAAGTCTCATCACATATCCTATCATCACGGCTACATCAAGTGAAACCTAAAATTTTAGCCCTAACCGTGCTCTTCATGTACCGTAATACAAGTGGTGGGAGACTTAAAGAAAGAAAACAATTAATACAAACATATCTACTACTCTCTCTTCTTCTGTAGATTGTGATGAGGTCTAAATCGGCAATTTAAGCTGATTTCTCCCTCCTCCCACACTACATCTCTCTGCTTCTCTGCCAGAGTCTCAGCTGGATGAAGGCGTTCTATGATGTCTGATGGTGACCCAAACCTTCATTCCTGAAGGACTGGAGTCCTTGGTGGCCTTGACTTTACTGGAGTTTTCCATTGATGAGGACTGTTAGAAAGGAAGTACTAAGAGGCTATAGCCCCCAGGAATCCCTCAGGCAACACACATAATCCTCCCTAACCCACTGTGTAGCAATAGTCCAGTTTTTCCCTGGTAATTAAGATCAATCACCCTGCTCAGTCCAGTGACCGTTTCTAGGCCTTTTGGCTCTGCCGCCTGAGGAGTCCCAAATGGTCAGGTGCAACCTCAGCTTCTGACTCAATAGTGCTATGATTGTGTTCCCTGGTGACATGGCCCTCTCTTGGGCTCTAGGACTTCCAAACTCACCAATTCCAAGATCATAGGATGAGAAGCAAAAAGTCCTCCAGTGGGTGTTTGTTAGGTGTAATAGACTCAGGGACACTGCTGCTTCCACCGTTTGATTCCTAGACCCATGTATCTGGCTACTGGGAGAAGGCACTAGATATTGGCCATTGGTTGGAGGCATTTGTTGAATCCTAGAGGACAGCTTCCAACAATTTTCAGGGTGTTGCCTCCCATCTGCTGCCATAACTGATCCTTCAACAGGCCATTCTACCATTCTACCATTCTATTAATGCTGCTTCTGTGTGGTAGGGGGGTATTACAGGCTAAAATCAAGGTGTTGGCAGGGCTGCTTTCCTTCTGGAAGCTCTAGGGAGAAATCAGTTCCTTGCCTTTTCTAGCTTCTAGAGGCCACCTGTAGGGTAAGACTAGCACAATTCATGAACTTCTGTCATCAGAAAACGTGACCTGGTTGCCGTCAATGTTCTAAGGGATATTATGGCTACGAATAAGGAATTCTTTAAGCCCACAGTTTGTGGGTCTGGCACAGCACCGAGGACAGGGAAGGCAAATCCATACCCAGATTATGAGTTCATCATTGTGAAGACAGATTGCTGCCTTCTCTATGGTGAAAGAAGCCAGTGTAATGAACCTCTTAAAAGGTAGCTATCCACCCCCTAGAGAATGGTGCTGTATCAGGGGCCCAGTGTTGGCCTCTGCTATTGGAAGTAGCCACATCCATGTTGGCAAGGAGAAAGCCCTCTTACTTAGTGCTACATAACTTATCCCATTCCTGCCACCAGGTTCACTTGGTAATTGTATAAGGTGGTAGGGAAAGGGCTGGCTGACAGCTACGGGATATGTCATCTTGTACATCTGATTATTGAGAGCCTTGCTTTTGGTGGATGTCTCTTGTGAGGATTTACATGGAATTTGAATTACTTCAGATTCTTTGAACATTCCAAGAGGTTCATCCACGCTCCTCTCTCTAAGGGCTCCTTGCCACCAGTTCTCCAATTTTGTTCTTTCAAATCCCTTACCAGCAGCTCATTCTGTGAGTCACTGCTCATGAATCAGTGTACATCCAGATCTCTTCTTCCACACAAGGTACCATCTGAAATTTTGCCTACTGGAAGGAATTCCCTTCACCAACGACTTTCAGGACCATCCCTGAGTGGGACTGCAGTGTCATCTGCCTCTAACAGTCCAGGTCCCAATTATTGCCTGATCTTAATAGATCAGGGAACCTATTCCATTCCAGTATCACCCACCCTAACATTTAGCCTACGGAGAACACCACCACAGAGTTTGTCAATGGTGCTGGTGCCCCATTTCTTAATGCCTTGGTGAGGAGAGTGTCCTTTAGATCCTTCTAGGGAGTACTGAGAAGGTACATGTGCAGGTTGCACACAGTAGATCTATTCTAACATACCCATTTCCTTAAGCCTATGAACTTCCTTATGGAACACCTGGGGCATTCTGTGATTTTGACCTCACTAAGTGCGGGCATCTCTGAGTCCACACCTCAAGTAGCTAACTAGCATACTATTAACACATACTATTCCTAGGTGCTTGACTGTCTGGTAGATACAAAGAAGAGCCACCTAGTTCCTATTTCAGGGAAGGACTTGCTGTCCAGATCTAGGAAACACAGTAAGTAGACAGTCTCCAGCTGTCACGAACTGCCTCTCCTGGATCACAACCTTTCCAGGCAACCCACAGCTTGTGATTAAGGTAGGTGGGGATATAAAGGCCCAGTCATTCTGGGCTGCCACAGCACTACTCTGCTAGGTACATATTGTGCCAGAACTCCCCACCAGATTAGCTAAGGTTTCATCATGCCTGCCTTGCAGTTTAACTTTTTCCTCAGTCCAATCCTGCTTCCTCCTCTTTTTTTTTTAATTTAAAAATTTGTGGTAAAATATATCTAACATAAAATTTGCATTTTTACTATTTGTGTGTGTGTGTGTGTGTGTGAGCAAGATTAGCCCTGAGCTAACATCCGATGCCAGTCCTCCTCTTTTTGCTGAGGAAGATTGGCCCTGGGCTAACATGCATGCCCATCTTCCTCTACTTTATATGGGACGCTGCCACAGCATGGCTTAACAAGTGGTGCATCCCTGCACGCCCGGGATCTGAACCTTCGAACCCCGGGCCGCCACAGTGGAGTGCGTGCACTTAACCACTACGTCATTGGGCCGGCCCCTATTTTAACCATTTTTAAGTGTACAGTGGCATTAATTACATTCACAATGTTATGCACCCCCCCACCACTACTTATTTTCAAAACTTTTTCATCTTCCCAAACATAAACTCTGTAACCATTAAGCAATAACTCCTCATTTTCCCCTCCCGCCAGCTGCTGGTAACATCTCATCTACTTTCTGCCTATACCAATTTGTCTATTCTAGATCCTTCATGTAAGTTAAATTGTACAATATTTGTCCTTTTGTGTCGGACTTATTTCACTTAGCATGATGTTTTCAAGCTTCATCCATGTTGTAGCATGTATGAGAACTTCATTCCTTTTTATGGCTGGATAATATTTCATTGTATGTATATACCACATTTTATTTACCCATTCCTCTGTTGATGGGCACTTGGGTTGTTCCCACCTTTTGGCTACTGCAAATAATACTGCTATGAACGTTGGTGTACAAGTATCTGAGTCCCTGTTTTCAATTATTTTGGCTATAAACCTAGGAGTGGAGTTGCTCATATGGCCATATGGAGTTGGGTCATATGGAGATTCTGTGTTTAACATTTTGAGAAACTGGAAAACTGTTTTCCACAGTGGCTACACCACCAGCAATGTACCAGGGTTCCAATTTCTCCATATCCTTGCCAACACTTGTTATATTCTGGGTTTTTTTTTAAACTATAGTCATCCTAGTGAGTCCTAGTGAGTGTGAACTGGTATCTCATTGTGGTTTTGATTTGCATTTTCATGATAACTAATGATTTTGAGCATCTTTTCATATTGGCCATTTGTATATTTTCTTTGGAGAAATGTCTATTCAAGTCCTTTGTCCATTTTTTAATTGTGGTGTTTATCTTTTTGTTGTTGAGTATTAGGAGTTCTTGATATATTATAAATATTAAATACTTACCAGATATATGATCAGATATATTTTCTCCCATTGTGTAGGCTGTCTTTTTACTTTCTTAATAATGTCCTTAAATGCACATAAGTTTTAAAATTTGATGAAGTACAATTTACCTTTTTTTTCCTCTTGTTGCTTGTGCTTTTGGTGTCATATCTAAGAATACACCACCAAAGCCAAGGTTTTAAAGATTTATCCCCATGTTTTCTTCTTTCTATGTTTTCTTCTAAGAGTTTACAATTTTATTTTCTATATTTAGGTCATTGATCCATTTTGAGTTAATTTTTGTATATGGTGTGAGATAGGGGTCTAATTCCATTCTTTTGAATGTGGAAATCCAGTTTTCCCAGCACCATTTGTCAAAGAGACTTTTCTTTCCCTTGAGTGAACGTGGCACCCCTATCAAAAATCAATTGGCCATAGATGTATGGGTTTATTTCTGGGCTCTCAATTCTATTTAATTGTCTTATGTGTCTATCCTTATGCTAGTACCACACTGTTTTGATTACTATACCTTTGTAGTAAGTTTTGAAATCAGGAAGTCTGCGTCTTCCAACTTTGTTCATTTTTTTCAAGATTGTTTTGGCTATTTGGGGTTCCTTGAAATTACATATGAATTTGAGGATTGGCTTTCCCATTTCTTCAGAAAGGGCTGTTGGAATTTTGAAAAGGATTGCATTAAATCTGTAGATTTCTTTGGGTAGTATTGACATCTTAATATTGTCTTCATACCCAAAACATGGAATGTCTTTCCATTTACTTAGGTCTTTAATATGTTTCAGCAGTGTTTTGTAGATTTCAGCATATAAGGCTTTCAATTCCTTGTTAAATTTATTCTTAGGTATATTATTCTTTTAGATACTGTTGTGTACTGCAGGGACATCTACATCTCATAGGCATTTGGTGATTGTGACACCGCGGACCCTCGCACATGTGGTTTGGACCCACTTATCGTGCATCAGAAGGCAATGGTAATCCACTGCTGTATTTTCCTTTTTTCTAAAAAAAAAAAAAAACAAGCTTTTTTACCTTGAAAACCCTATGATGGGACAGTCCAAAATGAAATATGAGATAGTGCTGGAAGATGAGACCCCCCAGGTCGGAAGGCACTCAAACAGTGACTGGGGAAGAGCAGAGAACAAGCACGAATAGCACTGTTGCTAATGATGCCATCAGACTAAAGCCAGAAGGACATCCAGCGGCTGAAGTGCACGAAGGTGAAAGGAAAGTCCAAGGCTGGACCACACACACCACTGGAACATGCAACGTGAGAAGCATGAGCCCAGGTAAGCTGGAGATTGTAAAGCAAGAATTGGGACGTTTAAACATCACAGTGCTTGGTGTTAGCCAACTAAAATGGATGAAAATGGGACACTTTCAGTCAGACAGCTACAGAGTGTTCTACTCTGGAAATGACAGGCTCAGAAGAAATGCAGTGGTTCAACACTGAGGCAGGAGGTAGCACAGGCAGTTAGGGGCTATGATGCAAGGCCTGACCGAAGAATATCACAGACTTCTGGGAAAACCTATTAACATAACCACCATCCAAGTCTATGCTCCAACTACAGGCACTGAAGAAGATGAAACGGAAAGGTTTACACAAGAATCCAAGAAGAAATAGATCATACACCAAAACAAGACATGCTGATAATTACAGGTGACTGGAACACAAAGTAGGAAATAAAGTGGAATCAAATGTCCTCAGAAAACTTGGACTAGGGACCAGAAACAAAGCAGGAGACCAGCTCGTGGATTTCTGTGAAGCCAACAATCTGTCCATCGCAAATCCACGCTTCAAACAACCGAACAGATGACTGTCTATACGGTCATCCCCGGATGCCAACACAGAAATCAAACAGACCACATAACTGGAAGCAGGAGATGGAGAAGCTGTGTTCTCTCTGCCAAAACAAGACCAGGAGCAGACTGTGGTGCTGACTGTGAACCGTTAACATCGAATATCAGAGTAAAGCTAAAGAAGAGCACTGAAAGAATCGTAGCACCAGAAATAATGTAAACAACATTCCTGACGAATTTAAAGTCCATGTAAAAAACAGGTTTCTGTTATTAAACTTAATTGACCGAGAACTAGAACCATGGACTGAAACCAGAAATATTACTAAGGAAGATGCGAAAACGCAATGCCTGAAGTAAAAAGAAAGAAAAATCGAGACAGATGACAGAATAAACACTAAAATTTGTTAAGGACAGAAGAGAAGCAAAAGTAAAAGGTGACAGAAGCAGGGCTAGAATCCTGTACCCAGTTTTTCAGCGACTGTCATGTGGAGATAAAGAGAACCACTCTAATGGCCAGCGCAAAGAGAGAGAAGAGAACAACAAAAAGGAGGAACAAGAGGTCTCTTCCAGAAGATTCAAGAAATCAAAGGGAAATTTAAACCTAGATTAGGAATGCTGAACAACCAACAGGGAAACACACCGTCTGATCAGGAGAAAATAGAGGGAAGGTGGAAACAGGATATGAAGGTCTACACAGAAGAGAGAAAAGGATGACAGATGCCTTTGAAGAAGGTTCCTATGAGGAAGAACCCCTGATTCTAGAAAGTGAAGTGAAAACTGTCCTGAAAGCACTGGGAAGAAATAAGTCACCAGGGGTAGATGGGATATTGATAGAATTATTTCAAGCCACAGGGACTGAATCTGTCAAAATCCTAACAAGAATATGCCAACAAATATGAAAACGAAACAATGGCCTACAGACTGGAACACTCAATATACATCCCCATCCCCAAGAAAGGAGATGCCAGGAGTGTGGTGACCACAGGCCACTGCTCTAACTTCCCAGGCCAGTAAAGTGATGCTCAAGGTGCTGCAGCAAAGGCCTCTACCTCACATGGAGCCAGAAACGCCTGAGGTCCACGCTGGATTTCAGTAAGGGAGAGGCACGCGAGATCTGACTGAGATTGTTCGTCGGCTACTGGAGTGCTCCAAGGAATTTCAGAAGGTTAGTCTATGTTTTGTAGACAACAGTAAAGCCTTTGAGTGGATCATGAAAAGCTGTGGGCTGATCTGAAAGAAACGGGCGAGCCTCAGCACCTGACCGTCCTGAGTGTGACCTGTACTGTGGACAAGAAGCCACGTCAGGTCAGAATATGGAGAGACAGACAGTTTCCTTTAGGCAAAGGTGTCAGACAGGGTGCATTTTATTTCCCTGTTTAATCTGACGCAGAACATATCATATGAATAACTGGGCTAGACTCAGATGAAGGAGGAGCGAAAATTGGTGGAAGAAGCATCAACAATCTAAGACACACAGATGACACCATCTTCCTGGCAGAAAGCAGCAATGACTCGAAATGACTTTTGACAAAAGTGAAGGAAGAAAATGCCAAAGTAGGACTGCATTTGAACATCAAGAAGAGAAAAATCACGACTACAGAAGAACTACACAACTTTAACATAGACAATGAAGACATTAAAATTGTTAAAGATTTTGTTTACCTTGGTTTAATCATCAATTTAAATGGAGATTGCAGCCAAGAAACCAAGAGAAGACTGAGACTCGGAAGGGCAGCAATGAAGGAATTAGGAAAGATCATCGAGTGTAAGGAAGTGTCGTTAGAGACCAAGGCCAAGATTATCCACACCCCCGTATTCCCAGTCACTGTGTCCAGGTGCAGAAGCAGGACACTGAAGAAGGCTGACAGGAAACAAATTGGCTCATTTGAAACATGGTATTGGAGGAGAGCTCTACAGATACCCTGGACTGCCAGAAAGACGACAAGTGGGTCCTAGAGCAAATTAAGCCTGAACCATCACTGGAGGCAAAGATGATAACACTGAGGCTGTCCTACTTTGGACGCATCATGAGAAGGCAGGATTCTCTGGAAAGACAATAATGCTGGGAAAAGTAGAAGGCAGCAGGAGAAGAGGAGGACCAAATAGGAGATGGGTTGACTCCATAAAGGAAGCCACAGGCCTGAGTCTACAGGAGCTGAGTAGGCTGTTGAGGACAGGACACTGTGGACAGCACTCATTCATAGGGTTGCCAGGAATAGGAGCTGACTTGATGGCATGTAACATACACAGATACCATTGTAAATGAAATTGCTTTCATAATTTCCTTTTTGGATAGTTCATCACAGGTCTATAGTAACACAACTAATTTTTGTGTGTTCTTCTTGTACCCTGCAGCTTTGCTGAATTTATTTATTATTAGCTCTAGTAGCTTCCTTGTTGTATTCTTTGGGATTTTCTATATATAGGATCATGTTATCTGAGAAGAGAGATAGTTTTACTTCTTCCTTTGCAATTTGGACGCCTTTTATTTCTTTTTCTTGTCTAATTGCTAGAACTTCCAGTACAATGTTGAACAGCAGTAGTGAAAATGGGCATCCTTTTCTTGTTTCTAATCCTAGGTGGCAAGCTTCCAGTATTTCAGCATTAAGTATAATGTTAACTGAGGATTTTTCATAAATGCTCTTTATCATGCTGAGGAAATTACCTTTTATTCCTAGTTTTCTGAGTGTTTATATTTTGAAAGAATGCCAGATTTGTTAAATGCCTTTTCTTTGACAATTGAGATGATCAAGTGGTTTTTCCTTTGTTCTATTAATGTGGTGTATTACATGGATTGATATAATGATGTCAAACTATCCTTATATTCCTGAGATAAACCCCACTTAGTTATGGTACATAATCCTTTTTATATGCTTTTGGAATTGGTTTGTTAGTTGTTGTGTTTTTTTGTGTGTGTGTGTGAGGAAGATCAGCCCTGAGCTAACATCCATGCTAATCCTCCTCTTTTTGCTGAGGAAGACTGGCTCTGAGCTAACATCTATTGCCAATCCTCCTCCTCCCCGAGTTGTTGTTTTTTTTCCTTCAGGATTTTTGCATCTATATTCTTAAGGAATATTGGTCTGTAATTTTCTTTTCTTATGATGTCTTTATTTAGCTTTGGTATCAAGGTAAGTCTGCTATTATAGAATGAGACAGTGTTACCTCCTTTCCTATTTTTTGGCAGCGTTTGAGAGGACTGGTGTTAATTCTTCTTTAAATGTTTGTTAGAGTGAAACCTCTTCTCCTGAGCTTTTCTTTGTTGGAAGCTTTTTGATTGTTGATTCAATATTGTTACTCATTATAAGTGTGTTGCTATTTTCTATTTCTTCTTAAATCAGTTTAGGTAACTTGTGTGTTTCTAAGAATTTGTCCATTTAATCTAGGTTTTCTAATTGATATACAGTTGTTCATAGTATTCTCTTATAATCCTTTTATTTCTGTAAAAGCAGTAGTAATATCCCACTTTCATTTCTGATTTTAGTTATTTCTATTTTCTCTTTTTTCTTTGTCGATCTAGCTAAAGGTGTCAATTTTGTTGATACTCTCAAAGAATGAGGTTTTGGTTTCATTGATTCTCTCTATTATTTTTCTATTCTTTATTTTATTTTTCTCCACTCTAATCATTATTATTTTCTTTCTTCTGGTAGCTTTGGATTTAATTTTGTCTGATTTTTCTAATTGCTCAAGGTATAAATCTAAGATATTGATTTAAGATCTTTCTTTTTTAACGCAAGCATTTACAGCTACAAACTTCCCTCTTAGAATTGCTTTCACTGCATTCCATAGGATTTGGTGTGTTGTGTTTTTGTTTTCATTTGTATCAAGATATTTTCTAATTTCACTTGTGATTGCTTTTTTCACCCATTGGTTATTTAAAGCTGTGTTGTTTAATTTCCACATATTTGTGAATTTTCCATGATTAAAATTTTAAAAATTATATTAAGACCTGTTTTGTGGTCTAACATATGGTCTATCCTGGAGAATTTTCCTTTTGCACTTGAGAAAAATGTGTATTATGCTGTTGTTGAGTGGAGGGTTCTGTATATGTCTGTTAGATACAACTGGTTTATAGTGTTTTCAAGTTTTATATGTCCTTATTGATATTATGTTCGGTTGTTCTATCTTATTATTGAAAGTGAGGTATTAAAGTTTCCTGCTATGATTGTAGAGCTGTCTATTTCTCCCTTTAATTCTATCAGTGTTTGCTTTATATATTTTGGGGCTCTGTTGCTGGGTGTATATATGTTTATAATTGTTATATCTTCTTGATAAATTGACCCTTTTATCAATAAATAACATCCTTCTTTGTCTCATAACAGTTTTTGACTTAAAGTTTATTTTGTCTGATGTTAGTATAGACACTCTGGTTCTCTTTTGGCTACTATTTGCATAGACTATCTTTTCCCATCCTTCTACTTTCAGTCTATTTATTCCTTTGGATGTAAAGCCAGTCGCCTACAGATAGCACGTAGTTGGATCATGTTTTTAATCCATTCTGCCAATCTCTGCCTTTTGATTGTAGAGTAATCCATTTACATTTATAGTAATTACTATAATGAAGGAATTTATTCTGCCATTTTGCCATTTGATTTCTGTATGTCTTATACCTTTTTTATCCTTCATTTCCTCCATTACTGCCTTCTTTTATGTTCAGTTGATTTTTTGTAGTAAATCATTTTGATTCCCTTCTCATTTCCTTTTGTGTATAGTTTTAAAGATATTTTCTTTCTGATTACCATCGGGATTATATTTTAAATCCTAAATTTATAACAATTCAGTTTGACTTGATTCCAGCTTCAACAGCATACAAAAACTCTGCTCCTATATTGCTTTGCCCTCCTCCTCTTTATATTGTTGTTGTAACAAATTATATTTTATACAGTGTGTGCCCAATAACAGAAACTTATTTTTATGCATTTGTCTTTTAAATCCTACTGGAATAAAAAGTAGTTACAAACAAAAATACAATACTGACTTTTATATTTGCCCATATATACCTTTAACAGAGATTTTTATTTCTTCATATGGCTTTGAGTTACTGTCTAGCATCCTTTTATTCCAACCTGAGTGATTCCCTTTAGCATTTCTTATACAGAAGATCTAGTGGTAACAAACTCTCTCAGCTTTTGTTTATCTGAAAATATCTTAATTTCTCTCTCATTTTTGAAGGACAGTTTTGCTGGACAAAGAATTTTTGGTTGCCAGTTTTGTTTTCTTTTAGCATTTTAAATATGTCATTCACTTTCTTCTAGCCTTCATGGTTTTTGATTAGAAATTGGCTATTAATCTTACTGAGGATTCCTTGTAATGAGTAGTAGCATCTATCTTGCTTCTTTCAAGATTCTCTCTTTTTGGGGGCTTTTAATATTTTGATTATAATGTATCTTGGTGTGGATCTTGTAAGTTTATCCTACTTGGAGTTTGTTAAGATTCTTGTATTTGTAGATTCATGTCTTTAATCCAATTCAGGAATTTTTCAGGCATTATTTCTTCAAATATTCTTTCTGTCCCCTTCTCTCTCTCTTCTCCTTCTGAGACTTCTATAATGTATATGTCTATCTGCTGGATGGTGTTCCACAAGTTCCTTAGACTCTGTTAACTTTTCTTCATTTGTTTTCCTCTCTGCCCCTTAGATTTGATCATTTTAATTGTCCTACCTTCAATTTTATTAATTCTTTCTTCTCCCCTGTTTGACTCAGCTGTTGAAATCCTCTAGTGAAATTTTCATTTAAGTTATTGTACTTTCAGCTCCAGAACTTCTGTTTGTTTTCCTTTTATAATTTCTATCTCTTTATTAATATTCTCCAAATATTATTAATATTTTGTTCATACATCATTTTCCTGATTTCCTTTAGTTCTTTGTCCATGTTTTCCTTTTGCTCTTTGAATATCTTTAAGACAGTTGCTTTAAAGTTTTTCTCTAGTAAGTTAAATGTCAACTTTCTCAGGGATGGTTTCTGTCCATTTATTTTGTTTCTTTGAATGGGCAATATTTTTCTGTGTCTTTGTATGCCTTGTGATTTTTTTGTCGAAAATCAGACATTTGAATATTATAATGTGATAACTCTGCAAACTAGATTATTCCCATTCCCCAGAATTTGCTGCTTTTTTGATTGTTGAAGCCTGTAGTAATCCAATTGTTCAGTCACTTTCCTCAACTATTGTTCAAAAGCTATATTCCTTATTGTGTGTGGTTGCTGAAGTGTCTGTTTCTTAACTCGTGTTCAGCTAGCATTTTGACACATATTTCTGTGAATGCCAGGACCAAAAAAAGAAAAGTAAAAAACAAAAACACAACACTTTTCCCAGTTTTGTGGATTAGTTCTGTGCTGGGGCATTCCTTTAACACTTAGCTAGACTTGCATTGATCTTGCCCTGGGAACATGCATGGCTTTCTAAATTCCCCCATATACATGGTGCTTTTAAATGCCCTAGTTTCCCAGGGAAACTCTCCAGCTCCCAGGCCTTAAGTCATCTATTATACGTTTTAATCATATTTTGCCCCAGGCATCTGCAGGTTATTCATTTGGCTTGTAGTTTTCTGAAAAGTGCCTGCCACCTTTCTGGCCTAAGCTCTGAGTGAAGTGTAACAGAGACAAGCACGCTGCATCAGTCCATGAGGTAGCCCCAGAGTGGTAGGAACAGACACACTCAACAATTTGCAATTAAAATCTGTTCTACTCCCTCTGGAATCAGGGCCTAGGATCCCACACGGGCAACACAGGCTTTCTTCTTCAAGACTGCTGCCTGGCCAGGGAGGGGCTAGGGCAAAGGCAAGTAAAAACACCACAGATGTTTCCTACTGCTTTGAATCTGCCCTGTTTTGATTCAGTGTTCGTTTGGTTGCCGCAACTTGAATCATTTTCCAGAGTTCTGAAAAAGTTAATTCTGACAGTTTCTACTTGTTTGTGATGTTTCTGAGGGAGAATGAAAGCATGAAGCTGCTTACTCCGCCATTTTGCTGATGTCACTCCTGCTTCTTCCTCTTGCTTCACAAAAAGCTGTCATAAACAGCAGAGGAAAGGCCAAGAAAGACGAGGAATCAAGCCCAGAATGTAATAGAATGGTTGAACTCCAAATACAGTTAAATGTCTAACCAAGGCAGGTCTGTTATTCCAAGGTCAAGGCCCTGGTTGGGGCCCTGACACATGGGATAGGGACATGGAAGTAGATCCCCACAGATGACTCACCAGTTTTGAACATTCTGAGCCTGCAGACATGGCTCAACTCTCCACATTAAGAACTAGCACTCTCTTCTCCCCACCATGAGATGAAAGAAAATGCAGAGGCCTTTCCCCAACAAAATAACAAATGGGCCCCTCAGGACCCACTCCATTCCCTTTTGTCCACAGTGACTAGAATTAGGGCTAAGTCACAGCATAGCTCAGCTGGTGATGTGCTGGGCCTGATAAAGGGTGATAGCATGTATTTCCAAAGGAGCTTCAAGACCTGGCCAACATATACTAGTAGAAGCTGGGAAAGAATATGTGAGACTGTATTCTTAGTATGTCATCTCAAGGGGCAGAAAATAAAATTAGATAGGGAAGAGTTTATTGACTTGGGAAAGCTCTCCTGAAATACAGGATTTAACACCCTGGTAAGGACCCCAGGAGATAGCGTGAACTCACTACTTGGACGGCTCCTGGAGGTATGGAAAAAGCAGTGGCTTAGACTGAGTGAACTTGAAATGCCAAAATTTTGTTCTGGCACATAGTGGAGAAAGGAATTAAAAGGTTAAGAGAAATAGGCATGCTGAATGGATATTATGTATGGCTGGAAGATCCAGCAGATGATTGTTATGTTCTACAGGAAAACCTAGAGAATAATCATTTACCAAGGCCATAAAGAATGCATTGGTCTGAGGGGCAGCAGCATCACTAAAAGTTGACTTGTGGCTATTGTATAATAAAGAATTTGGCTGGTCTTTGTCCGTGGTTCCTGGGAAGTAACCTCTAAACTTTTGGAATTTCCTGAGTGATAGGAGCATCTTTGTTTTTCATGATGGGCCCCTCAGACCATACCTGAGTTTATGTTAATGAGATGACCCAGGATGGGGGATGGTCATGCCAGAAAGACTTACTATGTGATTGGAGGGTTAGGGCTTTGAGCCCAGTCTTATCAGCCCAACTTCTGGGGAGGGGAAAGGGGCTGGATGTTGAGTTTAATTACATGGTCAATGATTCAATCAATCATGCCTATGCAATAAAAACTCTGGACACTGAGGGTCAGGTGAGCTTCCTGGTTGGCAACCATACATCAATGTGCCAGAACAGTGACACGCCCTGAGGCCATAGAAGCTTTACATTTTGGACCTTCCCAGACTTCACCCACTGCTTCTCTCTCTTCTGCTGGTTTGGATTTGTATCCTTTTGCTACAATAAAACTGTCATTGTAAGTATAGTGCTCTCCTGGGTACTGAGTTGTTCTAGCAAATTTGAGCCTGAGAGGGTTGTGGGAACTCCTGAATTTGTAGGCAGTTTTTCAAAAGTGTAAGTAGTCTGGGGACCCCCGAACTTGCAGCTGGTATCTGAAGTGAGAGCAATCTTGTGGAGGACGGTGTCTACACCCTGTGAAATTTCGCCTAACTCTGGGTAGTTAGTGTCAGAATTGCATTGCAGTGACTCTCCTCTGTAGGTCAGAGCTGATGGTAGGAGAGGCTGTTACAGAACTTGGCTCCCTGATAACTCCAAGACAATAGAGGCCAGGTGGTGGTACTTAACTGCCAGAAGCCAGAGAGTATCAATTATCAAAATGATTGGAAGGTTGTAATAGCAGCCAAGGGGGCCTGACCCACAGAGAATGACAGAGATGATTAATAGAATTTGGTGTCCTCAGAAGCAAAATAGATGGATCACCAACAAGCATACTTCTCAGCTTGTATCAGAATAAATCAAGGATAGGTGAGCAGGAGGTTGAGGGCCACAGCCCCAATAAAATGTCACATGCCTTACCTAGTTTTTGGACCTGACTCAGTTTTTAATTTTTTTTTTTTAATATTTATTTTTTCAGAGAAGCTTTTGTTCACAGCAAAATTGAGAGGAAAGTACAGAGATTTCTCCTATATCTCCTGCTTTCACATATGTATTATGTGAGATTAGCAACATCCCCCAGGAGAGTGGTACATTTATTGCAATTGATGAACCTACATTGACACATCATAATCACCCAAAGTCCATAGTTTACATTAGGGTTCACTCTAGGTGGTATACATTCTGTGGGTTTGGATAAATATATAATGAGATGTATCCATCATTATAGTGTCATACAGAGTAGCTTCACTGCCTTAAAAATCCTCTGTGCTCCACCTATTCATCCCTCTCTCCCCTCTAACAATCACTGATCTTTTACTGTCTCCATAGTTTTGCCTTTTCCATAATGTCATATAGTTGGATCCTACAGTATGTAGCCTTTTCAGATTCATTTCTTTCACTTAGTAATATGCATTTAAGTTTCCCCCGTGTCTTTTCATGGCTTGATAGCTCATTTCCTTTTAGTGCTGAATAATATTCCATTGTCTGGATGTACCACACTTTCTGCATTTACCTACTGAAGGACATCTTGATTACTTCCAAGTTTTGGGAACTATGAATAAAGCTGCTATAAATATGTATAAACGTGTGCAGTTTTTCGTGTGGACATAAGTTTTCAACTCCTCTGGGTAAATACCAAGGAGTATGACTGCAGGATTGTGTGGTAAGAACATGTTTAGTTTTGTAAGAAACTTCCAATCTGTCTTCCAAAGTGACTGTTCCATTTTGCATTTCCACCAGCAATGAATGAGAGTTCCTGTTGCCCCACATCCTCACCAGAATTTGGTGTTGTCAGTGTTCTGGGTTTGGCTGTTCTAATAGGTACATAGTGGTATCTCATTGTTGCTTTAATTTGCCTTTCCCTGAAGACATATGATGTGGAGCATCTTTTCATATGCTTTTTTGTCATCTGTACATCTTCTTTGGTGAGATGTCTGTTAAGATCTTTGGCCCATTTTTAAATCAGGTTGTTTGTCATTTTCTTGTTGAGTTTTAAGAGTTCCTTGTATATTTTGGATAACAGTCCTTTATCAAATGTGTCTGTTGCTGAGTCTGTGCTAAGCCAGTTTTCAGACCTGGACCTCACTGACTGAAAAGATAGCCAGGTCTCTGACAGAAAGGATGCTACAATACCACAGCAAGTATACACAGTAATGTCCCTCCCCAAAGGGGCCTACAGATATTTACTACTCAGGGAAAAAAGGACTACTTAGACATTTTGAGGACTGTTGGACAGAGGGTCTGAAATGATATTAATTGGAGGCCCAAAGCATTATCATGGCCCTCTATTGGGATGGGGTCATATGGAGATCAGGTAATAAATGAAGTCCTGGCCAATGTCCATCTTTCAGTGTGTCCACTGGGTCTGCAGACTTACCCAGTAGTCCTTTCCACAGTCCCCAAATGTATAATTGGATTGACATATTTGGCAGTTGATATGACCTTCACATTTGGTCTTTGGCCTTTGAGTAAGAGGTATCATACTGTGGTCGGCCAGGTGGAAACCTCTGAAACTGCTCACCCCTCCCTCAGCCCAGATAGTCAATCAAAAACAATACTGCACGCGGTGCTGATGATGGTTGAGATTAGCGCCACTTATGGATATAACGGATGCAGGAATGGTAATCTCTATCATATCTCCTTTTAATCACCAGTTAATTTGGATGGATCCTAGAGGAAGACTATAGACTATCACAGCCTATCAAGTAGTTGCCCTGCTTGCAGCTACTGTGTCAGATGTGTTAGCTTTGCTAAAGTTAGGTGATACATCTGAGCTACGTGCTGTGCAGCCACTGACCTGGCAAATGCATTCTTTTCTATCATAATTAGCAAGAGAGTATCAGAAATAGTTTGCTTTCACATGGAACTGACAACAATATGCATGTAAAGTTTTGCCCAAAGTTGTGTTAACTCACTCACCCTCTGTCATAATATTGTCTGAAGATATCTGGACTATCTGTACATCCCATATTGATCCATTACATAGATAACATTATATTAATTGGGCTAGATAAGCAAGATGTGGCTAGCACACTGGAGGCCTTGGTAAGGCACATGTGCTCCAGAAGGTGGAGGTGGGAGATAAACCCCACAAAGTTTCAAGGCTGGCCACATCATAAGCATCTTTAGGGGTTCGGTGGACAGGGGCGTACTGAGACTTCTTCAGAATGAAAGACAAATTATTCCATCTTGCATCTCTAACAATGAAGAAGGAAGTACAATGCATGGCAGGCCTCTTTAGTTTTTGGCAACAGCATATTTCACAGCATATTCCATTCTGCTCCTGCCATTATCTGGATGACATAAACTTCTCCCAGGTTTGAGTGAGGCCCAGAACAAGAAAGGGCTCTGCAGTGGATCTAGCCTTCACTGCAAGCATTCATTCCATTTTCACCTTATGGTATTGAAAGTATCAATGGTAAGAACAGACGGTCTGTGGAGTTTGTGACAAGATCCAATGGAGGAGTCACATGGCAAGGCCCTGAGGCCATGCTATCAGCAGTGAATAATTACACAGCTTTTGAAAAACAACCTTTGCCACCCTGCTAGGTTCTGGTAGAGTCTTATCTCCTGACCACGAGACAGCACATGACCACAGAGAGGGAACTGCCTATCAGGAGCTGTGTCCTGGCAGACTCCCCAAGTCATAAGATTAGGTGGATTCAGTAGCAATCCTTTGTGAGATGTTGGATGAAATTGATACGTCCAGGATTGAGCAAAACCAAGGCTAGAGGGCCAGACAACCTGCACGAGCAGATAGTCCAGATTTTCATGGCATCTACCTCTGTTGTACCAGCACCTCTAACCTCAACCTACACCTATGTCATGTCAGGGGGAGGGGTCCTTTACAACTAGCAAAAGGAGGAAGGAAAAGATGGTTGGCTTGATATGTGGATGCAAGGTAAAAATTGATAGCAACTAGACTACAGGCTGCACTACAGCCTTTCAAGAGTAGCCTTGAAAGACTATGGCAATGGAAAATCCTCCAAAAGGTCAGAGCTTTGGGCAATAGGTCTGATCATTGATTATATATGGAAGGAGATCATTGATTCTGTATTGATTTAAACAAGGTTGGAATATATATGGACTCATGAGCAATGGTGAAAGGCCTGGTTGACTAGTTAGGAGCTTAGAAGGAATAATAATAATAAGTCTGGCGTAAAGTCACGTGGATAGATCAAGTCTGGCGTAAAGTCATGTGGATAGACGTATGAGGGTGATCGCGAAGAGTGAAGATATTTGTAAAACTGTTATCATATACTATGGAAGACAATAAATCGTCAACACTATTGATATTTGGGGCCAGATAATTCTTTGTTGCCCTGTGCTTTATAAGATGTTCAGTAGCATCCTCGATCTTTACCAACTTGATGCCAGTAGCACCATCCCAGTTGTGACAACCAAAAATGTCTCTAGAAATTATCAAATGTCCTCTGCAGGGGCAAAACTGTCCTCAATTGAGAATCACTGCACTAAACAATCAAATAGACAAAATGATTCAAATAGTTGATATCAGTCAGCCTCTATCACCAACGACCTCAGCACTGGCATGGTGAGTGTGTGAATTAAACGGCCACGATAGCAGAGATGGAGGCTACGCATCGGCACAACAGCATGGACTCCCACTTACCAAGGCTGATCTTGCTACTCTCCCTGCCAAATATCGGACCTGCCAGCAGCAGAAACCAACACTAAGCTCCCAAAGCGGAACCATTCCTCAAAGAGTCCAATTGGTCTCTCGCTGACAAGATGATGACGTTAGGGGCCGGCTCCGTGGCTTAGCGGTTAAGTGCGCGCGCTCTGATGCTGGCGGCCCGGGTTCGGATCCCGGGCGCGCCCCGAGGCACCACTTCTCTGTCCAAACCGAGGCCGAGTCCCACGTACAGCAACTAGAAGGATGTGAACCTATGACATACAACTATCTACTGGGGCTTTGGGGGGAAAAAAATGAATAAATAAAACCTTTAAAAAAAAAAAAAAAAAGATGATGACGTTAGACCCCTTTCTGGAAGGGCCAATAGTTCATTTTCACAGGAAAAACACACATTCTGAATACGGGATTGCCTTTTCTGCTCATGCAGCCATGGCACCACCATCCAAAGGCTTACATAGTGTTTGATTCACTGGTATAGGATCCTGTATTAGGCATGTCTTCTTATTCTGATGCTTTGACATCAGGAGCCTTGCCAATTCCTAGAGATGGTATGTGACTTGCCTCTGAGCATGCCTTTAATATATAAACCTACCAGTTCAGAGCCCATGCCCCCAACCACCTCTTCTATCAGGCTCTTACACTCTAAGCCAATATTCTCCTGCCCTAATCACAGCACTACGTACAAGACAACACAGGACAGCCCTTACACCACAGAGCCTGCTGAAATCATTCAAAATAGTCAATCCTAAGCCTTCTTACCCTGTATCGCCCATTCCTTCCCCAAGAAACCACAATAAAGTCTCTTGCCCACATTCTCTTGCTCCCCTGCCTCCTGACCAGCCCTGATACTTCCCCCATGTAGCCCTGCATGATGTGGTGTGCCCCCTTCTCTTGGGAACTCTGAGTAACAAATTATCTTTTTAATGGCAGTCATTTCCTGATCTGTTGGCCTCACCATGCCTGAGGTGAATAATAATAATAAAGTCTACATTTTAAAACAGATCCCACACAGCATCCAACTAGGAGAACCACTTTACAGCAAAGGAAGTGTGGAGTCCATGACCATGGAATCCACCAGCTGTATCACAAATCACACCACCCAGAAGCTGCCAGCCTGTTGAATAAATAGCTGAAGCACCAGCTCAAAGACATTATTCTATGAGGATGAAGTGCCATCCTCCAGGATGCAGTATATGCATTGAAGATCTTATATGGTACTGAGTCCCCAGTGGGAAGAATACATGGGCCCAAGATCCAAGGGAGGAGTAGAAGTGGTCCTATTGCCCATCCTTCCAATGGCTTACTGAGGGACTTTGTGCTTCCTGTATTCACAACCTTGGGCTCAATAGGGTTGGAGGTCCTGCTCCCCAAGTGGGAAACACTTTCACCAGGGGACACAGCAAAGGTCCCACTGAATTATAAGCGATGTCTGCCATTTTGGGCTCTTTGTGTACAGAAACCACAAGAAAAAAAGATAAGTTACCATCTGGGCAGGAGTAATTAATCCTGATGATTAGGAGGCTGTAGGACAGCTCTTACACAATGGAGGCAGGGAAGAATGTGTGAGGAATCCTGGTGGTCCACTTGGATCCTCTTGGTAATCCTTTGCCCAACTGTGACTGTAAATGGACAGGTACAGCCACGCTGGCCTGAGGAAGGCATGGCAGCCAGGGGTCACTGAGGTCAGCAGAGGTGGTAGCTGAGGCCGACAGAAATCTAAGGGCTAAGTATTGAATGTTTGGTCCTTCACACCTTGAAAGTGTGTGAAGGACAAAACATTGAAATTCACATCTTGAAACTCTAATCCCCACTGTGATGGTATTTGGAGGTGGGGTCTTTGGGAGGTGATTAGGTCATGAGGGTGGAGCCCTCATCATGGGATTAGTGCCCTTATAAGAAGAGACATGAGATAGCTTGCTTTCTCTCTCTGTCTCTGTCTCTGTCTCTGTCTGTCTCTGTCTGTCTCTCTGTCACTCTGTATCCCCCCATGTGAGGATACAAGCCAGGAAGCAAACTCACCAGACACTGGATCAGCCAATGCCTTAATCTTAAACTTCTTGGCCTCCAGAATTGTGAGAAATAAGTACTGTTGTTTAAGCCCCCCGTCTGTGGTATTTCTGTTGCAGCAGCCTGAACAGACTAAGATGCTAAGATCAATGATGGTGGAGGGAGATGATGATGATAAGTATCAGTTGTGGCCCTGAGACCAAATGTCTAGTTTTTCTTATTAACTTCCCTCTTCTAAGTCTCCTCTCAGGGCCAGAGGTCCACTGGAATCTTGCAAGAGCTGCTCCCTGAATATACATAGAGAGCATATATCTAAGCAGGGCAAAGGGGTGGACTGTGATAGACACGGAGAGGTGCCACTTCCTTCAAGGCAGCACCTGTGCCCAGTGTGGGCAACATGAGATGGGGACAGCCTCTGCTCATCAGCTCCTTATGGGTCCACCTCAGCTACGGAGAGCCACCTTGCCTGAGGTCATGCCCTTCCAAGGGCAGCCCTCATCTGGTGACTGAGTGCGGTAGAGTGTGAAGGTACAGCTATTTTGTGCTTCTGGTGAACTGTTCTTGCTCCAGAGCTCCCTGCCAGATTACCAAACGCTTTGTGGGGCTTAGATTGCAGCTCAACTTTCTCTGCCCAATCCCTTCTCCTCTCCTACACAGGTGTTGATATCTGTAGTAGTCAGTTCGGGCTGCCCTAACAAAGTACCACACAGTAGGTGGCTTTAGCAACAGAAATGTATTTTCTCACATTCCTAGAGGCTGGAAGTCCAAGATCAAGGTGTCAAGAGGGTTGATTTCTTCTGAGGCCTCTTTCCTTGGCCTTTCCTTGTCTTCATATCATCTTCTCTCTGTATGTGTCTGCATCCTAATCCTCTTTTCTTATAAGGACTTGGAGTCAGATTGGGTTAGGTTCCACTCTAATGACTTCATTTTAACTTAATCACCTCTTTTGAGATCCTATCTCCAAATACAATCACATTCTGAGGTACTGGAGAACCTAATAGGCTTCAACATATGAATTTTTTTTGTGGGGGGCATAATTCAGCCCATAAACATCTGCAGTGAACATCTTGCAGGCCAACTTTCATCTCAGTGTCTCCTGGAAAATCCAGCCTGGGACACTGAGCCAACACATTAAGCCCTGATTCCCAATGTTAATAGGCTTAGCCTGATCTAGTCGTATATTTCTTCCCTTTTGGTCTTCTACCCTTATAATGCACCCAACCATGCTTCTGCACCTGCCCCTTCACTCTTTTGGTATAAAAGCTACCTCCTCCTGGAGCAAACAATCGAGGGTGAAGCCTTATTACCTTGATTTCATACTAATATCTTAATATGTGTCTAAAGTGTCTCTTTTCCATTTCACCACCACTGCATTGGTTAAATCTATTGTCATCCTTTACCTGGATTTTTCAACAGCATCCTTAATAGCCTCACTGTCTCCTGTCTTGTCCGTGTTTAATTCATTTCCTGCACTGCAAAGTGAGTGATCTTTCTGAAGAATTCTGCAGACATAATATTTGTGTCATATTAAACTGATGCGTTTTCCCTTTCTTGTAGATGATGTGGGCTCCCCTTCCACTGAATCAGTGGCATTCAGAGCTTGAAAGGGAGGCTAAAAAAATACCTAGAAAAAGAGATATCTGCTCAGGTTTGCATGACAAACCAGATATTTTAAGTCCATGGCAGAAATGTATTCTTATAAACCTGGCTGGAGGGAGAAAGAAAGGGTTATTTGTTTTTTATTTCCTTCTATGTTTCAAAAGCATTCCCTTGCACATCAAGAGCCAAGTTAAGAGTCCTGAGCACCGAGTTTGCTGGGAACACAGAGTAGCAGAGATGCAGACTATGATATAAGGAGATTTCCCACTGAGGGACCAAGGGGAGCCCTTCTGGACTTGGGAAAGAGCAGGGCAGGAGCTCAAATGTGGGGATTCTGGTGAAGCCTGGAGTTAATCCCACCCATACCCACCCCCACCTGAAACTTCTAGACAGTTTTGGAGGAAACCACAGGACACGGAGGGTTTCTTCTCCATCCCTTGGGCACACCCTTTTAACAGCTGAGCTCGTCCTGGCAAGAGCTGGCTCCTGGTTCCCATTCACGGCATGTGGGGGGAAGGAGAAGGCAGAGAAAACTGAGGACTGGAAAAGCACCAGGGTCAAGAAAAGAAGGTCTCACAGTGTGAGAACCATATATGCAGGAGGCTGAGTGAGGCTGTGAACTTTGGTGGCTGCTGCTGGTCTGATACCCAGATGGCAGCCAGAGAAGCCTGTCTCAGTGACCAGTGGAGTGAGAGGCTGGGGAGGACTCAGAGGCAAGTATGTGAACCTGGGCCTCTCCTCCCAACCACAGGGAGAGGACTTGAGCTTCCCCTGCACCCGGACCCCATCCTGGGGAGAAGGAGGGGTAAGGGAGACACTAAGAGGAGAGAAACTGCTGGAATGGCACTTTCAACTTGGGCAGGTGTTCCCTGCCCCCTCCCCTGCCCCATAGTCACTGCATCAGTGGGAAGACAGAAGACAGTAAGAGGTCAGTTACAGAAAACACCCTTCCTCCCTCCCCCCTTCCTTCCTCTCTCCCTCTCTGCTTTCCGTCCCCTCTCCCTTTCTCTCCTTCCCTCTTTCCCTCTCCCTCTTTCTTTCTCCTTCTCCCTGTGTGTGTCTCTCTCCTTTCCTTTTCTTTCCTTTCTTTCCTTTGTTCCCCTCCGACTTCGGTTTTCATGTGTAAAATTTGACCTCTCTCCCATACACATCCAATCATGTCACTTTCCTGCCAATATCCTTCAGTTCCCTCCCAGTGGTAAAACCCCAACACAAACCTTTGCTACAGAGAAAGCTGGGTAAGTGAGTATTGGCTTTGCAGTTTCTAGAAAGGGAGGCTAGAAAGGGAGAAGGGAGCTGGGGAGGACTGTGGTGAGCGTCTGCCAGGTGATACTGCTGTACCAGTGAGAACCAGGGCGCATAACATGGTTAGACACCGCCAGAAATGCCCACTCAGAGCAGGCTGCTTCACACAGTGGGACCGCTTGCTCCTATGTTTTACCCAATTTGCCCATTATGGTGGACAGATTGGTTATAAAGATAATAATTGTGGTGGACAGACTGGTTATAAAGATAATAATAGTGGTGGACAGACTTTAGGGTGCCCCTGCCCTTCACCATCCCCACCTTCTGGTGTATAATTTGCTCCCGTTGAGTGTGGGTGGGACCCCTGCCAAGAACTGAAACTCAGGATTGGCCAGGAAAGAACAACTAGAACAGCAATTCTTTGGATCCATGACAAGCAGTCTTCTCGGTGGCAAAGCTCCCTCCCCAGATATCAGCAGCACATATTATTCTTGCTCTGTGACGATGGGCAGTCTTTGGGGTGCACAGAGCAGCCGGGATGCCCTGGGAAGTCCCCACTTCCCTTGCTCCGGGAAAGAGGCGAGAAGTCAGTACGCTGGGAGGGGTCCTTCTCTGTCTTCCGTGGGAGTGATACCACTCTTCCCCTGGGACTGCACATTGGCAATGAGGGGGTTCAGGCCTCAGGGGAGCAGCTCACACTTTTTCCAGCTAGATGCTTCTCCTGCAACTCATTGACTTTGTCTGGATTGAATCCCCGGAATATTAAACACACACATAATCAACTGTAAGTACAAGACCGCATTTGAGAGTCAAATATAAAAGGTTTCTGGATTTGTATCATTTTGCATTATCCAGGTTCTGCTTTCACCCATGACAAGGAATAAATGAGTTGTCTGCGACCAAAATAATTTTCTGGGCAAAGCAGGATAACTGTGTTAAAATGAATTTTTTTAAAAAAAAACCTCTGAAGATGAAAATGTTTTCACCCATGATTGAGCTGGGAGAGATGGAATCTGCCTGTTATTCTCGATTTTGATCATCTGGCCTTCTATTATCAAGGTGATGATGGGGTACACAGCATTACGGAGGGAGGAAGGGAGCAAACGCGAGCAGACGTCGCCAACCTCGGACACCCCAGGCTCCAATCAGTTCTCCGCAAGGGCCTAATCAAACCTTTTTTTTATGAAAATCAAATTTCGTTTGATAACTTAATTAATATTTTCAGAGGGAGCTTGAGAAAGCAACCCACTTAAGACCCTAAGTGAGCTGGATGTTAATTCAAACGACGGAGATGCTCCATTCCGTTTCCTCTTTCCATTTTCAGAAAAGAGAAGACGTTTTATAGCTTGAGGAATTTTTGAAGCCTTCTAAAATGAGGAGAGATAAATTACGACAAAACTATTTCTTTTCTGACAACTTGATATTTCTTATTTTGGATTATCTAAGAAGCCCTATCTGTATTTTAAAAAATGGTTTTCTCAATAACATTTATGTAAGAATTAGTTCTATTTTAAATTACATATGCACCTCCCCTTGTCAAATTTAACAGGTGCTTTGATTAGAGAAATGGAATTAATGGCTTGAGATTGCATTTTTAAATGGGCTACTTGGATTTTTGCTGCTTCTCTCAACATGGAAGTTGCACTTTTTATTGTGAAATATAACATCCATACACATGTGCAGTTTGACAGATAATTCTAAAGTGAACAGTATACTCACTAGATCTAGAAATAGAACACTGTCAGCACCCCAAAAGCACCCCCAGAACTCGCTTCCTCACCCACAACCCCTGACCTCACCCATAGTCATTTCTCTGCTTTTCTTTAGATGTTTACCTCCTGCATATGGACTCCTAAACAAACACAAGCTTCTCTCTCTCTCTCTCTCTCTGCCTCCCTCTCATTCTCTCTTTCATTATGGTCCCCTAGATTTTTATTTATTCGTTATTTTATAGTCATTATTCTTTTTGATGCTGAAATTGTCCCAATTTGACCAGAGGAAGCCCATCACGGTGGCTTCTGTGTCCTTTTGACTTTCTGCTTTAGTTTTGACTCGCTTTCTAAATCAACTTCACTGCAGTATCATTTACAGAAAATGAAATGCACCCATTCTAACTGTGGAGTCCTCCACGAGACGACCTTGCCTGCTTTATTGATACAGTCCCAGCACCAAGAACACTGCCTGGCATGAGGAAGGAAGAGAGAGAGGGAGGGAAGGAGGAGGAAGCACAGAATGATGTGTGACTGAGTTTCTTAGGGAAAAGAGGAAAGGTCAAAAGTTTCCTCTAGACGTGACACAGAAGAATCTAGAAGAGTATGAGGAAGTTCAGTATAGAAGTTGAGTGAAGGGCATTGAGCCACCAGGCCATGGACACCAGATTTAGGCTACCTTTACCTAAGTCTTTGAGGGACAGAGGAGAGAACTGTACTAGATTACATATGGGCCCTCTGCTGGATTAAGTATGTTCCCGCCCCCTGCCCCCACCTCCACCAGTTATACCCAAGCCAATACCTGCTCCTCCCTCTGGTTCTAACTTTACCATTTCCTCCTAGTGATATGTGTTACACAGCACTTATCAACTTAATCATAATTGTCTGCACCCCCCTAGCTCGTTAGCTCTCTGAGGAACAGAACCCATCTCCCTCATTTGCAACAACATCTCACTACTGTTCCTGTGCCTGGCACAGAGTAGATGCTAAATAAAGTGGAAGAAACAAATGAATAACTTTTATACACTAGGAAACTGAAGGTTAGAGGGTAAAGTACTTACTCAAGTCATAATGGCTGTAGAGATTTGAACCTTTATCTAAAAATCCACACTCTTTCCTCTCTGTGGCTGCCAGTTCTGTGCACTAAATTTTATTTATTTATGTATTTATGTATTTATTTATTTATTTATTTTTGTGTGTGTGAGGAAGATCAGCCCTGAGCTAACATCTACCAATCCTCCTCTTTTTTTGCTGAGGAAGACTGGCCCTGGGCTAACATCTGTGCCCGTCTTCCTCCACTTTATATGGGACGCCGCCATAGCACGGTTTGCCAAGCGGTGCGCTGGTTTGCGCCTGGGATCTGAACCAGCGAACCCCGGGCCACCGCAGCGGAGCGCGCGCACCTAACTGCTTGCGCCACCAGGCCCAGCCCCTGTGCACTAAATTTTAAATGTTCACTCACTCATGACATTTTCACCAGCCCTATCTCCAGTGGCCTAATTGCTACCACCTACTTTTAGCCCTCTCGTATGAATGAATGGTATTAGAGTAATTGTGTAAGAACAGAATTTGCATTATTTGGAATTCTCTTACTCTTTTTGATATGTTTCATACTTTAGTTTACGATACAAGATATCAAGGCAAAATCAAAGCTGTTAACCAGATTCCTTTGAGAGACTGTTTCTGGCTTTCTCACTGTACCCTTTATGTAGATTGTATTATTGTTTAGAGTGTCCTCCACGCTCCCTGGGGGAGCATGATACCCTTCCACCCCACTGAGGTCAGGCTTGGCCACGCGACTTGCTTTGGCCCATGAATTTGAGCAGAGTCATGTAGTCTACTTCCGAGCAGAAGTTTTGCCATCTTTTCTTTTCCCTCTGCCCCAAGACCAGCAATGTCCTGGATGGGAGCCGCTCTGTCAGCTGGGTCTGGAGTAAAGACTTGGAGCAGAGCCGCGGCTGACCCAGGATGGACATGCGACGTGACTGAGTTCTGTAAACCATTGAGATTTGTGCTTGTTATTGTAGCACAATTTAGTCTAAGTTCACTGATAATCCTTTCACAATTCATCTTATTTGTAATCAACAAAAGTAAATTTCCTCAAGTTTTTTGTCTCCTGCCTCAAAGCATTTTACCCTTAGGCAACGGGGTAGAAAATCAACAACTCAGCGCCTGTGCGTTTCAATTGCATCCATAAATTGGATATTTTCCTCCTTCCATGGTGTTGAGTGCTGTGGTTTAGTGGGAAGGATTTGAGGTTCAGATTCAAAATCTTGCATTAACATATAGTGTGACTTTGAGCTTTGATTTCCTCATCTCCTGTGAGGGTGAGTATGAAGGCATCCAGCACACTATCTGACATACAGAACATCCTCAACATATACTGGGCATTTTTGAAGGTGAGGAAATGTACAAAAATTCCACAGAAGTCCCACTTTTCACTTGGCTCATTCCATCATTAAATTATATTTTTCTTAACTCAAAGATTTACCTCTTCCAAGAAACTTTCCCTGGTTCATATTAGCTACATTTGAAAATTACTTTGTCCTCCAGTGTCCACTAAGCCCTCTCACCATGTCTGTATAGCACTTTCATATTTACCTACTCTTATGCAATAGTAGGAGTTCAAGGGAAATTTGTTGAACTAAATTGACTTTTGTGTTTTACCTATCTATGTGAATATTATGCATAAATGTATCAGGTATGACTACGAGTCAATGAGGCTAATTTTTAAGGAAAATTTATTGTGTAGCATTTGATTTATTCAAAAGAATCTGTGTAATATGTATCAATAAAACAAATACCTGTCAACTCTCCACCCAGCTCACCAGCACATGCCTGGTACCATCAAACCTCTCATCTGCTCCCGGCCCCGCCCATCCTCCTGCCCTCCCACAAGGCGACCTCCATCTCCGGTTCTGTGTTTATCACTGAAATACTCCGTCAGCAAGCCTGCCAGACATTACGTGATCAATGAACGTCCACCCTTCAAAGTAGTCATCTCATCTCGCACAAAACATTTTTGGTTTTCCCTTACGGAATTACCTTAGGAGCCTTAGTCATATTCTTTGAAAATCCTCACAAAGATTTAATGTTTCAAAACAGTCTAAAGCACTAACAAACTGGCTATCATTTATTAAACATATGTTATGTGTCGGGCACTGCATTATACACGCTTCGTTTATAGCTTCCTCAGTCCTCACTGTCTCCCTGAGTCCATTTCATGGCCCAGCAACTGCGACTCAGCAAGGTAACTCACTCATCCCAAATCACCTGGCTAGTAAGGAGCAAGGCTGGGTGAGTCCTTCCCTGTGAAGCCCATCCTAATTACTGCTACGTGACCCTGGTGACACGCAAAAGCCAGCTTGTGAATAAGGGGGAAGGTGGGGGGTGTTCCAAGTAGGAAATTCCATCTATGATGAAAAACAAAAGCAAGACAACACTGTAAATAGTGACACTGATTTTCTTCAGTTTCCTGACTGTGAAAGGAACTCCACAGAAGGGGTTTAGTGATTGAGAAATGGTCCCAGGGGGACTGACTGGAAGGGCTCAGGACGCATTTGGAAATGTAAGCTTCAGGTTTATTAAAATTGTAATTCCACATGTGCAGACCTGTCCTACTGCATCCCCAACACAACAGGCTCTCCTGGTACAGAAACGACCTCTGCCGCCTTCCCGGCACCTCATGTGAAACTTTCGTGTCGATAAAGAGGAGGAAACAGAAGGAAAACATATATTTGATCCAACTAATCTTATATTCCTCCTCAGAAAGAAACAATGCTGTGCATGTCTATGATCAATCGATGAAACTATTTTTGAAAAAGGTACAGAGGCAATTCAATGGAGGAAGGTAGTCTTTTCGACAAATGATGCTGGAGGAACTAGAGCAAAAAAAATGAACCTTGACCTAACATCACACCTCATACAACAAAAATTAACTCAAAATGGATCACAGACTTAACAAATGTAAAATTATAAAGCTTTTAGAAAAAAATAGAAGAACATCTTTGGAACCTAGGGCTAGGAGAAGAGTTCTTAGACTTGATGCCAAAACCAAAATCCATAAAAGGAAAACGTGACCTCACCCAAATGAAACACTTTTGCCCTATGAAAGATCCTGTTAAGAGGATGAAGAGACAAGCTACAGAGTGTGAGAAAATATTAGCAAAACACATATCTAATAACGGACTTGTAACTGGAATATATAAAGAACTCTCAACACTCAGCAGTAAAAGCAAGCATCCAATCAGAAAATGGGCAAAAGACTTTGGAAATGGGCAAAAGAATGGAGACATGACATGACTTCACGGACGAGGCAGATGGCAAAGAAGCACATGACAAGATGTTCAACATCATTTGCCATCAGGGACATGCAAATTAAAGCCACAGTAAGATATCACTACACACCTATCCTAATGGCTGAAATATAAAATAGTGACAACACCAACTGCTGGCAAGGATGCAGAGAAACCGGATCACTCACGCATCGCTGGAGGGAACAGAAAATGATCCAGCCACTCTGGCAAACAGTTTGGCAGTTTCTTATAAAGCCAAACATGCAACTACCACACGACCCAGCAATTGCACTCTTGGGCATGTGGCCCAGAGAAATGAAGACTTAGGTTCACATAAAAACATGTACATGGATGTTCATGGCAGTTTTATTCAACCTCAAATTGGAGTAAAAGACATTTTAAGTTAGAGAAAAATTAAAATTAGCCATATTCATCAGTGCTTGCAAAAATAGCTTCCCCCCACTTAACAAAATAAAGTCAGTAGCTAAAAAATGCCTTTTATGAAATTCTTTCTTGCTTTGTAGACGATGCAAATCAGTGGATAATCAGGCAAAAGTTCTTGGATGATAAGAAGGGAAGTTTTCTATTTAACTTATTAACATTCCAAGAAGATTTTCTAACACTTGATGACTTTTGAGAGAGAAGCAGAGAGAAATCCCTGTAGTTTATTACACAGAGGCTCTGCCAGACCTCCGCCAACAGTAGCACACTTTCCCCCTGACAACAGCCTAATGCCTCCTGTCATTTAGAGGAAGCGTCAGAAATTTTAGCTTTATTTCTTGCCTTTCTCATTAGAAAAACCCATAAACTTAAAATTTTACTTATGCTAATGTTTTTAAACAAACCTTGCTATCTTATTTGCATACTATCACAATATTGTTTGAAATCTCACATTTATTTTTCTGATTTAATTTCAGGCTCAGAGACACGTGAGCACCAAGATGAGCTGAAACCTCCTGTGACCCCAAACTCCTCCGCTCTGTGAAACCTGGGCCTCCCTGCCTGGTCTGTAGACACTTCCACCGTCGTTGCTGCTCGCAACGCCAAAGATGGCGGAAGAAGGGTTTCAGACAGACAAGACGGTGCATTACTTCTACCAGAATTGGAGGTATTTCTCCCTCAATTTATTGCTGAACCAAAGACTTACACAACTTATACAACTATGTGCCAGGCACTGTTCTAAGCATTTTACATATTAATTAATTTGTTCCTTATAACCACCTTATGAAGGAAATAAGACTGTTATCCCATTTTACAGATAAGGGAAGTGAGGCACAGGGAGGCAGATAACCTGCTCAACATCACACACAGAGTGGCAGAGGCAGGATTCAGACCAAGAAGTTCAGATCTGGACTCTTAGCTACACTGCCTCCCAGTTGAATGAAAGAGTGGATGGATGGATAGATGGATACACAAATCATTAAATAAACAAGTTTCATGTCTGTTATGGACTGAATGTTTGTGTCCCCCTAAATTCCTATGTTGCAGTCCTAACCCTGATGGTATTTAGAGGTGGGATATTTGGGAGGTAATTAGGTTTAGATGAGGTCATGAGGGTAGAGCCCCCATGTTGAGATTAGTGTCCTTATAAGAGGAGGAAGCGAGACCAGAGCTTGCTTGCTGTCTGCCATGTGAGGACTCAACGAGAAGATGGCCATCTCCAAGCTAGCAAGAGTGCTCTCACAAGGCACAGAATTTGCCAGCACCTTGATCTTGGACTTCCCAGTCTCCAGAACTGGGAGAAACAAAGGTCTGTTGTTTAAGCCAAAAAAACCAAAAAAATACAAAAAATAAGTTTGTCCCATGTGGCCGTATGATGTAAACAGGATCCTCATTAGCCTGGGAGTTCCATGGTTCTCAGGGCCTGTCTGTGGCCTCCCCATGTCAGCATCTGGCCTTGTTCCTTGCCCAGGACTTGCTTTTTCATGAACGCTGAGGTTGCTGAATAGTAATATCAGGAGATTAGAGTTGGGAGGCAGGAAACCTGGGTTATTTTGGCTGCACCACCAACTTGCTATGAAGACCTATTTCCCCATCTGTAAATGAGAGAGTTCAATTAGAATAATTTTTTTAATATTCCGCAATTCCATGCTCTGATTTGTCCAAGTGAAAGTTCATCAGCAAGACCAGAAGTATAGGAGGTGGGCGTGACTCAAGTTTCATGGAGGGCAAGACAGCGGAGAGTCCTGCAGAGGCTGAGCATTATGCAAGTTCATAGCCCAAGAGACCACAGTAGTGTGTGTGGCTGCAGCTCAGGGAGAGGCGGGAGATGAGGCCAGAAAAGATGAGCTGAGACAGATCCTCAAGGGCTTAGAGCACATGCTGTGGTGTTGCAACTTTGTAGGCAATGTGGAGACAACAAAGGGTTTTTTTTTCCTTTATTGTGGTAAAAATTACATAAACTTTAGCCTTTTGACCATTTCTTTATGTGCACAGTTCCGTGGCATTGAGTGCACTCACATTGTTGTGCAACCATCACAACCATCCATCTCCAGAACTTTTTCATCTTCCCAAACTGAAACTCGGTCCCCACTAAGTGCTATCTCTCCATTCACCCCTCCTCCCAGCCCCTGGCAACCACCATTCTACTTTTCGTCTCTACGAATTTGACTACTCTGGGTACCTCACATAAGCGGAATCATACAGTATTTGTCTTTTCGTGACTGGCTTATCTCACTTAGCATAATGTCTTCAAGGTTCATCCGTGTTATAGCATGTGTCAGAATTTCCTTTCTTTTTAAGGCTGAATAATACTCCATTGAATGTACAGACCACATTTTGTTTATCCACTCATCTGTCAATGGACACTTGGGTTGTTTTCACCTTTTGGCTATTAAGAATAATGCCACTATGAACGTGGGTGTGCAAATATCTGTTTAAACTGAATGGTTTTGAGTTAGATATTGGTTGGACCAGATTTTTCCTTTATAAAGATCACCCTGGTGAGGGGCCGGCCCGGTGGTATAGTGGTTAAGTTCACGTGCTCTGCTTCGGTGGCCCAGGGCTTGCAGGTTTGGATCCCAGGCACAGACTGACGCACCACCTATCAAGCCATGCTGTGGCGGCATCTCATATACAAAATAGAGGAAGGTGGGCACAGATGTTAGCTCAGAGCTAATCTACCTCAGCAAAAAGAGGATTGGCAATGGATGTTAGCTCAGAGCCAGTCTTTCTCACAAAAAAAAAAGATCTCTGGGTGGTATAGAAGATGATGTTGGTGATGTTAACACCAACTAACATTAACCAGTGCTTAATATGTGCCAGGTACTGTCCCAAGTACTCGACATGTATTGACTCATGTAATCCTCATCCCATTCTCGCACCTACTCCTTTGAGATAGATGCTGTTATTGTCACCATCTTACATATGAGCAAATGGAGAGAAATCAAATAACTTGGCCAAAGTTGCGCAGATAGCTGAAGACAGAGTCTGTAATTGAACCCAAAAAGTCTGCCTGCAGAGCCTACCCATTCACACTGCACCACGTCACCTCTCACGATGGACAGCTTTTGAACTTGATCACATAGTGAAGAGTGGTGCCATTCACTAGGAGAACATGGGTAAACTGGCAAGGAGGGTGAGGGGGGAAATAATGATTCTACTTGGTACCTGCTGAATCTGAGATGCCTGCAGGGCGTTCAGATAGAGGTGTCCAATAGGCAGTTAGAAAAGAGTCAAACTCAATAAAAAGATCTAGTTGGAGGCACAGATTGGAAAGCCATTAGCCTAGGGGAGGGTTAGAATCCCGGAAGCAGATGAGCTTGGTCATGGATCACGTGTGCAGAATGAAAAGAAGGTGGTGGAGACTGAAACCCGGGCTTGGGGAGTCACAAAGCTGTGGTAAGGGGCACACTAGGGTTTGCAAATTTCAGAACCAACATGACAGCATGAAGAGAGGGGGTGAGGCCCCCCTGCATTTCCCCACATGCCATTTGTCCTGTCTGGGGGAACGTCAATGGTTAAGGGCTCGGTCAACAAACAGGAGACAGCAGACATGTGGAGAGAAGTGTCCAAGGGGTAGGATATAGAAGGCAAGGCTGGAGAAAGTTTCCAGAAGGATGGTGTCAAATGCCTCACAGAGATCAAATGAAAAAGGCCTGAAAGATGTCCACTGACCTTCTAGTTAACATCACTGGTGACCTTGGAAAGAGCCATTCCATCAAAGAGGCAGAAGCAGGGGCCGGACTGTCCTGGATCGAGGCATGACGGAGAGGTGCGGAGTGTACATGGGTGTGGAGATGTGCATCTGGGGAGGAAAGGGAACAGGCTGTGTCTTTGGGGGCCCTGGGCTGCTTGAGCCTACTGGGTGATGCTCAGCACATTCACAGATTGAGGGGAAGAAACTGTGCAGAAGGCTAACTAACGGGACCAAGCCTGGGAGGTCAGAGGACGGGGTGATGAGCAAGGTCCACGACCGTGAGCATTCACTTTCAGTAGAGGAGGGACACCCTGAACACAGAGAGAGCAGTAGAGAAGGGCTGTGCACCGGCGGGGCAGAGACTGTGAGAAAGATGAGAATGCTCAATGCTGATCTGACCCAGCGAAGCTGGTACACTCCCACGCTGGAAATGGCAAATTACTTTTGGGAAGTCATTTGGCAATAGATATAAAGTCATAGTTCATGCCTATTGACTCAATAAAGTTAGTTTTGGGAATTTACCCTAAGGATAAATGAAAGAAAAAGCATACATACAAATATGTTCATGGCATATTATTTACAATATTATTTTTAAAAAGCACGTGGCTAACGGTATGGAAACTAGTTAAGTAAATTATGGAACATATGCTCAATGGGTGGATTATTATGAGATCATTAAAATTATAATTATGAAGCTTATAGCTACACACAAAAGCGGTGATGATAGTAAATGGAAAATCACTTTTAAAATTGCATGTATACTCTAATTACAAGTATGTGAAATACGCTTTCATGAGAAAATACACTACGATAGAATTCCTAGAAATGAAACTAGCTGTAGGTTGGGATAATGTGAAGATTGTGAGTGGTTTTTTCTCTCTCCATTTGGTAAACACATTTTGAATCCTAATGCTACAATTTGGTTAGAACAACAAAAAAGTAGCCTTTTATCTTATTAGTTATTACCCTATTCAAAAGAGAACATAGCTGAATTTTTTCCCTCTGTGACTGACAGTACTGAGATCTAATAGGACGGATTTTAAGTGTAGCAATTTCATTAGAATCCCTTTGCATCCGATGTTGAGGTTGAGTGTTGATAGTAATGGGTGCCTCCTCCCTACCACTGCAACCTCCATCATCCCACAGTCCACAGCAGTACTCGCGTGCTTTTGATAGAAAACACAGTGGCGAAATTGTTAACCATATTCTCAGCCCCAGTATTATGCCAGGATGGGCTGTGGGCAGGAGGCAAGGAGGGGGGCTCAGGCTGATATTTCCATCCCGTATCTAGCACCTGGGCAGCGTAGCTTTTATTCTACTGGGGCAAGTCCCTGGCAGAGCCCAGCAACACACTCCCATTTGATTCCCACATCCCTCTCACCCAAGCGTGGGAATGGCATGCAATCCCAAAACAATTGTTTTTGAGTCTCAGTCTCCTAATAATTGTCTTCCTCTATTTTCAGTTAAATTCTCTCTACTTTTCTTTTTTTGTACACTAACATTAGAGTCTATTAATGGTACAAGACGTGGAAATGGCAATGAGAAGTGAAATGGTAGCCACTCTATTCGGGGGGCAGGGCCGCTTGAGGTGGAAGGAGTGGATGTTGGATGGCCCCAGTCACGTGTGCGGGAATTTTCCTTCATTAGAAGCTGCTGCTACGGTCCTGCAACTCTGCTTCTAGTCTTCTCGAACAATCCACCTTTCATCGAAAGGAATCCACTTAAGTGATATAACTGTAAGTTCAAACGTAAGCATAAGAAAAATAAATCAGAATTTAAAGATTCATCTGAATAGATGGATTTAAAAATATAATTAATACGCCCAATGTTTTCAAGAGGCATTACAATGTACATAAAACACCTAGATTAAACTGGAAAGGGGGCAGTCTTTCCATCCCCTTCGCCTTTCTTGCCTTTTAGTTGCTTATTCGATTGTAAACTACTCCATCTTGTGGTTAAACAAGGGTAGTAATAGCTAGAAATACGGATGCTCTATCACAGTGAAAATCACTGTATTGTTATAAAAGTTATGAATGAGCTTTAAAATATTCAAAGCATACAGAGACAAGAAAGTAAAAATTATCAATAATTTCACTGTCTAAAGATACCTAGACACATATATTTTATAAGTCAAATACAGACACAACACATGCATGTTCTTTTACATAAGAGAAATACTTACCATTTGCCTTTTTTCACTTCAAATCAATCACCATCTCAACACAGTTCAGGAATGGGAGCTAATCAGTATTTGATCACGTTAGCAGGTTGGAATGAAAACTCTGTATATTTTCAAAGCGATGAGGATAACCACAACCTCCTTGGGCCCCAGCTTCCCGATCTGTTGAAGGGGTGGGGGTGGGCGTCAGAGCTGCACACCAGTGGGTCCCTGAATCCAGCCCCCAGACCTCCTGGTGCCCGTGGTCTGGTGCACGTTTATGTCGCCCGCCTGGGGAAGCGTTTGGTTTGCAACAGTTGGATTAAATGATCCCTAAATTCCCCTCTGCTTGAGACATTTAGTTCCAACCCCAAGAACTCGCAGTAAACCAGAGCAGTGGTTCTGAAAGTGGTCCCTGGACCAGCCACTTCAGCATCAACTGAGAACTAGTTAGAAATGCAGATTCTCAGGCCTTCTCTCAGCCCTCCTGAATCAGAGACTCTAGGGGTGGGGCCCCGAATGCATCTTAACAAGCCCTCCAGGCGATTCTGGTGCACACTCAGGTTTGAGAACCACCATCTAGAACATCAGCGAAACATTCCATTCTTTCTTATTCACGTATCTTTCTCTTCCTCATTATTAATTTTCAAAATTTTCCCTCCACACAGGATTAAGCTACAACGGTTCAACTGATCACAACGTGGGTTATAATATTAATTGATCTGGCAGTTACTGGCAAACTTGATAAAGTAAAAGGATGAGGTAACGTTTAAACTTTCCATAAATCAAGAATGACTCAATTTTGGACTTGGCTTTCAAAAATCTCGAGTCCGACCCTTTCCTCTACCTCCACTGCTAGCACTTCAGTCTAAACCACCATCATCTGTCACCTGACTTGGTGCAGTAGCCTCCTAGCCGGCCGCCCTGCTCCCACCCTCCTCCTGCAGTCAGTCCTGAACACCGACAGACGGGTGTGCCAACCTCAATCAGGACGCCCAATGACCCCCTCTCCCTGCAAGGAAAACCACTGCCTTCAGTCACCTCTGGGCCCTACAGGTCGCCCCCACTATCTCGGTGACCTCACCTCCCACCATCACCCCTTTCTCTCTGCCCAGCCACACCTGCCTGTTCCTGGGCCCACCTCAGGGCCTTTGCATTAGTCCAGCCCTTTGCCCAGGGCCCTCTGGTCCCAGATGTATATGCTGCTCACTCCCTCGCTGCCTTCACGTCTCTCCTCAACCTCCCTGTTGAAGTTGCAACCTCTCCACCCCATTCCCTCCTTCCCTGCTTCATGGCACTTTCCACCACGGGCAACACCTGCTACTTGACTTGGTTTACTGCTCGTTGCCCCAGCTGGAATGTGAGCCCCACGGGGGCCGGAATTTTGCTTCTGCTCACCGGAGCATCCTGGGCACTTACGCCGGGGCTGCAGGCAGTGGTGATCAACAGGTATTTGTTGGATAAATGAAACAGCGCAGGGGGAGCTCTGGCTGAGAGGGTCCTACTCCTCGCTGGATGTGGGTCGGCCCGGGAATGGTAAGACCACACTAGACTGGGGACAGGAAATGCCATCATGGGGCGATTGTCTCCAGTCCGGTGGGGCTCTTTCCGTCCAGCAGAGCTTGGATTGGGAATCGTCCCAGTACAGAGCTCCAGACAGCCACCCAGTCACTCCACCTGCGAGCGATGCCTAAGACTTTGGCCCAGAGGGGCTCCTAAAGTAACGTGTGTAGGAAGAAAATCGTTCATTTTTTCATTTTAACTTCAAATTCCCTTATCACAGAATCTCTCGTTCTGAAAATGTCTTTATGGTAGAGCCATCGGAAGGTGTAAAATTACCTACACAAGCTCTTCCCTCAGGCCACCTGGCCACAGAAACGTCCCAAGAGAAGGCTGTCTCCCTGAGCTTCATTTGGGATTCCACGCACAGATCCTTTCCAGAAGTCCCTGCCTCCTGACTCTGTGATTATTTGGAATGTCTCCCGGGACCTCCGCTGGGCACCTGGAGTTCTTGCACCAGCCTGATCTCGTTCTTTTTGAGACTGGTATAAAAGTAACAATAACATACTCTATAAACACTTGTATTAGTTTTCCAAAGCTGCTGTAACAAACGACCACAAGCTTAATGGCTAAAAACAGCACGAACGTATTACCATACATTCCTACAGGCTGGAAGTCCAGTCCCAGGTCAGTCTCACCCTGCTAAACTCAGGGTGTGGGCCGGCTGCGCTCCCTGCTGCTGGCGCGCTGCACCTTACTATCAAGGCTAGGGACTATTTTGCTGGTTAGATTAAAAGTACAGAATATGATATATATTATTCAATATTTAAATTTTTTAATTTAATTCTTCTAATTTAAAGGAAACGAAGACTGACTTTATTTCTAGCCACAAGCAAGTTATTGTTACCCTGCTTATTGAGCTTAGAAGTTAATCCAATTGTTTAAGAACGTTCTGAAAGATGTTAGTACTATAATGAAGTGAGTAGTAACAGCCATACACTAGGTGTGTTAGAAATAAAAAATACCCAGCACTTTACTCCCAAGCAACTGTTGCCTGTGAACCCTCAAATCTCACAAGCATCGTGTCACACTCCCTGCACAGTATGACGTCTCAACTCCCGTTCTCATGTGACCCAAGTGGCTTCCATTCTGTGGGGAGAGCTGTTTGTAACTTAAATATCTGCTTTGGAGTTTTGGGTGGCTTACCATACGTCTCCCAATTCTCCCTCCAAACCCTTGAGATCCAGGAAGATTTCTACCACAAGCCGGCCAGTCTCCGAGAAGCAGCTTGTGGAGATGAGGGCAAGACATTGGTGGTGAACTGCCCCTTAGCCCAAAGTACCACCCATTCTTCCATTCAGACCCCAAACGCAGGAGACGGGCTGGGTGGGAGGAAAGTGGAAGGAGGGAATGCAGGTAGTTTGGGCCAGGGAGAGACCTCAATGGCGATGCCTCACAGGCAGTTAGAAATACCTATCACATTTCATATGATGATATCTGGGGCTTATATTTAGAGAGCTTATGTATAAAGATCAAAATTAATCCCCCATGCTTTTTAAACAAGTATTTTAAATGTAGGAGCAAGAAAATCAGAAATTAAATGTTGACTATAAAATTTTGAATTTGTCCCATGATAGTAATGAACCAAACATGAATTCTTAACTCAGTGCATGGATGGACTCTAGGGGTACCATGAACTCCTCAATGTTATTGTACAGTACTGCTCGTCTATGATGTTCTCCAGGGCAAGCGTTCTTTGCTTTCATCTAATTCCATTAGTCCAACATGGATTGGTAGAATTTTTATGTAATTTAAACTCGTATCATTTTGAAAGAAAACAAATGCTGATGGTGTGTATGATGGACTCCAGCTTGCACAATATTTGTTTGCAAAGATGTCTATAGAGAAAGCCCCCAACACCTCAGCTGACGAAGCCCCTTGTCACAGTCTGTGAGGTGAGTCAAGGTGAAAAGAAGCAAGATCAAGCAAGACCCTTGGAGCAGAGAACGTCAGCACGAACTCCAGACAAGCCAATTAAAGCCAAACCGAGTCACCAAGGAAGAAATTACCACGGCGGAGTACTCAGAGACCACGTGAAATATCAAGTATTGTTGTCCTACCGCTTCTTGTCTCCGGAAGAAATGGCCCGGGGAGAACTGAAGGCGGGGCAGCTGAAAGCAATAAACTGGCTATGAATATGGATGTCACACGCCTCTCTAAATGCCAGTCAGGGCTCCTTTCTCCTCGCAGCAGTTTTGACTTTTTTGGTCAACATCGGTAACACCTGTTTACCTAGGACCTGGCCACGTCAGAATCTCTGCTAGGTACTCCACCTAGGTTCTGAGTGGTCCACAGAAGCCTGGAGAGGAGGGCTATGGTCTCCCTTTTTCAGATGAGAAAGCCAAGGCTCGGTGAAGGCAGAGAGCTGTGGTTTCCTGCACACCTGCTCTGGGCCAGGCCTCTCCCAGCCGAGAACCGAGATGAGACGCCAGGCTCCCGGGTAAGTCGCGCTCCAGGCCCGACCTGACAGGTGAGGCCGCTGCATCTGCCCCAGTCGTGCCCTCGCTCTCAGTCATCATCACACTCACAGTCAACACTTCCCAGCAGGCCTTAATTGCCCTCTAATTGTTTTCTCTGTTTGTTGTGTTTCTCTAATTAGACTCTAAGCTTTGAGGACAAAACTCTGACTTGACTATTTTTTGCAACCTCCTTACTGCTGGACCCAAAGGAGTTATCAGTTAATATCTACGGACTGAGAGAAGAATCCAGACTGCATAGAGCAGACAGGCAGGCAGATGGCCACCTTCTGAATTATCTGAACAGTTGTTTGAGGAATTGTTAATGGAGTCCTTCAACTATGTGGCAACTATTTCTTTCTGTGTTCTGTGTGCCAGGCACTGGGGCACAAAGATGAGCAGAACACTCCCCCTGTCTTTGTTGAGCTTATGGTCTGGTGGGAGGAAGAAGACATAAATAACCGTAGCCGTGAAGAGCGCTGTACAGACGCACGGTCAGAGCTGTGGATGCATGGAGAGGCGGCGGGGGCCGGGGGGTGAAATGGGGCCAGGCCTCCTGGCTGGTCTGACTGGAAAGGAAAGGACGCTCAGGGCAGAGGGACAGTGAAGTGGCAGCCCAGCTGGAGCGGAGGTGCCGAGGTACAACAGTGGGTGGCATGTTGGAGGTGAGCCCTCTGGGATGGCTAGTGAGAGGGTGACAGAGGGAGGAGGAGTAGGCCTGGAAAGGTGGGTAGAGGCCACGTCCTTTAATGTTAGGGGCCCCCAACAACTTCGTGGTAGAGAGAGAGTTCAGCCGGCATTCTACAGACCTGCAATGACATCTTCAACCTTAAGATGACCCAGGGACAGTGCTGGGGCGCACTTTTTTTCTGTGCAACCTACCACCTTCTGGGAATAGGACCTGTTCTTTTCTAGGAATCATCCCTTCTCCCACTCCAACCATGGGCTTCACTGGGAGCTGCCATAATTCCAGCATGATCCCCCCTCCCTAGAGCCAGTTCAGGATAGGCTGATGAGTCACTTCCCGGCATCCTTGGAAGAACCCTGAGAAACGGAGTGAGAAGTTTGGGAGCTGACAGGAAGTGCTTCTTGCCCCGCAGAAGCAGCAGTTCTGCATAGAGGGAAGGAAGCAGAGGGCAGGGATGAGTTCTGGGAGCATTTCATCCTGGAGACCTGAGGCGCTGCTGCCTTCCTGCAGGATGGCTGTTCATCTCTTCCTTCAAGTAGGTCAGATACCCTTGGGTCACTTGAGAGCTTCCCAAGAAATTCCCTTTCAGTTTCAAGATAGCCCAAGTTTTGGGCTTTTGCAACCTGCAACCAAGAGAGCCCTAATAAAACCTAATACAACCACGAGTGACATGCAGTATTCAGCTTCCTTTACTTTATCTATTAAACACCGCTACGAAAAAATACCTTCCCTCCACCATTTCCTCCCCTCACTTAAGAAGCAATATTCTGAAATCACAAAAGAGAAATTCAACTTAATGATGGGGGACACTGTGAAGGAACAGTTTACTCCACAAAAGCGATGATGGCTTCCTCAGTGGAGAGGATTTACAGCAAGGTTAGATACAATTACGGGGAGTTCAATACGAATCTTTCATTCTTAACATGGAGAGAAAGACCTCACACTGTGAGGCTCGCTCCCCTGGAGAGGTTTCAATCTTTTTCAGAAGTACACTCAAGTTCTGGGAAAATGAAAAAGGAATAAACGTGGAGTTCTCATGAGCAGCTTTCACAGAAGACAGAAGAGCGGTCCTAACTTTTGTTAAAGCTTAAGTAGCAGTAATTTAATGAAAAGCAGTATGAATTTACCTCTTTAATAAAGGGGTCTCCTCCCTCCCTTTAAAAAAAATTCCCTACAAGGAGGTGTCTGGTTGATGTTTATAACCTTGGTAAATAAATGTTCGATGAATGAAAATCGAATAACAAAAAGCACTGAGAGCAAAGTTACACCCTGACCTCTCTATTCTGCTATTGTAGTAACAGCCTGAAAGACTGAGGCCTTGTTTAAAATGTAGGTTTTATTACTCAGGTATGGTGACAGGAGACAATAGATCAGGAAATGACTGCCGTTGAAAAGATATTTTATTACTCACAGTTCCCAAGAGAAGAGGACAGCACACCACACCACACAGGGCAGCACCAGTCGGTCAGGAGGCAGAGGGAGCAAGCCTTTATTGTGGTTTCTGAGGGAAGGGATGTGTGAGGCAGGGTAAGCAGGCTTAGGATTGGCTAGTTGGAATAATTTCAGTGGGCTCTGGGACACAGGCGCTGTCCCTAGTTGTCTGGTACCTGGTCCTGGGGTGACTGGGGCAGGTGGATAGCGGCCCAGAGTGTGAGAGCTGAAGGAGGTGGGTGGGGGTGTGGACACTAAGTTGGCTGGTTTGCATATCAAAGGCACGCCGGCACGCACGTGGTTCACCGTCTCTAGGAACTGGCTAACCCTGGGAGGGACAGTCCCTCCAGAGTTGGCAAGGCCCCAAGATGTCAAAGCATCAGAATACATGGATAATACAGGCCTTTACTCCATAAATCATGACTTTAAGTGTCTTCTAATTCTAATGAAATACTTAATTCTACCTATAGTTCTTTTTTATTGACATAACATTAATTTTATTATTTAGTTTAAAAAGCTAATGGCCTGTGATGAAGGAAAAGTAATACAATGATACGACTTGAATTCTTCTTTTAAAATATTTTTTCACGTTTTGCACCTCAGTAATTTATATTTTCTGTGAAGTGACAGAAAAAATTCTTTGATAAGATTTTGCTAGCAGTATTGAAGTTCAATAGTTTTTATAGCTTAGTGTTCAAAGGTTACTTTCAATTTTTAGTAATGAGTTTATTGTGTGTTTTAGCCAGAGGTTTAGAATAAGAAAAACTCCTTTGCCCCCAAAGTTGTTCACCAAAGGTGGCCATAATTTTTGTGAGATGATGATGATGATTTTTATTTTTAGGGTTCCTTGTCTGTTAATTTTGGGGAATGTGTTACAGCCTTTCTATTAAAGGCACTTCATTTCCACATTTGTAAAATACAACATACTGATCCTTCCTCATAAATACTGTCAGTCCCTCACTGCTTACTACCCACTATGCTTCCAACGGCTTGGTGAGCGGCTGGCTGCACACGCTCAGTGTCCTGGGGCCTCCCGAATGGAGTCTAGCCTAGATATTTCAGCAGACATGGAAACACTTGGTCCACAACACCAAGTTACTCCACCATATATATCACCATGTTTTTGGTTTTTCTAAGTAGTCAAATCAATGAACTTAGTGCTACAAAAGGAGGAAAACTGTACCGAATGACTGTGTCATTCCTTTGCAAGGAAACTATCTGTTGATACCATCGCCATCTATTCCTTCCCTCTTCCAAACTCTTGGGTCACTGTGCACCTTTATTTAACCAAATGACGGAGGTTAAGGGGGGATTTTTTGATGAGAATTGTAACCAACATTTACAGAGCACTTCCTATGGGCTCCACGGCTCACATGGATTTTACTCAATCCTCATAATGCTTGGAGAAGTATTGCTATTCTCCCCACTTCACAAAAGAGCAACACGGTGCAAGGAGGTCGGCTCGCCCGAGGTCACATACGAACTCCAGCGACTGTTCTGCAACTTCTACATACTGCCTCAGGGTGGTCTTTTATTTACTTTTATCATAAAACTGTTCATAATAAAAATTGTATGTACTGCCACATTTGGAAGGTATAGTAAAGTAGACCCTCATGTACCACTCCCGGCTTCAGATCAAGATCGTTACCCACCTCCCACCCGGGGCAGCCCTCTCGGCGTGGCAGCCTACCAACACCTGCTCCGTGTCACCCGCTGGATTCACTGCTGCACATGAAGGCCAAACTTATTTTCCTTAAAAAAACAAAAACCAAAAAACCCTCCTATGCCAGTGGTTCTTCATGTCATAGGGATGGACCCCTTTGAGCATCCTGCGAGAGCAATGGACCTATATAGCCCAGAAAAAATGTCACTCACGTAAAACTTTGGAAAGCATTCCAACGTTTCACAGATCTCCTAAAGCCAGAGTGAGCATGTAACTTAGCACTAAACCAGGGCACTCTGGAGAGCACCAGGGGCGACTCTTTACTCATCACAGGGAGACGCAGACAGCGCCTGAGGCCATCCTGAGCAAACTGGCGGCGTAACCACCTCACTCTGACTTCATCCCTGGACTCTCGCACCCTCCAGTCATATGGCCCACTCATCGTCCCCTCATGATCCCATCTTGATGGCGTGGCTATAACACCCCTCCCTGAATGCGATGAGGTCTCTAGGTTGGTCGCCAGAGCACAGTACACATGCCACGTAATCAATACCCATCCATTAGGATGCAATTTCACCTCTGCCGTCGAGTTTTCTGACTGTATCACGTGCTGCTATCGTGTCCTGCCTGGTATTCCCTAGTGGCTCAGAGCACACGCTCTGGAGGCAAGATTCCACATTTCAACCTGGCCTGGCCACTCACTAGCTTTGTGACTTTGGGCAAGTTACTTAACCTCTCTGGGCACTGATTTTTCTCAATATCGCCCTCATCGAGTTGCTGCGAGGATTCAATGAGTTCTTTTTTGTAAAGTATTTAGAACAGTATTTGGCACAGAGTAGGTTATGGAAGTGTTAGCTCTTACTGTTATCTCAAAGCAATAACCTTGTCAAATGTCCATTTAAAAAAACAGCTCTTATAAGCCCTTCCCAATGCTATGCACACAGTGGGTGTTCAGAAAACACTTCCTAGTAGGTATTTCCAACAAAGGTAGCTGAGAAGGTCAAGAATCAGGGGCAGGAAGCTAACAGCCTCCTGCGTCTGCAGTACCACGTGTTTACAAAGGAGCCCTCCTCAAGCCGAACAAAGGAACAAGAGCTTTGATCCACTTAATCCTCTTTGGCTGCCTCACGTCACCATTTTCCACAGCCCAGTTCCTAAGTTACAGGTGAGAGAGAGCAGATGGACCAGCGCTTTCACACTCGATCTTATTTGGTCTTCACAAACGGGCAGGGGGAACTGGTAGGGCAGAGAGCGACCTCAATTTGACGGAAGGAAACGGCGACTCAGAGGGTAGAGTGACCTGCCATGTTTACAAAGCCAGTTTTTGCCAGAGCCAGCGCATTTCCAGACACCACAGGAAAGACCCCTGTAGCTTCCTTCTCTCCCAGTGGCCTCTTCTTGGTCGTCACCCAGACTTCCCTGACTCCCTGTGCCTGGTTTTCCTTCTTCCTCTATCATCACTCCTCCTTTTGCTGGCTCTTCTCCCTCCTTCGGACTTGAAACTTGATGGTTGTTTCTCGAGAGTTGAGCCTGAGTCTTCTTTCCACTGTACATTCCTCCTTGCTGGTCCCAGCTTATATTTCAAATCCTCCTTCCACGGGACAGCCTTTCAACTCGGTCACCAGCCTGCTTCATCCTCTGAGTCACAGCCCCTAATTTCCAACTGTGTGCCAGGCATCTCTACTTAGGTGGTTCCCAAACACCTGACACTCAACAGAACCCAAGTCAACCGTCTGGTGTCACTATCCCCTCCCCACCCACCTCTCTTCCAGTATTCTGAGTTCTCTGCATTACCAGGGCCTGCTCGATCTCAGAACTAACATCTGCCCGCCTCCCCCGGTCGAACAGTCATGGAACTCTGTCCACTAGAGCTGAAACATCCCTCACACCCACCCCTCCTTTCTGCCTTCCATGCCCAGACTCTCCATGCCAAGTCCGTTAGTATTATGATGGCCTCCTGACAGGTCTCCCTGCAAGAGCTGTTATCTTCCTGAAGCAGAGATTTTCAAAGTGTTTTCCCTGGAGCATTGGGTCCTGAGAGGTGCCTCACAGGAAGGTGGGAATTAACAAGGCTTAGATTTTGTTGTGTTGTATTATGTACTATGATCCTACTTAATATTTAAAATAAAAAAAAGAGTCCTCTTGCTAAAATAATGTTTGAAATCACTGTTCTAATCTCAACCCTCATCAATATTCTCTCCAAGGAGAAAAAAAGAAAAAGACTCCGTGATTGCCCGTGGGCAGCGCAAACATCTCCGTGACATTTCAACCCTCCACAGACCTGCCTCAGCCTCCTTCCCGGCCAGTTTCCACACAGCACTCTTCCCTCACCAGCAACACCCCAACCTGCCAGGTTTCTGTTCCCCGAACATCCCCTGAACTTCTCTTCCTCCTTTCTTTCCCAGTGTTGCCTGACTGCACTCCCATCTCCTCCTCCCATACCCCTCTTCATCCAGGTGTGACCACCCTTCAAGGCCCACTCGTCTTGAGTTCTATTTCTGGCTTCATCACAACAGCACCCCGGTTCCCTTTAGACATCTTACGTGTCTGTCCTCTCTGTGACACCGGAAGACCCTGATGGCGTACACTTCAGTCTGCTCTGTATCACCAGATATGGCAAGAGCACAACAAGTGCTCACTACACACTGATGGGACCACATGCCCATCACAAGGTCTCAACACACCCACACCACACGAGGGGACACTCGTCCCTTCTTCCTTGTCGAAGTGATAAAAAGCAGGCTCCAACAGACAGGCGGAACAAAACCTGCCACAGACAACTGCTGCATCAAAGGAGCCACAAAACGTGTTTTCCACAATTTCACCTGAGATGAAGAACGCCTCGGGTACTATAGAATGGTGCCTATGCTCTCACTTTTTCATCATCATGTTATTCTACAGAATTTGATGTATACATACAGATTCAGAACTTATCCAAGATTTTTTAAAAAGAGAAAACTACAAAGAAATCAGTACTATGTAACCCTCTACACGAAGGAAAATGCAGCATTGAGGGTCTAATTCTTGAAGTAATATACTTACTTAATTAAAACAATTGTAATAAAATAGATATAAAGTACCCCTGTTACCAACTGCCTTTTTCCCCTTAAAAACCTACAGCAAAATTACAGTAAAGTTAAATGTAAGTTTCTCAGTTTAAGGGACCTTAGGAATCCAGCTCCTGGCCAGAACCTAAGTGTGATCTTTCAGACCCAAACACAGGCAATTACAAAGGCAGGCACTCCCGGGCAGGCCTCACAGGGAAGCTGCCTTCCCGCACCTCACCTGGTGCAGCCAGTGCCTGGCTCTCTGAGCAGACGGAGGAAGGACTCTGCCTCTGCCCCGCCCTTGCTCTTCTGCGTATCTGCCTCCCTGCCTGGCACCTGCATTCCGAAGCCTCTGCATCTCCCTCCTTGGGCACCTCTGCTAAGACCTCTTGGGGAGGGGAACACTTTCTCGGGTTTAGTCTCTTGCTTACATTATCACAATAAGTGATTACAGACTTAACTATTACTTTCAATTGGCTTGTTGTCTTTTTTTTTCCAGCTTTATTGAGGTATAATTGACAAATAAAGTTGGAATATATTTAAAGTGTGCAATGTGATGATTTGGTAAACATACACATTGTGAAAAGATTCCCACCATCAAGTTAACACATCCATCACCTCATATAGTTATCGTTTTTTTTTTTGGTGAGAATGCTTAAGATCTACCCTCTTAGCAAATTTCAATTATACAATACAGTATTATGAACCATAGGCACCATGCTATATATTAGATCCTCATAACTCATTCATCTTATAACTGAAAGTTTGTCCCCAACCTGGAGGGCATTATGCCAAGTGAAATAAACCAATAAGCCAGACAGAGAAAGGCAAATAAATACTGCATGGTATCACTTATATGTAGAATCTCATAAAAAAAAAAAAAAGAAAGAAACAGGTTGAACTCATAGAAACAGAGGGTAAACTGGTGGCTGCCAAGGACTGGGGGGTAAGGGGGGTGGGAGTGGTGGCAGACAGAATTGGCTTGTTGCCTTAATCAGCTACGTGGACACCTGGCAACTCAGCCCTCTCCAGCTGGGCTGAGCTCCTGACAAAGACACTCAACTTATTTCATTCTTCTCAACAGGCACTCATCTCTCAATTTTGAAAAATACCTTCTAACAACCCCCATATGGGAAAACAACAGAATCAGGAGAAGTGAATTCAAGTCTAGTTCCCTCAATAAATTAGGACTGTGGCTCTGGTGGCTCACTTAATTTTGGGGGCTGGGCCTTCTTGTCTGCAAATTGAGGTTACTTGATTAGATTTTGCAGAATGTTCCTTTCATGTCTAATATGCCAAGATTCTATGAATTATGCTTCTAAAACTATCTTCTGAAAAAGTTTAAAAAATAAAGCAGCAGATGGAAGCTAAACATTTTTTAAAAATTATTTTTAAAAGGTAACCTTTACAAAGCAGCATTTAAAAATAAATCATCTCACAACGCAAATGTCTGATAGTGTTGCCCTCACACTGGCAGGCAAATATTGACTGTGCGTCTGCCGCACGCCAGGCACACACCCACAGCGCTTCCTCTCCTTTCCTGCGAAAACACACTCAGCGCTTCTTCCAGGTGAACTTTCTGCGGGCTCCCTCTTGGCCTGGCTTCTTCCGTTCCCGGACACGTGGATCAGCAGTAAGCAGTCCAGCTGCAGCACAGAAAGAGAAGCCTTTATGAACCACGGAAAACTCAAGTTGCCTAGCAGGAGAAGAGGCCAACCGTGTGAATTTATAGGTACTGTTGTCAGAGAAACAACTAGAGGAAAGCAACCAGACCTGTAATAACTTACCAGCCTGCTATCAATTTCCTGACGGTAGTTTGCTTTCACTCTTTTAGAATATTTTTCCAATTTCTGAGACAAACTCCAGCTACATTATTTGAGTCTGCTTTCCTTATCCTATGAGAACTGATTCCTCTTTGGTTTTTAAACTTGTTCAGCTTAAGATAAAGCTGCTCTTGTGTGGGCAGTCACTATTCACTGGAACTGAACTCACCCTGCATACTTATTATTACAGATGTGAAAGTTTTAACAAGAGGTAGAAAAGAAAAACGTAGCGTGTGGTGAAGTATGAGGAGGTACACAGACACAATATATTAATAGTATACATGAATGTACATGCACATAAAATATGACATCAAACATATTTGAGAAAAAAACTTTTATTATTCTAATTTGTGTGATGATACTATCCCTTAGTATTTTGTTTCAGAATCTAAAACAAGTTTTAGGGTTGTGTTCTCAGCATAAGCAGTTTAATCTAGAAGAATAAAGTCAGTTTAAACTGAAAGCTTCCACTCTCCTAATGATCAGGAACAATTAAGATTTCTAGGCTGTTACTGAGGTAGTCTCAGCATACGGCCCAAACGAAGCGGCCCAGTTGTGGCTAGAGCCAAGGTATTTTAGTGAAGACCACAGATTTCAAGAATACCAGTGATGAGAAAGCTCTGAAACTGCTTTTGTAAATATGTAAATAGACCATAGTTTTTCATTGTTTTTGTTACTCTTCTAACACTAGCGCTTCTTTTCATTGTATATAAGGTTTAGGTATTTTATTAGGGGTCTTTTAATGGCCATACAGCAAAGGCAAACTTCAAATGCTTATTATATACCCATAAATTTTTGCATTTACTTACACTTAAAGGGCATGGAATAAAACAACAACATTTTGGACAAAATGCAGACAAGACCTGTCTAAATTCTAGTTTAAATTATAAGTAATAATACTTGATTACTTTTCAATAAGCACAGTAACTCAAACTAGCAGAATTGTTAAGTAAGGTCCTATCAAATTATTTTAATGACCAGACACGAATCCCACAAAATGGTGAATTGTTTATAAGCAAACAGATTTTTAAGAGGCTTAAAAAATTGACGAGCTTAAGCCAGAGGCAGTCCTAACCCCAGCAGCTGGTGTGGGAGGGCAGGGGCACAGAGAGCATCTTACTTGCTCAGAGAGGGGCTGCAGCCCAGAGGCAATAAGTGACTCGCCCCGGCCACAGAGCTGGCTAGCAACACCCACAGCGCTGTCTTCCCTTCATAAAGAGGGCAAAGATAATCTTCAGCGAGAGCCACCCTGATTTATTATAATGCTAAAGCAGTGCCCTAACGAACTAACTGAGAGCATCTTCTTTCTCACACTCTGCTGCCTCTCGTATTCACGACTGGGTGATAGGGTCGCACAAAGTGAGTAAGACAACATAAAACGCGAAGTGATATCACAATGGAAAAACAGAAATCTCCAATAATTTGGGGAAGAAATACCTTAAGGCCTTCACCATTAAATCAAATAATTACTACAACTGAGCAGCGCTTGTTAACCTAAACAAAACGTCATGCCTTAAAGGCCAAAATAAACTTCCTGACACTGGGAGTGCCTCCCTTTTCTTCTTCTAATTCAAGTTCACTTTGTAGATATCAAAACTGAAAAATACTGTTACAGTTCTGCAGCATGAAAAGAGAAGCCGGCAAACTGCAATATTGCATATTTAAGTGTTTTCTCACCGACTGCAGGTAACTAGAACAAGAATGAGATCAACACCTACAGACAGTATGGGGACAACCACGCCCCTCCCTCCTCAACTCATACCTTGTCTCATCCACTCGACCTCTTCCTCGGTGATAAAGCTGCACAAGGCTTTCGCCACGGCCAAGCGTATGGCTCCGGCCTGCGCCGCCCGCCCGCCACCCGAGACTGTGCAGGTCACGTCATGTTTTCCAAGCCGGTCAAGGAAGTGAAAAGGGAACATCAACTGTTCTCTAAAGCACATCACAAGTAAACGCAGTTGAGTTTACTAAAATGATACACGATTTTATAAACTGCTCACATTCTGAACATTCACAAAAACTATAACAAGTGTGCCAGCATTCACACTTTTCAATCAACCCATTTTCACACTTTCCATACTTCTTGATCAATCCTTTATATGAACAAACACTGATATTTCTCATATTTAGAATGCTCTGCTGAGAGCAAGGTTTATTTCTCTTTTTCTTGGAGACAGCAATATACTCTATCACTGTTGATTCCTTTATCTCATGAGAACTTTGCAAGGCTTGGAAATAATCTCGTAAAGAAGTCAAAGTTAGGAAACTCCATTAATCAACTGAATCTAACCTCTCTAGGCTCAATAATAACACATAATATTAATAGACTTTCCCAAGCAATTATAAAATGCCATTTGGATTCAGTAAATAAAGTATACTATATTTATATAATATATACATAATGCTCATCTTGACATGCTTAGTCTTTATTTATTTTATTTTATTTATTGATTTATTTATTTTGTGAGGAAGATCAACCCTGAGCTAACATCCATGCTAATCCTCCTCTTTTTGCTGGGGAAGACCGGCTCTGAGCTAACATCTACTGCCAATCCTCCTCCTTTTTTCCCCCAAAGCCCCAGTAGACAGTTGTGTGTCATAGTTGTGCATCCTTCTAGTTGCGCATCCTTCTAGTTGCTGTATGTGGGATGCGGCCTCAGCATGGCCGGAGAAGCGGTGCGTCGGTGCGCGCCCGGGATCCGAACCCAGGCCACCAGTAGCAGAGCACGCGCACTTAACCACTAAGCCACGGGGCCGGCCCGACATGCTTAGTTTGTAAGTTACTAAAACCACATTCAACTTTTCTGTGTCCCCCACTGAAACACATATTCCTATTAACAGTTCTCTAAGTTGCAGGGTCCTGCTACTTGCCTGGTGCCAGCTGACACACTGCACAACCCATCAGGCCTGCTTCCCTCCATGGTCAGTGAGTGCCCACGTGGTCCTGGGCAGACACCAGAGGACCAGAGAAAGAATGCAGGCAGAAATGGTCCTGGACCTCCTCTTGCTCAACTGAACAAGTATTTGTTGAATACCGTTTATGTGCCAAGTACAATGTTCACCATCACCTTTGTCAAGTATCTTGATTTTGCTATTTTGCCTTCATATTTCTGAATTTTTATTTAGAAAAGTTGATTTATATGGCATTTTCTTGCTTTGTCTGACACTGCAGCTTTCTAGACCCAAACAGAGCTTATTTTAACACAGTGAAGCTGAAGGATGGATACGGACAAGACATACCAGTGTCACTCCTCGGACTACACTAGCAAAATAGTCACACGCAGACAGATGGACAGAACAAGACCCTCAAAGGGCAGAGTTAACTGGAATTGTAACAATACTGTTCAATAGGGACGTTGTTTCAATACGGATGAAACAACAACTACAACAACAAAAAATAGCGGTAGGAAACGACATAAATCTTTATGGCTTTTTTGAACAAACTTTTCAAAGCAATCAAATCAAAAACAGGAATGTTATAAAAATAGTACTCTTATAAGTAATGGCCATATTATCATCATAATAAAGAAAATTTAGAGACTGATAATCGAATTCCACCATTTCCTTGTTCTAGCAAAGAAAGAGACACCAAGACAGAATCTATGGGACTGTCATGTGCACATGTCACAGGTCTTGGCATTGACTAACACCGTTAAGTGGGTTAGTGACATAAGCGACGTTACTAAGAGAAGCTCTGGTCACCCACTTGTTTGGGAGCTTAAACATTTATCTGTCTTTTAAGATTCCCCAACAAATGCTTAAAGAAGTAAAGAAAATTACAATAAAATTCAGAAAAAATATACTTTACAACTTACTTGAGATATATCAGAGTAATCGAGCTAGAATGGTCAAGGTAAGAAAGAACCACTAAGAAGAGTCCAGACATTGGAAAGCTGGTGTACACTGAGCTATAATACCAAATTTATAAATAGATGAAAAACTCCCAAAGAGTAACAATCGAAAATGATTATACACCTATCAATTTTAATTAATCTGGACTGCAAACTAGTACATGCAAAAATAGTTACATGACATGAAAATATTTCACAATTCTTCCTCTCTCCTCTTGGGGATCTCAGATGAAACCCTGAGTTAAAAGAATCAAATTTATTTTGTTCTTTGTTATATAATCAAAGTTATTTTGAAAAAAAATAACCAATTTTTCCATTTCTATCTTCTCTGAATGCTACTCCTATGGCACCGATTCTACAGCATGTAACTTAGTACATATATAGTTGCATATTGTCTTTTATTTTTCTGTAATTGCTTAAAGTGCTATCCTTATCTCTATTACATGGCTAGTGCTGTGTGAGGAATGTGTTATTTTTTATACAGATGATCAATTAAGAGTTGCTGTACTGGTTGACTAAGAGAGCAAAGCCCTTTCCAAATCAGAAAGGTTATTAATATTTGTATTCCACAGTACCAGGCCCATAGTAATAAATGTTTGTTGTATAAGTGAATGAATGAATAAAAATTTTCGATGATGCTGGGAAGGCAACAAAGTGAACGTTCTCAATGATCTGTTGCTATGTTTGTGTAAAAACAGCCTAAAGAAAGGATAAGCAAGCAGTTCAAGTGACTTTCAGGCAAGCATCTTAGAGATCAAGTTCAACTCCCTCCTACCAATTAGAGAAGTGACTTTTTCGTGTGTGTGAGGAAGATCAGCCCTGAGCTAACATCTGCCAATCCTCCTCTTTTTGCTGTGCAAGACTGGCCCTGGGCTAACATCCATGCCCATATTCCTCCACTTTATATGGGACGCCGCCACAGCATGGCTTGACAAGCAGTGCGATGGTGCACGCCCAGGATCCGAACCAGCGAACGCCGGGCCGCGGCAGCGGGAGTGCGTGCACTTAACAGCTTGCGCCACTGGGCCGGCCCCAGGGGAGTGACTTTTAAGCATCTTGGCTAAGGTCACACAGCTAGGAAACAGAACCAGAATCAAGATCACCTGACTCTTGGTTCAGTAGTCCTCCCACCGGTCAATGCTCACCTCATTGCTAAATTCGTCAGCTCCTGAGCTGCTCCTGCAGGAGGAGAGGCCAGTCCACAGCCAGCATGGCTGCCCAAATCCCTACCACTACTCCAAGATGATGAGGTAGTTTGGGGGCCCACTCCCACCAAGCCTAGCCCTAGGCTTCCCAATCAGAGAGGAAATTTCTTGATGATAGAAATCATATCTTAAATAGCTCTGATATCTTCACAACGGCCAGAACAAGACTAAGCACACAGACAATCCTTACTAAATGCCTGTTGAATTCAAACTGAAGAACAAGTTCTAAGGATATAATTTAATTGTGAGATCAAGTCAAAATTGAGACTTGGTGTTAAGTCATCAGGAGTTGTATCTGAAAACAAATTAACAGGTTATTGGTCAAATGCCATTTCTCCTAGCAGTCCCAATGCTGCAGCTATGGGTCTCTCTGGCTTTCCACAAGGGAAATAAGAGCCTCCTCCATCTGGTTCCCTGTGAGGATGATGGCAGAATTCGTTTAATTCATATTAAATGGAATTAGAGTAGACTACTTCTGGACAGACACACACACACATAAAATAAACATACAGTTCCTGAAGTAATTACTCTGTCCAGAAGCTTACACTTCATTAGCAAGGTCCTCGCTGCCTTCCATAAGCATTGCGGTCATAAGAGCTTTACCCCTTTTGATCTTAAATACCACTACACACTCAGGAGACAGGAGGAGGACAAGGAAAGGAGGAACTAATCACGCAGAACTTCTGTGACTTGCGGCTAATGACAGTAACTACTGGAAAAACAATACCCATCTCAAGAAGAGGCCTTCATATAGCGACTCACAGACAGGTAAGATGAGTATATTTAGAAGATTTGAATGGTCAGACCTATTTATGATTAATGTCTATTTCTCCACGGGATACAAAGTTCAAAAAATAAAACTGCCAAATTTAGCAGTAGGAACTAAGCAAAGCCTGATGAGCTCCCATTTTAACGCATATATGTCAGGTTTCTTTGCTTACTCAATATATATAATCAATTTCCTCTGAAAAGGAAAAAATCCAAAGTGATAAAGCACTTTTTCTAATATTTAAGATGGTAAGTGCCAAGACTGGTTCGTGGTGGTGGTGGTTTGTTTTGTGCATGCTCCCCTCCCCCCGCCAGACTACAGAAACGGAAAGTGGAAATCTGCTTTTCTTACATTTTGGCAAAGTCTGCATTTCAGAACATAAGATATATCTAAAATACTCAAATTCCAGAAGGATCTGATGAAAAGAGGAGGAAGATTCAATTAATGAGGAACTCTAAACATGCTTTTTAAAAATTTGGAAAACTACATAAAAAATAATGATAGCTTCCCTCTAGCTAGTTTGATAAATTCTATCGGTAAAGAGAAATAATCATTCAGAAAATCACAAGTCTTAATCGATCATAACATATCATCAAGTATATTTTCTTTAAAAACCAAAAGCAAAAGCAAAATCTAACCTGTCCTGGGTCACTGGGAAGTAAAGCAGATAATCAGTGCCATTCACTTTGATCCTTCCACTTCCGTGTGCATACACAACTGCTTCTGCCTTTGCACTCTTCCTTTTACCTTCAAAAATATAAAATTTCTATTAGTAAAAATCCTACCAACCAATGCTTTGAGACAGGTGAAACTACATTAAATCTTTTGCTCAGAATAACAATATATAACACTGTCTAGAGGAAAGTTCTATAACAACTACAAGTCAAACAAAAATAAAAGAGGTAAACTACACCATAATTGACGTCATAAAGCTTATTAGGAGGTAATTTTGTTCTTCAATTCCATTTTAGGAACACTACAATGACTTTAAAATAATTTTAACAAGCAACAAAGTAATCTATATTTATTTATAATACTTTAAGAAAATCAACCAATTTACATAGTGTTCTTTTACAGTCAATATATCTAATTATATAATTTTTAAAATATTTCAATAGTATGATAAAATATAATTGGTAGAAATTAAAGGAATCCTCGGGAAAGGTCACATTTCTTTGAAAACAAGAAAGGAATGACGTAAAATTTTTAAGGGTTGTGGATATATCATTTAATAAGTCAATTCTTAAAAGTTACACCATGTCAAATGTCTTTGTATACCTACAAAGAAAATGTGAGTGAGGACCTAAAGTTTTCACAATTCATAGTTTTTGCACCCGACATGCAGATTCACAGAGCATTTTCATTTTATATATGAAACCTTTATTATAAATATTTTATTGTTTCCACCAGTTGAAATGTGAAAATAAAAAGATTTAATATAAATATGTGAAAATATAAAGTGTTAATATGATTATGTAGGTACGTGTCCACATTTTTTTCTTGGGACCTTATTAGGTTCAGTTTTTAAAAACTTCAATAGAATCTTAAAAATTAGGAAATCCAATGTAGTAGTAGCAAAAATAAACACATCAAATCAAATGAATACCAGGGAGCAATAGCAAACAAAAATAATTGTAGTTTCTCAATCTTCACTAAATTTATTTTCTCTCCACAGAATGTCATTACCTTCGCTTGTGCTGAAGGCCATCCCTTGCTCGTCATACTGCAAAGGTTCAATCAGCTGTTTTTTTGATTGAATAGTTACACTCCTACGAAACCTCTGCACAAATTCTTCTTCATCAGCACCACACTGCAATGTCAATAACCTTTCTAGCAGCCGAATGAATTGCACATACTGCAGACAATAAAAATTCATTAGAAGATGCAAGTGTAATTGCATTTGCTAAATTTTTTCTATTTTTATATACTTGATCTTTCCAATGTTGCTTTTCTTGATGAATTTTGACAGGATGACACTTGTGCACCTTCATGCTGCTTTTAAAACAGCATGCAGATGCAGCACTTTCCCTGTGTGCCTTCAGTGTTCAATCTTTTCTTTCAAGAAACAAAGAGATTTACCATTCAAAGAAAAATCAATTTCTCTGTATTATGATTACATGAAATTGAGATTTAAATTCATTTTCAAAAAATATTTAGATGATCTTCAAGTATACTTTCTACTCTTCTATTAGAACTGTATCAAGAAGAGCTTCATAAATAATTTCCAGTAAGTTATGTATAGCAAAATGGGAAGAGTCTGATTTTGAGAAAAATGTACCTCTGAAATTATATTTCATAATACATTTGGCAAATATATCTTTAGCAGTTCAAGCTGTGTTACTTTAATGTTTATGATTTCCTTTAAAACCGAACAATCAAGCTATTTAAAAATTCAAGAGATACTTGACTTAAAGGGCAACCTCTTGAAATAAATTATCCTTGCTACTCTGTGCATTTTTTTTAACAGTTCTTGAACATGTGATTAGAAAGTAAACAACTTGGTATTAACCCCTTAAAATTAGAAGTCAGAATAATCATTCTAAAGTGTTTATGCAGAAGGAAACAACTAATACTTGAGATCCTTAGTTAACATGGAGTGTGAAACCCAATTTTTGATAACCTTACTTATGTTTTTGCCAACCCTAAAAATCATACTCATCTTTGTTACCATTGCCTTTATAGTGAAAATCTGCCAAATGAAATATATAAAAATCTCACTAGTAGCATTAAAAGGCCCACTTCAATTACTGCTTCCTATGACGTTACAATAAAAGAAAAGGCATTTTCTAAGGAAGGGTGAAATACTTAGCCACCTATGGTGCCCAGCCTGACAAAGCTCCATTCTCTGCCTCCATTTTCAGGCCTATGTCCTTTGTTCTCAGCTATTCCTTCAATTCTATCACACACGCTGTGACTACTGGTGAACCTGCAAAGGGGTAACTACAGGTATGACATAGCCCTGCTCATGAACTGGGATTACGGTGTAAGAAGCCACTGACCACCCCTGCCTCCCTCATCTTGATACCAGCCATCAGCTTGAGGATTTCTTCTGATACCCAGTACTCCAAAAGTACAGAAGACTATTTTTTATATATATATATATATATATATATATATATATATATATATATATATATATTTGTTTTGTCTCATAGCTGCACACCTGTAATAAAATCCCTGAGATGTTTTCAAAATGAAAAAAAAAATAGCTATATTATAAACATCAAGGCAGCCAGAAAACAGAAGAAACAATGAAATGATGCATTCAATAAAGAAGTAAAGAGAGATTTTTCAGTTAGATCTAAATGCAACGATACTGATTTGGCAGTTAGGATATTAGAAATTAACTCCAGATCTACCACTCACCAAATGCCTGACACCTTGGTTAAGCAAATTGTAACTCTTCCAAGTCATTAACGTATCCAATATGTTAAATGAGAAAAAGAGCAATTTAAAGTACATGACTTAAAATCTACATGGTGGCAAGGTACTAACAACATTAGCCACTGCCATGGAAGAAAAAAACCCTTCCTGAACAATTTGTGAAATTTATCTACACTCAAATTTTATAGAAATATCTAAATTTAGAACATCAAAATATTTAATACATCAAAACTCCTCTGATAATACTGGCATATATTAGAACATTTAAGCAAAAAAATAATCCAATTAAGACCTAAAGCAAGGGTCACAAATTTCATAGGATATAACATTCACCTGGGGAGCTTGTTAAAAAATATGGATTTCTGGGTGACACCCCTAGAAATTCTGAGCTAGGTCTGAATCTTAGGAAACTGCATTTTGTAAGCAGCACTCCAAATGATTCTGATACAGGTGGTTTTGCAGATTCCAAGATGGAAAATACTAGCCCTATAGACACTGCACATAAGTAAGCCAGGAAGCAGCAAATTGCATGAAGGTAACCACATGCTTCATTTCTTTTCTACTTAACCTGTAATAGCTCCTTACACTTATCATTAGCTTGTAAAATCAGCTATCCACTTTACTGAAGGAGATGAAACATGATACCAGCCACGCTCCCTAGAACAAGTGGCAGAGGACACAAGAGTACTTACATAAGGAGGGTCTGGAGACTCAGCACTTCACCTTTCTGATCACAGATAAGGCCCTCCCATGGCAGAAATTAACCATAAATATGTTTGAAAAAGGAAAACTGTCTGAGGAACACCTGCCTCTGAGGAACATTACTATTAGGATCCTAAATACAGCAATTGTCTGCATTCTTATGGCACAGGTTCCCTTAAATTAAAAAGATTAATTACTCACATCTTGATCTGACAGTTTTTCCACTAATATTTCTTCTAGTTCTTCCTTAATGAGCCATCTGCTGCCAATCAGGTCTCTGTTAAAATATCACATACATTCCCTTTCAAATTAACCATGCAATTAGAATTATATCACAAAAGATCCCACATGGAGTAGCAATTCTTGATTCAGAAACAAACTTTTGTATTATATAGGTGTAAAATTTCATCTAAGTAAACAATTTTTGAGACATATTAATTAATTTCCTCAATCTACTTTAGAAAAGATACCCAGTGTGGCAAATGTTTTTTTAAAGACTTAAACCTGCCATTGTGGGACTCATTTGATATTAAAAGTCACCAGATTTCTTAATAATTAAAATTGCACTTGTTTTTCATAATTTACTTCAAAGGAGATGTTATGGACACAAAGTTAACCCATCAACAGACTAAAGTAATAATAAAGTTCAAATAAAGGGCTAGGGGCAGTATTTACAACTTAAACAAGGTATGCTCAAAGACTTGGGTCTTTTGCATAAGAAGAAACAGGTGAATAACCGGGCAAAAATTTAAAACTGGTTGTTCAGGTTGATGGATCTAATCCATCACTTATTGCCAAAGGAAAGCACAAACCTTGAAATACCAAAAAAAAAATTAAAGCACGTAAATGTTAAGTAAATGTACAGCTGTATACACAAAAATTCTGAGGATATCATATTCAAATATAGTAAGTAGGTGCCATTTAATATATAAATCTGGAATAAAGTAATATAAAAACAATAACCTTAATATTTACTTCCTCCCAAACAAAAAAAATCATCTATTATTTTGACCCCTAACTCTAACGATTAATGTTGAAATATTGAAAAAAGTTTTAGGCTTTAGGTATGCCTAAAAAAACAATGATAAGTGGCATGTTTTTAATTAAAATTTTTCATATATTTTAATGCAAAAAACAACTTACTTGGTTTTAATTTTTTCTGAAAACAGATCTCGAGCTCGCAATTGATTTTGATGTTTTTCCACATCTAGTATCTTTCCATATGCTTCCTATGGCAAATAAAATACACATGCTAAAATAAGAGAGATGGTACATTATTACTTCTACTTTGTATTTTTCCCTTGAGTACCTCTCACTTCAAAGTGACCTTCTCACATAATCTCGCTACACAGCAAATAATACTGAAAATGCTTTTTAATAATACTATTTCTGATTCAAACTAAAGAATGGTAATGTCAATGAGAATTTAGTATCATACACAGTAGCACATTTAACTCCAACTGATTTTTAAATAACTCTACAAAAAATTTACAACTCCAGTGAGGTTGGTAAAAACAAAACAAAGCTACAAACTACTTATTTTCCTAAGAGTTTCACAAACAGGACCAAAAATTTTCCTTAAAAAAAAAATCATAATTTATATAGCAATATGCCTTTAAAATTACAGAATTACCCATTAAAAATTACGGTATTTATAGCTGAACTACTTATCTAATATTTTTATAATATTTAAGTCCTCACCATGTAGTTTGTATCTTAAAAACAGTTTTCTATTATATTTATTTTTCATTATTTGATTTCTTTCTATTAATTGATTTTCTAACAGTCTGTGAATGTATGTCACTTGTGTGGGAGATCAAGATTTGGCCATCCTAAAATATATCTCTTTACCTTGATTGTTTTCTCTGAGGGACATTTGACCTCCCCCACTAACTGCCTAAAGAATTTGACATGGTGGCTCCTTCCTGGAACAGATCTATCATGATGGCTGTAAAGATAATGTAGGATAGAGGTTACAATAGAAAAGGCACCAACAAGCCCATCTTATCAGAAGTTCTGTCTCTCTGGCCACATTCTCTGGATGGCCCTGTGAGGAGCTGCCAGACAATCATTTATATTTATAAGGGAAATCTCCATTAGTAAAGGTATCTCCCTCTCTGTTTTGGGAAGAAGGGGGGATGGCCTCATTTCTAGAGACTTATCAATGTGGAAGGTGAGGCTTTAAATCTGCATAATAACCTTACTCTTGTTTACTGTGCTTTAGTGGTAATCTCCTGTAACTGACTCCTCCCACCCCCAACATCCTCCTTTGTCGTTGGCTGAACATGGTATTTAAGACGAGAATTTCTGCTATTGTGTTGAGAAACGCAGTGTCCCTGCTTTCTCCCATGTATACATGTTATTAAACTTGGTATTATTTCCTCCTGCTAACCTGTCTTGTTAATTATTTGGCCAGCCATAAGAACCTTAAGGAAAAGGGCAGAGGGAGAGTCTTCCTCTTCCCCCGACACCTGTTACATTGTAATGTAAGTCAGGGGAAATTTACCATTTTGTTAGAACTTGTAAAAAGCAATAATCTGGCAATAAAAGTTATCAATGAAATACATTTTCTAGGAAATGAGTTTATAACAAGCAGAATAATTGCAATCGTCTCCCAATATTTTTGATTGAGCAAGCTTAATCATTTGAGGGCTCACATCCAATATGTGTGTGTTCACTTATAATTTACACATAACCGACCATACTAATACCTAATGAACAAATAGATATTTTCAAAGGATGAGTTAGAGATGATATAAATGACATATTTTCTTGCTAATCTTGACACCTTCCAATATCATTAGCTAATGTTGGAAGCCTCAACTTGCTACTGATAGAGATGTCCATCCATGTCTCAAATAGTCTTCATAATTTCAAGTTTTGAGGGGCACCTTCTCATGGGCTCTGATTAGACTGCCACATTATATCACAATGTTGCTGATAAAGAGTTTGTTCTAAGAACAGGAGAAGCGGCCCTTTGCCACTGTCTGTGTATTTACCAGTGCTTGCATTTTATTATTATCTTCATTCTGCAACCTCTTTTCAGGAATCCATTTCTCTCATGGAGAAAAAGAATGTAAAGAAAGAAAACACAAAAAGATATAAAGATTGAGCCTTTGAGTTTCATAAATATAGGTGAGAAAAGCTGGGTTATACTCAATGGGCTAGGACTTCTCAGTGAGATAAGCCGTAAAAGTTCATTTCTTGTGGCTGTGGAGACTCATAAAGAGCGTTTTCTGTTTTCTTTTTCAATAAGAGTAGTAGATTTCATAGCTTAGAAGAGACAAAGAAGCAAAGAGAAAAAAAAGAGAAGCAGCACTTAGAAGCTACAAAACTGGAGCAGAGAGGCTGGCCCGGTGGCGTAGCGGTTAAGTGCGCGTGCTCCGCTGTGCTGGCCCCGGGTTCACAGGTCGGAACCCCGGGTACGCACCGACGCACCGCTTGTTAAGCCATGCTGTGGCGGTGTCCCATGTAAAGGAGAGGAAGATGGGCACGGATGTTAGCCCAGGGCCAATCTTCCTCAGCTAAAAGAGGAGGATTGGCAATAGATGTTAGCTCAGGGCTAATCTTCCTAAAAAAAAAAAAAAAAAAAAAAAAACTGGGGCTGAGCTACAGACTCTTAACAGCAGATAGGAAACAATCTCTATTTGAGTAATTCTAAAGGTAAGTCCCCAGGGCAGCAGCAGCAGCACCCAAGCCTGGAACTGGTTAGAAATGTAAATTCTCAGGCCCCACCCCAGACTTTCTAAAAAGGAACCTCTAGGGTGGGGCCCAGTGATCCGTTTTAAGAATGCCCCCAACTAATGCACACTCAAGTTTGCAGCTATTCACTAGAACTACAGGGAGTCTAGTTCAACACAACAGCAAAGTGACAAGTTAATTCTAGTGTCCATATTAAGTAAAACTCTCTCTCCAACTACATTCAAAGTACAAATCCATCACCTGTAGCAGCAGAAGAATGTATCTGACAATTTAAAACAAACAACTGTCCACTTTAAGGAAAGCAAGAACCAAGGTGAACCATACACATATAGAATATGTCTCTGCTATTCAACTTAAAATAAAATTTTACAATTTGTCTCCCAAGAATTGGTTAAGTCTCATTTGACTGTCTGTGGTTAGGGTAGTTTTAACTCACTTTTAAAGGCTAAGATAGCGGGTTGTGACCCCAACTGGATAGTGTATCAGAAAAATTTCTACGCACCTCTGTTCTAGAAAGCAATTCCCAAGTGCTCTGAACAGGTAAAATAAAGTAAAAACCCCCCCAAAAATGAATCCTCCCCTACTTGTACAAAGTGGACAGGCACAGTGCAAACAGCACCTCACTGTGCACACAGCACCAGCCCATCAGCAGGCTGGAGCCCAGCCAGACTGCTACATCTGGGGACCCTGGTAAAAGAACGGCATCAGTCACCCAGCTGGTCTGCTCCAGAGTTTAGAGATTCTGCGAGTGCATGAGTCAGAGACATTGTATCTTTCAAATCCAGCTAAGAAAATCCAAGAGAACACCAACAACAGTAATAAGATACCCTCTCCTGCTTGTAAGGGTCTATTTAATTTTCTGAAATAACCAAGGCAACTAAAATAAGAATAACTGACCTGCCTCTAGGTGAATTTCAAGTCAAAGTTTGGGCTGCTCAATTCATCATCATTTTCCAGTGACTTTCGAGCAACTTTTACTTTAAGTCCATATTTTTCTTAAAATTTTCTTTTACTATGCTATTACTTCCCAGTGTTATATTTAGCTCCATAATAATTTATAAATACTGCAAGTAAAATAATCAGAAAAAATGTGGAACATGAAAAGTATATGTCAAATTTTAAACACAGTAAATTCTATTCATTTACCACAATGCTTACACTTTGACAGGTGTAATCCATCAAATTAAATAATGCTCATTAAGCCACCCCATACACTTCTTTAAATAGGAAAATATATGTAAAGTACTTAGCACAGTACCTGACCTACAGTAATGGTCAAGAAATGAAAGCAAAGGTGAGGTATGGCATTCAAGTCAAATAATTGAAACTATTTTATTGTTACACCATTTCTATTTTTCCTTCTCTTCTATATAATAAAACTACTCTTGAGATTCTATCTTGGTTAGTTAGAGACAACAGTTCTCTGGAAAGTAGATTCTATAGCTTCAACTCCCTGGAGAGATGTGTACTAATTTACATCAAAAAATCCCTGAGGGTATAAAATATGCCAGGAATTGTCAACATCACAGATTATCACCGGTAGCTTCTAGTATATTGTTAAGTTTCCATTTAATTTTTAAGAGACACTAGAGAATTAGTATGATCCCACCTACACTAAGTTTATATACTGTATTTAATAGTATAATTTTCAAATATGACAGGAATAACCCAGATTTGAAATGCTGAATCATTAATCACAGCTATGATTAATATTTCATAAAATCAAAGCAAGCCTATCCACCCCTCGTGTCATCAGATTTCCATAATGTATGAGTCAAATTTAGAAGGTGCCTAATTTGAAAATACCAGATGCTCAGGTTGCAGACAAGAAATGCTTAAACTAAAGCCTTCTAAGAGCATGAGGAATATGATTTTTGGACTAAAAATCTGATTTTAGTTGTTTAAAATCTGTTTGGTTATATTAATCATGTAGAAATTCCAATTTTAGAACGGGTAAACAAATAACATTTCTTGGTGTAGCAGAGGAAGAATCCAATTGAACCCTTGAGTTTAACATGTAACATTTAACCTTAATCTGAAACCTTGTAAACTTTGTAACGTTAACTGGCAGCAGTTTCTTCCTGTTCCCCTTGCATAATTGCTCACAGGGTCCGAGATGACACAGAAAGCTGGTTTTGGGGGAACCCAAGACACCTGGTCCCAAGGTACTGATAAGGAATGGATAAAGATAACAACTGACTCGACGCCAGAATGTCTGCTCGGACCCTTGCACAGTCGCTCCCTGGGATGCCTGTGGTCAGGACCACCGGGCCTTCTCTCCTTTGATCTCCCCTTTAAAACCCTAACTGCTGCTGCTTCAGGAGGACAGCGAGTTTTAGGGCACCAGCCTGCTACTTCCTCATTTGCTAGCAAACTAATAAACTACCTTTTTCTTCTCCTCAAAACCTTGTCATTCTGTTTTGTGATTCGGCTTTGGTGACAAGGACCGGTTTTCAGTAATATTGGGAGAGTAGTAAAGGAAAAGTCAACTGTATTTTGATATACAAAAGATACAAAAAAACCTAACAGTAATTATCATCTTAGATACTAGTTCAATAACAGAAAAGTAACCACTTTAAAATATGTATTTGGTAAAAAAAATAATCACAGAAAATTAATTTCCTAAATAATAATCCTCTCAATTTTTTTGGCTACTGGCATATACAAAATCAAATTAAATAAATATAAATGTAATTAATTTATCATGGTTTACCTAAAGTTCCAAATGACATAATTCTACTGTAGACCCTTGTTATCACTTAGTGAATACAATATGCTATATAGTTTATATATCACGTAATGCTACTCAACATAAAAAAGGAAACCGTCTCACATACAGGTCATATAGAAAAGTACTCTAGGAAAGTTCACACCCAGGAATAATTACATAAAAGTGCTTGTAACTCAGATACTATATATTTTTACCACTCACGTTAAAGTTCCATCATATATTATAACAATTATACCACTATAAAAGAAGTAATCTGATTAAAATCAACAGAGGTAATAAGCTGAATTAGTTTTTAAAAATTAATTTTCCTAATTGTTACACTTAGAACATATAAGATATACAACGGTAATTATTCATATGAGGAAAATGTATATTAAAGATACTTCTGGAACAGCAATTTCTATTGCTGAGTTAATTACTGAATTAACTCCTGCTGTCAAGAAAAGTCTTAAAACAGTATGCAGATATATGTCAGCACCAGTCTGTAGTTTTCTAAAAATAAGCACTTTACAGAGTTGTAAAGCAGTTACTTCACAATACCTCACTGTGAGAAGGGTCACTATTTTAGAGCTTCTTTCAAAAGGCAAATGAATCCTGTTTATGCATAAGTTATCAGGATGAGATTATTCAGTTTTCTTTCATATCTTAAGCTTTTTTTTCCAATTCAGCAGAATAGTTTAAGTACATAAAGATCTACTTATTCCTTAACTTTATACTTTTTTTGGTAAAAATTTCATCTGTGGCCACATAATTCCTTCAATTTATAGAAATACTTTGAAAGTACTCCATTGTTTATAGTAAAACTGGTCCTAAAATATAAATGAGGTTTCTATAAGATGCTAAATTTTCAGTGCAGTTTTTAGAGATGCATAACCTTATCTTAAAGATTGAGATGGAGGGAGCTTATGTAAAATTTCAATAAACGCTTAATGTATTGACAACGTACAGTGTTTTCAATATTCTATACAGTCATGTGCTGATGGGTTGACTCCATAAAGGAAGCCATAGGCATGAGTCTACAGGAGCTGAGGAGGGCTGTTGAGGACAGGACGTTGTGGACATCACTCATCCACAGGGTCGCCAGGAGCCTGAGCCGACTTGATGGCATGTAACAACAACATGTGCTGAATACGACGTTTCTGTCAACAACGGACCGCATATACCATGGTGGTCCCATAAGATTAGTACCATACAGCACAGGTGTGTAGTAGGCTACACCATCTAGGTTTGTGCAAGTGCACTGTATGATGTTCACACATCAACAAAATTGCCTAACAACGCATTTCTCAGAACATATTCCCATCATTAAGTGACACATGACTGTACTGCCTTTCCCAAGCACTGGTTTCACAGGATATTAAAAGGTGTTCTGGGGGCCGGCCTGGTGGCACAAGCAGTTAAGTGCGCACGCTCTGCTGCGGTGGCCCGGGGTTTGCCAGTTCGGATCCCGGGCACGCACCGGTGCACCACTTGGCAAGCCATGCAGTGGCGGTGTCCCATATAAAGTAGAGGAAGATGGGCACGGATGTTAGCTCAGGGCCAGTCTTCCTCAGCAAGAATAGAGGAGGATTGGCAGATGTTAGCACAGGGCTGATCTTCCTTACCAAAAAAAAAGTGTTCTGGGTAGAAAGGGTTCCATGTCAATAAGTTTGAGCAGCAGTGGGTTGATCCAACGGTTTCGTTACTGAAGGACTTCACAGAGCTTCTATCATGCTAATAGGTATCTCCTTATTAGAGTTTCCCGTACACAACATGCAGCATTCCCAAACTAACTTAATTTCAGAGACCCTTTCTCGAAGAATATTTTATAACCTGTGTTTCTCAGAAAGCACTTTGGGAAAGGCTGCATTATAAACATGACTTGACTTAATGAATCATATTGTATAAGAGTTTCCACTTCAGAGTCAAATAATCACCTCCCAAAATGAGTTTTAAATAATTTTCAACTCACTTTTAGTGAGTGAATTTTAAATTTTTCAAAAACATGTATATTAATAAAGTGAGTAAACCTGAATTAACATTGTTCTTAAAATGGAAGGACCTGTACAAACTCAACCGTGACCACCCAGGCTGCAAACATCTTGCTCATGATACAGACCACTCCTCCCTTCACCACCAGCTTGGTCAGCCTGAACAGGCTCCAGCTGCTGTGGGCAAGGGGTGACCCTTCAGGCTGGCAGACCCAAACGGCAGACCATCCTCTGGCCTATCCCTTAATTGTGCACACAGGGTTTTCTCCCTCATCTAGACCTAGGCTATTCACAACTCAGTTGTTCTATGGTATAGCATTTTCTTTTTTGCACAGATATATATCCTCTTTAAAAATTCTTCCCTTTCCTTTATACTTTTGCTCAGTTGTTTCAGGAAACTTCTTTTATTCTTTCTCTATTTCTTCATTCTGCTCCTGAAACCTTAAACTGAAACTCTAAATCAAGTTCTGAAAAGTATACAAGTTCTACTGTTTAAGTGGCTATTAAGGAAATGGAAAGCCATTCATTTTGGGTGAAAAAAGACATAAGCCAGTGTCATCAAGCATGAAGCTCCCTTTTCAGTGCTTGGCAATCCTTTGAGAAGCTCCTTAAGTCATTTCTTTTTAAACTACTTTTTACTATTTAAGAAATTACTTGTTAGTACTATTATATACTGTTTTCATTACATATGTACAACTTATTCACTATATTATAAAATAAATGGGTTTTTACTGACTTTCCTAGGAACCTGAAGACATGAGTATAGGAAAATGGGAGTTCCAACTAACCTGCCAATGAACCTTTAGAATATGACATTTACAAAGTCTGAGACTTCCATGGATCAGCAAATCACTTTATACTTTCCCAACATGCTTCATTTCTGGGCAGGAAAAATAAATTGCTTCCTTCTTCTTATCCTCATCTTCCCTCAAGAACCTCCCCACTTCTCCACAAAAACTGGATGGACTAATTACAGCTCAAGGGGAAATAGCATTCACTAAAGCATTATGTATTATCCTTAACTGCAAGCTACATCAGGACTATCTTTTATAGTTGCTATAATGTAACAGTCATGTGCTGCATAACGACATTTCGGTCAAGATGGACCACATACACAACAGTCGTCCCATAGGGTTAGTACCATACAGCCTAGGCATGTAGTAGGCTATACCATCCAGATTTGTGTAAGTACATTCTATAATGCTAGCACAACAACGAATTTCTCAGAACGAATCTCCGTCGTTAAAAGGATGCATGACTCTGTATAAGCTTAATATGCAAGTAGTGAACAAATAATAAAAAGAAGATTTGGCATTATTACAGAAAATAAAAAGAAAGGTCTCCTGGCAGAACTGCACACATGCTCTAGATCTATGTTTTTTTGTCAAACAGCTTGGCCAATGACTGCCATACCTCACACAACTACAGTTGGTCAATGACACGGGAAAAACCGAGTTTGGTTTTAGTGTCTTTTACGCTGTCATTTGGGAAGAAATTATATCAACCAAAAGAAATTGTAACAATGACTCATTTCCGAATATTTAACCCCCCGACAGTCTTCGGGGGGGGGCCAATTCCCTTGCTGCAGTGGAACCCCTCTCACACAGAACAGAAGAGCACTCCCACACACACAACAAGAGAAGACAGAACAAAGGAGAGAGCAAACGTGAAGTAATTTCAAGTTTTATCATTTTACTTTATATGCAACACCTGACTTCACCACAAAACCACCTGTGTAAGCTGAACAGTGAATATTTCCTCACATACCATTTCAAAGTAACAAACGGTATCTAGGATGATGTTGATTTGCATCATCTAGGAAATGAGACTGGTATTATTACACTTGTAATAAGTAACATTTGCCATACATGATGTTAAAGTGATTGGCATGTATTTAGGAAAACATTTATCCTTTTTTGCATACATATAACTACTTTAAAATTCCATAAAAAGCATTTTTGAAACTACAAGGTCTTATTAATTATCTGAATTAAAATACTCAAGTTAACCCAAAATATCTGTAATTCCTACATGTAAATTGTTCTGATGAGCAATAAAACAAATGCTAAACTTCACACTGTTTGGGGATTCAAAACACCCAACAAAATAAACTGACAAAAATGACTGAATTTCACTAAAACATAAAAGCCCAAAGAACTCTCCTATATGTAACAGAAACTATGTTACTCAAAAAGAAAGAATGTTTATTAATCACATATAATTTGACATTTCTGTCAGAAAGTACAGTAGCATTTTATCCACTGAGAAAGCAACCAATTTCTTGAGCAATACCTTTTAAAACACATAACCAAACTAAAAACAAAGTTAGGCCAATGTGTAATTTCTTCATTATGATGGAATGCAACAAAATATCTTGCCCTTGGGTTGCTCATTTTCAGCCAAAACAAATGCAAATGGCTTGTCAGATGACAGCTGTTTGATAAGGCTCCTCTATAAGACCTGCATGCTTTACTTTTTTCCGTGAAACTTGGGATGAAAGGCAGAAGGCAGGAAGAGAATTAATGTAGCATACAGTCTAAAGGCAATGCTACAACCGTGATTAAGTAGAAAAGTTAAAAGGCACAGATTTTCCACAGCTTCACTGCGTGCAACCCATCCGTGTAACAAGTTGACAGGCCTAGCGCGTCAGCTCCATCATCCCCTCCGACAGCTAAAACGCAGCACTGCATCCCTTTTCAGAGAAAATGTGCGTCTACACCATGAAGCGTTGTACATTATTTCTTAGCACTGCAGGGGGCTCAAGTCCATATGGAACCTTCACAAATATTACCACAGATCAAACCAGCGGCGTTTGGAGGCAGATTTGACATACCTATTTAAATGAACAGCAGGGGTCCTCGGGCAGCCTCAGGCTGTGCGGAGAGAACCTCAGCGGAAAGCCTGAGCCGCAGCTCCATTACTCAGCAAAGACACACTCTACATTTATCATTCATTTCATTTCTGCCAGGGCAAGAAGCTCATTTGCCCAAGGTCAACAAAAAGCGCAAAGAAGGTTTTCTTTTTTCTTCTCCAAGAAATAAATGTACCTGACAAGTGGGGATTTTGTCCTTTGGGTTTGTGGAGCACAAATAAACACCAGACAGTTCTAAAAAGCAGAGTAAATGTGTGCACAGGATTCAAGCAACCTGAAATCTGATGGTGGATGAAGGAAGCCCAGTGAATATTTCTGTAACTTTTATAAATCATACAATGAATAAAATAAAACGACACCATGTTCTAAAAATAAAGTGGGTTCTGTTGTTTAAAACTGGATACTAGCATCCAGGCCTTTTATTCATAGTAACTCTAGGAAACTCCCAAATTTGCACACTATCAAACACTTAAAGCTCTGAAACAAAATAACAACTGTTCCCAGTACACTTAAACGCAGCTGGAAGTCAAAGTGTAATAAAATCATTTCTTAGGTCTTTTTGGCGCCCAAATTCTAGACTCATATACTGCCTTAGCCTATGAAAAGCAAAAATTCTATATGAATAACAAAAAGTACAATAACTATTTGACTGTCTTCCAAGGTCAATGCTTTATAGCCCCTGACAGCATTATACACTCGGCCCCCTTTCCTGCTTCTCGTCTTACCTGGGATGCACATACAGGCACTATCCTTGAGAGCATGTATCTCCTAACGTGATCTCAATTTGTACGTAAAAGCATTTTAAGGACAAACCATTCTGATATAAATTCTCTAATGTTCACTCTTAGCAAAAATGAATTAAAATATAAGGCCTTCCAACATACTACCTTACTTCTAGAAGTCTTATTTTTGTCTGTTAAGATACATACTAGGTAAATTCTGAAGCTGAGTGAAATCTCCGGTATAATTAGTTACTTAGCTTACAGTTCATATTATTTATCCTAAATATAATATACTTACATGCATTAATGAATAATACGATGGTTTGCCAGTATAAAACAGAAAATGAAATGGACGGCCATCTTCTCCCCACTGGATTGCTAATAAAATATCAGATGAAAACAAATAAAAATAAAAATATACAGAGGCCAAATAGCTGTATTTAATTGGAATTATGAGACACATTTATAATTGATTACCTTTTAAAATAAGAAAAAAGCTTTAATATTTAGAATTTTAATAGTTTAGCATGTTTAACGTAAATATTTTACGATATTTAATATTTCATACCCATTAACATAAAACAATGTTTACATTTGATAAAACGTCCCTAAATATTTCACCATGAGAACTTCTATAATTTGTTTTAAATACACACACATAAAATAGCCAAAATCATCTCATTAGAACAAAAAAATTTAGGCTTGGCTGTAAATACAATGCACTCCCATACTCTTAAAAAGAAAAACCGATAAAATCAATTATGTAGTACACTCAGGAAATTAGAAACAGGCATAATACAACAAAGAAAAAAAACGAAATGGAGTTTTCCACGCCACGTTATTTGTTTCAACTCGGTGGTGACATACCTCGGAGACTTTAAAACGTCTAAAACAGAAGGGGCCCCAAAAGGCGTTATGTGTAATTCCTTTTGAAATACAGACGGTCCTTCACATCTAATAAACACCAAACAAAGTGAGAAATGGAGTCACTGCAGTAAATAAACCAAACACTAACTCCATGTCCTTTGCCCATATTTTTATTGAGTTGTTTCTCTGTTAACAATTTGTAGGAACTCCAAAACATTAAAGATTATACTCCTCTGTCCACTACCTAAGTTGTAAACTCTTTCTTCTCAATCCCTCACTTGCCTTTTAATTTTGTTTATGGTCTCTTTCATAATCAAGAAGTTTAAAATACACGTATATAGTACAATATGTCACTTTTCCTGTAGGGTGGTGTTTCTCAACTGTTTTTTCATTAATCTCTGCTAAGGAGCCTTTTTAGACATTTCTTCCCTAATTGCCTCCCTCCCTATGAAATTTTATCATCACAGATATACTGCATATCTGTTGATCTATACCGTGGCCCTCTGGAGGGCCACAAACACTGTAATAGCTAAGATTTTTTTCACCTCCTATTGAACCAATTTACACCCCCTTGGAGGCAACATCACCCCCATTGAGAAAGCAGGCTTTTAAGAGTTTGGGCTTTCTAAAAACTATATTCCTGTGTTTTCTTCTGGAATTTTTTTTTTTAACATCTGTTGCCAATCTTCCTCGTTTTTTTTTTCTCCCCAAAGCTCCTAGTACACAGTCATATATCCTAGTTGTAGGTCCTTCCAGTTCTTCTATGTGGGATGCTGCCTCAGCATGGCATGATGAGTAGTGTGTAGGTCCGTGCCCAGGATCCGAACCAGCAAACCCCGGGCAGCTAAAGCGGAACACGTGAACTTAACTGCTGCGCCACTGGGCCGGCCCCCTCTTCTGGAATTTTTTTTTTCATATCCATAAATTTAATCTGAAATTTATGTTTATGAGGCAGAAATCCAAGTATTATTTTGTCCAGTAAAGAGAGTCATTATCCCATTACATTTTTTTGAATACTACACTCTTTTCTGTTAAAATACTACCTGTACACTACGTAGGTTATCTTTCTCTTCTCAGGATAACTGGCATTATGGAGGCCACTTTAAATGAATACACTTAAAATGAAGACCAAAATTTCATAATGGTGAAAAACAGTCTTGATAGGGAGTTTACCTTGAAAAATAAAACCAGATTCTTATTTGCCAATGGCTTGTGGATAAACTAAATACTTCTCCAACATCATTTTCATAAACTTCATGAAACTGTACATATTTTCCACTATTTATAACTTTACTATGCAATCAATTTTCACTGTTTTGTTAAAGCAGTCAGTCAGAAGAGACCAAGAAAGACAAACATCATGGTTGCAGCTAAGACTCTACTGTAAAACTTAGAGGGATTTTTGAGTTGGGTCTCAGTTCACATGCGTGAGTGTATGAGTGTGTGAGTTTTCCGATTTCACAATGTATGAATGTATACACATACATATGTGTATATATGTACTTGATTTCACTCAATCTAAGATGTCACAGATTTTAAGATGCCCCATCATGTATCTTATACAAAGAAAGAAAGCTGATGGTACACATCAAGTTTACATTAATTTTTAAATGAATCCTGTTGTCAAAGATAAAATTTGAAAAACTGTGCCTTAGAATTCACAAAATATGGCATAAACAAACATATGCTGATGCTGAATACTCTAATCTGGTCCACTAGGTGGTCTGTCTATTCTGCACCACCACCACCATTTAATTAAAATTGGTTTTTTGCCACATTTTGATACTTGGTAAGGTAAGCTTCCTTCATTATTCTTATTTCTTTTAAAAAATTTCTTGCTGCTTCCTGCACATTTACTCTTTTAAATAAACTTTATAAGTTTCTCCCAAAAGTCTTACCAGGACTTTGAATGAAATTATATCAAATTTATTAATAATTTTAAAAAATAACAACTTTGCAATACTATCTTTCTGTACAGAACGTGAAATCTTTTTTTCCAGCTATTCAGATTTTCACTTATGATCTTTAAGTTTTATAATTTTCTATATAAATCTCATATATTTTTGCTTCATTTGTATTTTAGTTTTTGTTGCTCTTGATACTGCCTCAGTTATCTATGTTTTCTATAAAATTAACTTTAATTAACCAAGTAATACAGTCTTTCATTAATTTTTTAACAGATTTATTTTTTAGAGCAGTTTTAGGTTCACAGTAAAATTGAGAGGAAGGTACAGAGATCTCCCATAATCCCTGCCCCCACATATGCTTCGCCACCTCCATTACCAACATCCTCCACCAGAGGGTACATTTGTTACAACTGATGAACCTACAGTGACACATCATAATCACCCAAAGTCCACAGTTTACACTAGCGTTCAGTTCACCCTTGGCGTTGTACATTCTGCGGGTTTGCACAAAGTTATAATGACATGTATCCACCATATGGTATTACAGAGTAGTTTCACTGCCCTAAAAATCCTCTGTATTCTGCCTGTTCATTCCTCCCTCCCTGATAACCCCTGGCAACCACTAACCTTTTTACTGTCTCCATAGTTTTGCCTCTGCTAGAATGTCATATTGTTGGAATCATACAATATGTAGCCTTTTCAGATTGGTTTCTTTCACATAGTAATATGCATTTAAGCTTCCTTCATGTCTTTTCATGGCTTGATAGCTTATTTCTTTCTAGCAATGAATAATATTCCATTGTCTGGATGTACCACAGTTTCTGCATTTACCTACTGAAGGACATTTCAGTTACTTCCAAGTCTTGGCAATTATGAATAAAGCCACTAAAAACATCTGTGTGCAGGTTTCTGTGTGGACATAAGTTTTCAACTCCTCTGGGTAAATACCAAGGAGTGCAATCACTTGATTGTATGGTAAGGGTATGTTTAGTTTTGTAAGAAATCACCAAAGTGTCTTCCCAAGTGGCTGAACAACTTTGCATTCCCGCCGGCAATGAATGAGAGCTCCTGTTGCCCCACATTCTTACCAGAATTTGGTGTTGTCAGTGTTCTGGATTTTGGCTATCCTAATAAGTATGCAGCAGTATCTCACTGCTGTTTTAATTTGCATTTCTCTGATGTGGATCATGTTTTCATACACTTATTTGCCATCTGTGTATCTTCTCTGGTGAAGTGGAAAGTTTTTGGCCCATTTTTAAATCGGGTTGCTTGTTTTCTTACTGTTGTGTTTTAAGAGTTCTTTGTATATTTTGGATAAAAGTCCTTTATCAGATATGTCTTTTCCAAATATTTTCTACCACTCTGTGGCTTGTCTTTTCATTCTCTTGACAATGTCTTTCACAGAGCAAAAATTTTTAATTTTAATGAAATCCAGCTTATCAATTCTTTCTTTCATGGATCATGCCTTTGGTGCTGTATCTAAAAAGCCATCACCAAACCCAAGGTCTTCTAGGTTATTACTTATTGATTTAATTTAATAGATATAGGCCTATTCAAATTGTCTACTTCTTGTGTAAGTTTTGGTAGACTGCATCTTTCAAGAAATTGGTCCATTTCACCCAGGTTATCAAATTTGTGGGCACAGTTGTTCATAATATTCCTTGACTATTCTTTCAATGTCCATGGGATCTGTAGCAGTGTCCCCTCTTTCATTTCTGATATTAGTAATTTGTGTCCTCTCTCCTTTTTTTTAGTTAGCCTGGCTAGAGGCTTATTGATTTTATTTATTTTTTTCCAAAGAAACAGCCTTTTGTTTTGTTGATTTTCTCTACTGATTTCCTGTTTCCAATTTCATTGATTTCTGCTTGAATTTTTATTATTTCTCTTCTTCTGCCTGCTTTGGATTTAATTTGCTCTTCTTTTTCTAGTTTCCTAAGACGGAAGCTTAAAGGACTGATTTTAGATCTTTCTTCCTTTCTAATATACGCATTCAGTGCTATAAATTCCCCTCTAAGAACTGCTTTTGCTCACTCTTCTTATAAAGATTAAATATCAGAATTCCCTTGACAGAGGCAAGGTTCGAGATTATTATTCTGGACTCTTTTGGTGCATTTACATAGTATACCTGCTGAAATACAGGGGATTCTTGGCATGTTTTTTTAAAAACACAAATGGTATTAAGCTGTATTTACACTATGTACTTGCTATAGACTGACTGTTTCTGTCCCCTCCAAAATTCATATGTTGGAACCCAATCCCTAATGTGTCGGTATTTGGATGTGCGGCCTTTGGGAGATGATCAGTGCCCTCATAAAACGAACCCCAGAGAGATCCCTGGTCTGTTCCACCATGTGAGGACACAGGAGAAGACAGCTATCTATGAACCAGGAAGCGGGCTCTCACCAGACACTGAATCTGCTGGTGCCTTGAGCTTGGATTTCCCAGCCTCCAGAACTGTGAGAAATAAATTTCTGCTGTTTGTAAGCCAGCCAGTGTATGGTAACCTGAATGGACTAAGATGATATTACACCATTTTTACCTGCTTTTCCCACCCAACAATGTATCTCATCTGCACTAACATAACTAGAACCTCACTCTTTTTATCACCTGTATACTACTCCACAAAATGATTCTCTGACAGCTTATTTAGCTACCCTATTGATGAACATTCAGATTGTTTCTGATTTTTGCTGACACATAATATTTATAATTTCCAATCTAAGTGATAATGATCTCTTGTCACTTGTTTTACAGAACATTATTTCTGATCTGATATTCATATCTGATCTGATATTCTTCTATGTTTATTAGCTACTTTTATTTTCTTCGTTTATGAATTGTCTATTTTCCCCTTTGCCCATTTATCTATTAGGCTGTTTTGCTTGTAAATTTTAAGAGTAACTTATTTTAGATATCAGACCTCTGTCATGTTTCAAATTTTCTCCAGTCTATTCTTTGTTTTTTAAATTTATAGTATCTTTTTTTCAGACTTTAAATTTTGAAATAGATAATTTATCAACCTTTGTGATTTGTTTTTGTGACTCAAGGGCATATTATCTGTTATTTAAAAAATATTGATAGTTGTATGTTAATCCTTCAACTAGCCACCTCTAGAGTTTGAATCTCTTAACTCCAAAATCATAATGAACTTTTAAGTCTTGACCCAACTGTCATCTGCATACAATTAATTTTTTAAATTACATTAAATGGATCAAGAAATAGGAGATTCTGTCCACAGAAATGCAGAAGCATGTTTCTATTTTTTGTTTAAAAGCTGATACAAAAATAAAACAGGAAATGAGAATAACCAAATGTTCAGCTGATGAAAATTCATCCTCACCAAGACCAATGGCAAAACAGAGAATAAAATGGAAAAAAAAAACTCAACGAAATGAAAACTTGACTAAACTTAGGGAAGAAATGGCAGAAAAAGTTAAAATCATCAGAAACGTAAACTAACATAAGTTACCCAAAAAAGAACAGATTAAAAACATAATAAAGGATACTGGAAAAAAGTAGGGAAACAACCAAGAAAATGAAAATGAGATTAAAAAAAGAGGTAAAACGAGTCAGAGAGATAGTGATTGATTTGGAAGACAACCAAAGAAGGAATAACACTTATATAACTGGAGTCCCAAGGAACAAAAATAAAAAGTAGAACAGAACTAATATTTATAACTACTAAAATTTTCTGGATGTAAAGGACTTGAATATACATATTGAAAGCGCTCATCAGCACCACTGTAAACTAACCCTTAACAATCCACTTAATGTCAAATTTTCACAAAGCTACTAAACAAAGGTAAAGAATACTTAGGACCACCAGAGGAAAGATTAAATAACTTATAAGAAAAGATAACTAGACTGGCATGAGACTTCTGAAAAACAACAAACAAAGCAAGGCAACAATGGAGCAATATTTTCAAGAAACTCAAGAAAACGGAGTGTGAACCAAAGATTCTTCCCCCCAGCCAAGCTGTCCTTCAAGTACCAAGACTATAGAAAAACCATTTTAAACCATTAAGAGCTGAGGGAATTTTGTACCCAGGAGCTCATTTTCAAGAATCTACTAGAAAATGAACTCCATTCAACCAAGAGATGACCAAGGAAACTTCAGCAAAAGAAGTAATGGACAGAGACGAAGGCAAGATGGCGGTGTGGGCAGACTCTGAACTCACCTCCTCCCGCGGACACAGCCAATTTACAACTACTCGTGGAAAAATTACCCGAGACATAACTGAAAACGGGATAAGAGGAACTCCTGCAACAAAGCACAATCCTAATTGAGGTGGAAGAGGCAGAAACTCCCTTCTGGAGAGAAAAAACGCCACCTTCACAAGCCGCCAGCGTCACGGCCGCCCGGGAGCAGGCCACAGGTACGCAGCCCTCCCTGGAGAAGCTGGGCCCTGACCCGGGGAGCGCCCGCGCTGGGGGCATTTTGTGGACCCAGCACAATTGAGACGAGTGGCATAATATCTGACTTTGCCTGCTACTAAAACATCGGGGAGTACCCCCAGAAAAGCTGGTTCACAAAGAAACTAAAACCGGCTCTTAAAGGGCCCATGAACAAACTCACCCGTTTCAGAAAGCAATCTAAAATCACCAGAAAGAAAGGTGCACAGTGCTCTGGTGAAAAGAGACTCACCTAATAGGACCTGAGTGCATCTCGGTGAGAGGTGAGACCTCTCCAGGGACTGGGACATTAGCGTCGGCCATTGTTGTGGCCTGGTGTGAGCATGCTGACACAGACGCCCCGGTTGGAGTTCTCCCTGGGGTCTGCTGGCCCGCGGTCTGCCCCACCCGCTAGAGCACCGATTTGGTCCAGCTCGGCCAAGGCAGGCAGCCCACCCTGGTGACTGGCCCCACCCAACAGCGGGCCCTCGGGCAACTTGTGGGCCTGCATAGATTGGTGACGGGATTCTCTGCAGCCTGGCAACTGAGCCCACTTCGGTGGGGTGGGGCGTGTACAAGGAGCGGGTGGAGAGTGTGGGGCGGTGGTAGAGTGTGTGGGGCTCCTGCCGGGGAGAGACTGGGTCCGCTTTGGGGGGTCGGGGCGCGCACACGGGGCAGGACTGTGTTGACTGTGTGTGTGGACCTGTGGGCGGCGGAGCTTGTCAGCTGCAGAAGACTTGAGCTTCTCAAAGACCCACATAGGGGGTTTGCCCCACCTTCCAAAGCCTGAAACAATTGGGTGCTCCTGTGCCTGAGGCCAGCCCCACACAGCTACAACCCTCAGAGAGCTGACAAGAGACCTAAAGGCTGGAGGCTTATAGCAATTGTAAGGCCCTGAGCCTAACAACCTGCCACGCTGGGGGCCTACTCACTTAAAAGAAATACTGCAACACAAATGTGGTATCAGAACTTGCAGCCAACTGAGCTGTGGCTCCCCACACCTGATAAAGAGCCTGAAGGGCCCACAACAACTACAAGCAGCTGAGCATTACAACAGCTGGCCAGGATCATAACTTGGCCTCCCTGGGCGCCTACAGGGAAAGCAAACAGGCCACAACAGAAGGACACACGTAGCCCACACAGGGGTCACCCCTGGAACATTGAGAACTGAGGGAAGCACACTGCAGGCCCCCTAAGGCATCACTTACATAAGGTCACCTATCCAAGAGCAGGAGACATAGCTGACCTACCTAATACGTAGACACAAGCACAGGGAAAGAGGCAAAATGAGGAGGCAAAGGAATATATTCCAAGTAAGGGAACAGGACAAAACCCCAGAAAAGGAACTAAGTGAAACAGAAATGAGCAACCTACCTGACAGAGAGTTCAAACTAAGAGTGTTAAGGATGCTCACTGATGTGGGGAGAAGAATAGATGAACTCAGTGAGAATGTCAACAAAGAAATGGAAGATATAAAAAAGAACCAATCAGAAATGAAGAATACAATACTGGAAAAGAGAAATTCACTAGAGGGACTCAAAAGCAGAGTAGAGGATACAGAAGAACAGATCTGCAAGCTGGAGGACAGACTAGAGGAAATTACCCAAGCTGAACACGTAAAAGAGAAAAGAATTAAAAAGAGTGAGGACAGTCTAAGGGACCTCTGGGACAAGATCAAGCGCACTAACATCCGTGTTATAGGTGTCCCGGAAGGAGAAGAGCGAGACAAAGGGGCAGAGAATCTATTTCAAGAAATAATAGATGAAAACTTCCCTAACCTAAGGAAGGAAACAGACATCCAGGTACAGGAAGCACAGAGAGCCCCAAACAAGATAAACCCAAAGAGGCCCACACCAAGACACATCATAATCAAAATGTCCAGAGTTAAAGATAAAGAGAGAATCCTAAAAGCCGCAAGAGAAAGTCAAGTTACATACAAAGGAAACCCCATAAGGCTATCAGCTGACTTCTCAGCAGAAACCTTACAGGCTAGAAGAGAGTGGCACGATATATTCAAAGTGCTAAAAGGAAAAAACTTACAGCCAAGAATACTCTACCTGGCAAGGTTATCATTCAAAATGGAAGGAAAGATTAAAAATTTCCCAGACAAGCAAAAATTAAAGGAGTTTGTCACCAAGAAACCAGTGCTACAAGAAATGTTAAAGGGACTGATTTAAGGGGAAAAGAGAAGAGCACAAATAGGAAAAATTATCTATTTCCATGATAAGAGGGTAAGGCATACAAATGCACAAAAAAGAGGTTAGATATGATATCAAAAACATAAAAGGAGGGAGGAGGGGAGTTAAAGAGTAGAGCTTTCAGACAGAGGTCAAACTAAAGAGACCATCAATTCTGTATAGAAGAAGAAAGGAACAGAGAAGGACTACTGAAACACTGAGAAAAAAAAAGTTAAGAATGGCAGTAAGTACATACTTATCAATAGCTACTTTAAACGTCAATGGACTAAATGCTCCAATTAAAAGGCATAGGGTGGCTGACTGGATAAAAAAACAAGACCCATATATATGCTGCATACAAGAGACACACTTCAGACCTAAAGACACTCACAAACTGAAAGTGAAGGGATGGAAAAAGATACTCCACGCAAATGGCAATGAAAAGAAAGCTGGGGTAGCAGTACTCATATCAGACAAAATAGACTTTAAAACAAAAACTGTAAAAAGAGACAAAGAAGGGCATTACATAATGATCAAGGGAACAATCCAACAAGAGGATATAACACTTGTAAATATCTACGCACCCAATGTAGGTGCATCTAAATATATGAAGCAAATATTAACAGACATAAAAAGAGAAACAGACAGTACCACAATAATAGTAGGGGACTTTAACACTCCACTTACACGAATGGATAGATCATCCAAACAGAAGATCAATAAGGAAACACTGGCCTTAAATGACACACTAGAACAGATGGGCCTAGTAGATATACACAGAGCATTCTATCCAAAAACCGAAGAATACACGTTCTTTTCAAATGCACATGGAACATTCTTCTCCAGGACTGATCACATATTAGGCCACAAAACAAATCTCCATAAATTTAAGAAGACTGAAATAATACCAAGCATCTTTTCTGACCACAATGGTATGAAACTAGAAATCAACTATAGGAAGAAAATCAGAAAAGCCACAAATACATGGAGATTAAACAAAATGCTACTGAACAACGACTGGGTCAATGAAGAAATCAAAAAATACCTGGAGAGAAATGAAAATGAAAATACAACAGGCCAGAATTTATGGGATAGAGCAAAAGCGGTGCTAAGAGGGAAGTTTATAGCAATATAGGCCTATCGCAACAAGCAAGAAAAATCTCAAATAAACAATCTAACAATGCACCTAAAGGAACTAGAAAAAGAAGAACAAACAAAGCCCAAAATCAGTAGAAGAAGGGAAATAATAAAAATCAGAGCAGAAATAAATGAAATAGAGACCAAAAACACAATAGAAAAAATTAATAAAACCAAGAGCTGGTTCTTTGAAAAGATAAACAAAATTGACAAACCTTTAGATAGACTCACCAAGAAAAAAAAGAGAGAAGGCACAAATAAGTAAAATCAGAAATGAAAGAGGAGAAATTACAACAGACACCTCAGAAATACAAAAGATTATAAGAGAATACTATGAAAAGCTATATGCCAACCAATACACCAATCTGGAAGAAATGGATAAATTCTTAGAATCATACAACCTTCCAAAACTGGTTCAAGAAGAAGTAGAGAATTTGAATAGACCAATCACCAGTAAGGAGATCAAAACTGTAATCAAAAATCTCCCCAAAAATAAAAGTCCAGGACCAGACGGTTTCCCTGGTGAATTCTACCAAACATTCAAAGAAGACTTAATACCTATCCTTCTCAAACTCTTCCAAAAAATTGAGGAGGGGGGGAAGCTCCCTAACTCATTCTACGAAGCCGACATTACCCTGAGACCAAAATCAGACAAGGACAACACAAAAAAAGAAAATTACAGGCCAATATCACTGATGAACATCGATGCAAAAATCCTCAACAAAATACTGGCAAATCACATACAACAATACATTAAAAAGATTATACACCATGATCAAGTGGGATTTATTCCAGGTATGCAGGGATGGTTCAACATTCACAAATCAATCAATGTAATACACCACATTAATAAAATGAAGAATAAAAATCACACGATCATCTCAATAGATGCAGAGAAAGCATTTGACAAGATACAGCATCCATTTATGATAAAAACTCTGAATAAAATGGGTATAGAAGGAAAGTACCTCAACATAATAAAGGCCATATATAAGAAACCCACAGCTAATATCATCCTCAATGGTGAAAAACTGAAAGCTATCCCTCTAAGAACAGGAACCAGACAAGGATGCCCACTGTCACCACTCCTATTTAACATAGTACTGGAATTCCTAGCCAGAGCAATCAGGCAAGAGAAAGAAATAAAAGGGATCCAAATTGGAAAGGAAGAAGTGAAACTCTCACTATTTGCAGATGACATGATTTTATATATAGAAAACCCTAAAGAATCCACCAGAAAACTTTTAGAAGTAATAAACGAATATGGTAAAGTTGCAGGATACAAAATCAACATACAAAAATCAGTTGCATTTCTATACACTGACAACGAAGTAGCAGAAAGAGAAATTAAGAATACCATCCCATTTACAATCGCAACAAAAAGAATAAAATATCTAGGAATAAACTTAACCAAAGAGGTGAAAGAGCTGTACACGGAAAACTATAAAACACTGCTGAAAGAAACTGAAGAAGACACGAAGTAGAAAGATATTCCGTGCTCTTGGATTGGAAGAATTAACATAGTTAAGATGTCCATACTTCCTAAAGCCATCTATAGATTCAATGCAATCCCTATCAAAGTTCCAACAACATTTTTCACAGAAATAGAACAAAGAATCCTAAAATTTATATGGAATAACAAAAGACCCCGAATAGCTAAAGGAATCTTGAGAAAAAAGAACAAAGCTGGAGGTATCACACTCCCTGATTTCAAAATATACTACAAAGCTATAGTAACCAAAACAGCATGGTACTGGCACAAAAACAGACACACAGGATCAATGGAATAGAATCGAAAGCCCAGAAATAAACCCACACATCTATGGACAGCTAATCTTTGACAAAGGAGCCAAGAACATACTATGGAGAAAAGAAAGTCTCTTCAACAAATGGTGTTGGGAAACTGGATAGCCACATGCAAAAAAATGAAAGTAGACCCTTACCTTACACCATACACAAAAATTAACTCCAAATGGATTAAAGACTTGAATGTAAGACCTGAAACTATGAAACTTCTGGAAGAAAACATAGGCAGTATGCATTTCGACATCGGTCTTAGCAACATATTTTCAAGCACCATGTCTGACCGGGCAAGAGAAACAATAGAAACAATAAACAAATGGGACTACATCAAACTAAAAAGCTTCTGCACAGCAAAGGAAATCATCAACAAAACAAAAAGACAACCTAACAATTGGGAGAAGATATTTGCAAACCATACATCTGATAAGGGCTTAATCTCCAAAATATAGAAAGAACTCATGCATCTCAACAACAAAAAAACTAACAACCCAATTAAAAAATGGGCAAAAGACTTGAACAGACATTTCTCCAAAGAAGATATACAGATGGCCAACAGACACATGAAAAGATGTTCAAGATCATTAATTATCAGGGAAATGCAAATCAAAACTACAATGAGATATCACCTCACGCCCGTCAGAATGGCTATAATTAACAAGACAGGAAACAACATGTGTTGGAGAGGATGTGGAGAGAAGGGAACTCTCATACACTGCTGGTGGGAGTGCAAACTGGTGCAGCCACTATGGAAAACAGTATGGAGATTCCTCAAAAAATCAAGGATAGAACTACCGTATGATCCAGCTATTCCACTGCTGGGTATTTATCCAAAGAACTTGAAAACACCAATGCGTAAAGATACATGCACCCCTGTGTTCACTGCAGCGTTATTCACAATAGCCAAGACTTGGAAGCAACCTAAATGTCCATCAAGGGACGAATGGATAAAGAAGATGTGGTATATATACACAATGGAATACTACTCAGCCATAAGAAACGATGAAATCCAGCCATTTGTGACAACATGGATGGACACTGAGGGTATTATGAAAAGTGAAATAAGTCAGAGGGAGAAGGTCAAACACCGTATGATTTCCTTCATTAAGTAGTAGATAATAACAACAATAAACAAACACACAGAGACAGAGATTGGATTGGTGGTTACCAGAGGGGAAGGGGGGAGGGGGGAGGGAGGAGGGCGAAAGGGATAATTCGGCACATGTGTGTGGTGATGGGTTGTAATTAGTATTTGGGTGGTGAACATGATGTAATCTATGCAGAAATAGAAGTATAATGATGTACACCTGAAATTTATACAATGTTATAAACCAATGTTACTGCAATAAACAAAAAATTAAAAAAAAAATAATGGACAGCATTTAATAATTTAATTGTAGATGTAAGACAAGAACAAAGATGAGTAAGAAGTGTACAGAATAAAATGTCGGAAAATAAAAGAAATAGGAGATACACACACACACATGTATGTACCTGTGTATGTAGGTATATATTTGTACAGTTGGAATTCAATGTTCTTAAAACAGTTCCTGTCCACCAAAATAAAGGCAGAGAAAGATCACGATTTGTTACCAATGAGACCATCGTGTTACTTAGATCATCATTACATTCCATTCCACATTGATTTCTTTGTGTGGATTTGACCACCATGTTGTCATCAACTGGCAGGATGCTCATATGATCTCGGCATGATAAGCAATTTCACACTCCACCTATACTATAGCATGTTTTTATAAGAGTACCATTTAAAAAAATTTCAGAACAATTCATAGTTTGGGTGTTTCCAATATTCAAATACCCAAATAATGACAGTCTACTATAATTCTAATATAGTTTTAGTTCATGGTTTTATATTTTCTAAGTGGGCAATCATAACACCTATGAATAATAACTGATTTATTTCTAATTTCTTTTCCTTTTTGAATCACACTAGTTAAGACTCTCAAAACAATACTGAACACCAGGTGCAAGAGTAGGCATACTTGTCTTATTCCTGAACTTAATGTAAAGGAGTCCAATGATACATTTTTTAATTTGATATGTTTCTGTTTCTCATGACAGTCTTTCTCAAACTAATAAAGTTTCTTTTTATTTCTAGTTTTAGAGTTTTTATCAAAAAATAAATGCTGAATTTTGTTAAATGACTTTTTTTTCATCTATGGAAATATTTTTTCCCTGACTCAATTAACATAGACAATTACATTAATAAATTCCTAATGGCATATCATCCTTATATTCCTGGGGGGGGAGGAAGTTCCTCTGGTATATTCTCTTAATATAATGCTTTAGTTGGTTTGCTATCATTTTATGTAGTGAGAACAGACTATAGGTTTCTTTTTTATGCAATTTGTGTCCAGATTTGATAACCATGTGAGCCTTTAAAGTGAATTTGGGGGCCAGCCCGTGGCTTAGTGGTTAAGTTCGCGTGCTCTGCTACTGGCGGCCCGGGTTCGGATCCCGGGTGCGCACCGTCACACCGCTTCTCCGGCCATGCTGAGGCCGCATCCCACATACAGCAACTAGAAGGATGTGCATCTATGACGTACAACTATCTACTGGGGCTTTGGGGAAAAAAAAAAGGGAGGAGGATTGGCAATAGATGCTAGCTCAGAGCCGGTCTTCCTCAGCAAAAAGAGGAGGATTAGCATGGATGTTAGCTCAGGGCTGATCTTCTTCACAAAATAAATAAATAAATAAATTAAATAAAATGAAAACTAAAAAAAATAAAAAATAAAAAAAAAATAAAGTGAATTTGGAAGTTGTCATTTTTTTCTGCTCTGCAACAGTTTACATAATATAAAAGTTACAGGCTTTTTCAAGGTGTGATAGACCTCACTGACAAAACCTTGTGGACCCTGTTTTCAGTCTAACTAGCATTCTCCTGAGTAAGACAATTTGGGGAATTCTAGTTTTCTTTGAACTACTGTCTGAGAGTCAGTGGAGTGTGACGGTCAGTGTTCTGGAGTCACACCGCCTGGGCCTGCCTACAGCCCACCTCGGCCACTTCCTAGCTGTGTGTCCTTGGTCAATTCATCTCAGGGGGCTTTAATTCTCACATCTGTAAAGTGGGGAAAACAGAAGTATCTACTTAATAAAACTTGTGAAGATTATGAGTTACTACACGCAAAGCACTTAGAACTGTGCCTGGCCCACTCCAAGTTTCAATAAATACTAGTTATTGTTATTATTTAGGATATCTTTCAAATTAATTAGAATAAAGTCACCCATAACAATCTTGTACTTTAAAAATATCTTCTGAACGTAACGCTACTATTTAAAATTACTTACATTGTCCTCTTATTTTCTCTCTTTTATCCTTGACCAGACTTGCCAGAAGTTGATCAATTTCATTGGCTTTTTTAAAGAACAAGTTGGTTTTATTTATCCTACCCCTTCTTTTCTATTTCTTCACTTTGTTCACCAATTTAGTTCTTTTTCTGCCTTCTTGAACTGAATATTTAGTTCATTTATTTCTGTCTTTCTTAATGTCTAATAAATATGTTTGCCTCTGCATAACACATTGTCCTTATCCCATAGGGTTTGATATGAACTGATGTCATTCTCAGATATTTCTAAATAGTCTGTAATCCCAACTTTTATTTCCTCTTTAACCCAACAGTTTTATGGTTCTATTGATTTTAAGTCAGAAAATCTGATCTATATAATTTCTACTTTTTGGCATTTGTTAGGTTTTCTCTATGACCTGTTACATCATAATTCTATTAATATTCCATTGGCATCTGCATAGAAAATCTATTCTTTGTACTTGTATCTGTAGCTATAAAATCATGCTGTGTTATTCAAATTCTTTAGAGCCTTAGTTAACAGCTTTTGCTTTAAACATTTCAATGCTAAATGCTTGGTACAAAAAGGTTCATGGTCATCAAATCAACTTAACGGATATCAGGTTTTATCAATATAAATTAACATTCTTGTCTCATTGAGCCATACCCCAACCTCCCTGAATTTCATTTTGCCTAGTATTACATGCTACTCCTTGTTTCTGTCATCAATCCAGCATATATCTTTGCTTTTCCCAATATTTTTATCACTTGCTTTAAATAGTAGAGCAGGATTTTTATATTAACTCAATCTGGAAGCTTCCATCTTTTAACAGGGAAGTGGTAGCACAAGTATCATAATCTATTCAAATCTAAAATTCACTGATATTTTTTAACATAAAAAAATCAGTTTGTCCTCTATTTACAAACTACAGCAAAACTGGTAGGTAGGGAGGTAGGTAGGTGGCAAAAAATATTTTGCTAATTCTAAAGGAGTATTGTTTAAATATAGTTAAATATAGTTAATTGCAATGTAAGAAAATCCTACCAACACTGACAATATTTCCAAAATAATACATGGGCATTCTGCAGGGTACAGAAGTTTCAGTTGCTACATTCCACCTGACAGCAATAAACTTCCAATACTGAGAAGCTGGTATAGTTTGAAAGAAAGAACCAGTCTTAGAAGGGCAGATGTCTAACAAGAGATGCAACTAGTAGAGATATACAGAACAAAGAAAGGAAGAGACCTAAGTGAGGAGCCTGAGAGGCTGAAGAATAGAGGAGCCACTAAAAAAAGGAAAAAATAAAAAAAAAATCACTGTCATTACACTGACAGAAAAGCCACCAACTCTAAGTTACGTGCCTTTATGCAGTTTTATTTCTGTAAAACTGAGCTGCATCTTTAAAACTGATGTGCACTTTTAATACAGGCTTCATTTATTATTTCCCCAAAAGCTACTCATTAAATTGATGTTATAGTTTATAATCAACCTCGCCTAAGAATTGAGGAAATACAAAAGACAGAACATATTTATAAAAAGACTCAAAATATTGATAACAAGGTTCAAAATAAAAGTTACCATTTCAAAGAGTACAATGGAACAGCAGAATGACAGAATGCCTAGCTTTGCACACTGGTAAGACTGAGGAGAAACATCAATGCAAAACAAGTAACTTTTTCAGAGAAATGTCTGCTCTCTTACCAATCTCGATTTAACCAATCCTAAAATATACTGACTAATGCTGCCTGCATACTGAGCATTTGTGGCTACCAGGCTATTCTCTAGTATATCTACACATTGCTGCTGCTGAGTTACATGCTTACTAAGAGTCAGTTGTGTTTATGCCCAAAAACGGACGAAACACGGGTGAAAAAGACAAGACAGTTGCCGCTAGTATGAAAACTAAGTTGAATGCTTTAGGAAGACAAGTTACTAAAAAAAAAGATTTGTTCAATTTCAGTGTGGTTAGGGGAATAATCTGTAGAAATATAGAAATATTCTGCACCCAGATGTCTTAGGAAGTTTCTTTAAGTTCTTTACTCCACTGTAAGGAAATCAAAACTAAAAAACTTTGATGATGCATCAGTGGTAGAGATATGCAAAAGAAACAGATACAGACTCACATAAAAAAACCTCTAGGGTTACAGCAAAAGATTGATGAATAAATATAAATTTATATTTTGGGTGTTTTTAAGAAATGATTTCTAGTGTTAACACTTTTTAAATTAACTGACAACTACCACCAGTCCACATTGGATAAGAGGCTTCTAATGTAAACTAGAAAATAGTAAATATACTATTTCCTGGCAACCTTAAAGTTTGCTGTATGTTTTCTTCAAGATTTTATTTTACATATTTAAAGGTAAAGAAAATCTTAAAAGAAGCCAGAGAAAATCGGGGGCCAGATAAGAATGATGGCTAACCACTCATCAGAAACAATGCAAGATAAAACACAATGTAATCACATCAATAAAATAACGAAAGACCAAAAAAGGGGGGAAAATTTGTATTCAGTGAAAATATGCTTCCAAAATAAAGAAAAATTAAAAATTTTCATATGAAAAATTTGAATTAGTCTCCAGCAGATTTGTACCAAACTCTTCCTCAAAAAGGCATATTAGAATGCAAAGAATTAGTATGACATTAGTATAAGCATAAACTCTAATCTGATCTAATTTTAATATTATTTAATTAAAAAGAAATAGTTTATAAACTCTAGTCATTCATTATTAGTTATAAAATATTTTTGACCTACTTCACAACTACCATGACATAGGACTGCATCTCCATAATACATGAGTGACTGCTGATATAACATAAGACTGCAGTAAAGAAAGCACCGTTTATTTCATTCTTGGGCAAACTTACCTCTTTGTTTTGGAAAAATCTGTTCAGGATGCTGTAAAATAAATTAAAAGTGCATTAGATAATTACTGTAACATATAAACCTTAGTGAAATTTTTTAAAATATTAATTAAGATAACTACCTTCATTACTGGCCTGGCTCGCTTCTCAAACAAACCACTGGGGAAAAGGTAAGCAATAGCTCTCTGAAAATATACACAAAGGTTAATTAACAATTGTTATAAAAACAAGTTAATGTTATAAATAATAGTT